>NC_135232.1:369327883-369636883 GCF_051348905.1 Ranitomeya variabilis
TTATATTTAAAGCTACTTGTGGGATTTCTTCTTTGTCACATATGGATGTGTATGGGACTAGTTTTGCAGAGAGGCAGGTGAGCAAGGCTGGTACTCTGGTAGGTAGGCAGACATGGCAGGTACTCTGGCAGGAAGGCACAGCTGAGACACTGGCAGGCAGGCATGGCTGAGACAGATGGGGCAGGAACAGATTTGGGAAGGACAGGGACACAGAGTAGAATGAATGGTATATGGGAACTGGTAGGGATCTGCTCAGACTGGTTGAGGTGGAATTGATTCAGAGAGGACAGAAACACGGATGATTATGAATGGTATATGGGGACTGGTAGGAACCAGTTCAGACTAGAGGGCAGAACTGCAGAGTGCGGTACAAGGCAGAACCACAAGGTGTGGAGCAAAGAGCGGAGCAGCGCCACAGGGTGCGGAGCTAAGAGTGGAGCAGAGCCGCAGGGTGCGGAGCTAAGAGTGGAGCAGAGCCACAGGTTGCAAAGCAAAGAGCGGAAAATGGAGAACAGAGTGCAGAGCAAAGTCACAGGATGCAGAGAAGAGTGCAGAGCAAAGTCACCGGGCATCAGGCAGGACTAGCAGTTGAGCATGGATAAGATTCAGATGAGTAGGCTGACAAGGCAGAGACACAGGACTGGCAGGAACGACAGATACAGGGCTGACAGGCATGGCAGAGAACACAGGGCTGACAGGCACGGCAGAGAACACAGGGCTAGCAGGCACGGCAGAGAACACAGGGCTGGCAGACATGGCAGAGAACACAGGGCTGGCAGGCATGGCAGAGATCACAGGGCTGACAGGCACGACAGAGAATACAGGGCTGACAGGCATGGCAGAGAACACAGGGCTGTCAGGCACAAAGTATGAAGGTGTGGTGTATGAAGGAACAGGTAGGGACCTGTTCACACAGGAGGTGCAGGTAAGGAGACAAGCAGAAAGGAATGAAGTATGAAGGAACAGGTTGAGACCTGTTCACACAGGAAGAGAACCGCAAGGCTGCAGATAGGAATGGTAGAGCAGCAAGAGATTACTGCAGCAGCAGAAGCTAAGCAGAGCGGAACCACAAGGAATGTGGAGAGGAGCTGCAGCAAGAGGTTTCTGCTGCAGCAAAGCAGAGCAGAACTGCAATGAATGCAGAGAAGAGCTGCAGCAAGAGATTACTGCAGCAGCAGAAGCTAAGCTGAGCGGAACCACATGGAATGCGGAGAGGAGCTGCAGCAAGAGGTTACTGCAGCAACGGGAGTGGAGCAGAGTAGAATGGAGCAGAACCGCAGGAGTGCAGAGCAGAGGTAAAGCACAAAGGTACAGAGCAGGCAGAGCCGCAAGAGTGTGGAGCGTAAGCAGACTGAGAACACAAGGAAAGACACAGCAGGAAAGGAAGCCACAGACAAGGAGACCGAGATAAGACTAAGTTCAGACAAGGAACAAGAACAAAGACACAGGGACCAGAATATTCTGCCTCCTGGAGGGCGGACAACAAGATCTAGGCAAGAACACTGAGAAAAGCCTCCAGAGAGGGAGTAACACAGAGCAAGGCTGTTATGATCCTTAGTGGTTGAGGATCACAAATTACTCCAGCTATGTAACAAAACATAGGACAAGCTCTAGGGAGGTGGCAAACTGGACTGACCGCAAATCTGAACCTATCCAAACACACTAGAAGTAGCCGGTGAACGTGCCTAAAAATCCTAGATGTCTCTAGCCAGCCTGAGGAACTAACTACCCCTAGAGAGAAAGAAAGACCTCTCTTGCCTCCAGAGAAATAATCCCCAAAGATATAGAAGCCCCCAACAGATAATAACGGTGAGGTAAGAGGAAGGCACATACACAGGGGTGAAAGCAGATTCAGCAAAAGAGGCCCACTAATTCTAGATAGCAGAAAATAGCAAAGGGGTCTATGCGGTCAGTAAAAAACCCTTACAAAATATCCACACTGAGATTTCAAGAACCCCCACACCAACTAACGGTGTGGGGGGAGAAAGTCAGTCCCCTAGAGCAACCAGCAAGTAAGAAATCACATTTTAGCAAGCTGGACAAAAAAACATGATGAACGCTGATAATCAGAAAATGAACAAACAAGGACTTAGCTTGTCTTGGAGAGACTGGGAGCTAGGTAGTCACAAGGAATCTGAAGAGCACTGAATACATTGATAGCAGGCAAGGAACTGAGTATCCAGGTGAGTTAAATAGGAAACCAACCAAGGATAACGAACCAGCTGATGAGGCCACCTGCAGAAAGACAACACTACACAGTATCGCTTGTGACCACTAGAGGGAGCCCAAAAATAGAGTTCACAACACAAGGCCTGGCAAACTCAGCAGCTAAACACAAACTGAGGTAACACAATGCACAGGCACAGTCCACTGGGTGGAGCTGCACTAAATACTGGAGGCCTCTTGGTAATTGGCCAGGAACAGATTAGACAGGTGCACCTGATTCCTATAAGAACCAGAGAGTTCAGGTGCCGCCCCCCTATACACACAGCCAGGAAGCATGCAGAGAGCAGAGGAACAGAATATGGAGCTGGCAAGAAACAGAAACCACATCATGTCCTGGAGCAGTGGGTAAGTGTGAGAGATGAGAGGCCATGCCGTGATGCCAGCAGAGTTGTTACAGTCCCCCCCTTTATGGACCCTCTTCTTCAAGCCCACCAGAATAACTTGTAGAAGAAGGATAGGAGCACACAGAGTCAGAGCCATCACAACATTCCTCTGGTAGATTGAGGTAGATGAGACATTAGAGATCTCAGGTTGCCCAGTCTCTTTGAGTCCAGTAAGATCAGCTTCCCACACAGAAGATACAAGGGCCAGGACTTCTTTCACCTGGTTGACTGAAAGCAGGGACTTGGAAGCTTCTGATTTGACCTCAACATAATTCAATTCTTTGGAAACTGAAGACACCTTCACTGGATCCAACTTAAGCCCATCATCACAAGAAAACTGAACCTCCTCCTTTAGACTGGTGGAAAGCAGAGATGAGAACACTTCTGTCTTGGGATCTTCAACCAGTAGCCAGATGGAAGCTGGAGGCATACATACAGGAAACATCTTCAGCCTGGAACCCTGAAAAAACTGGACCTCCTCTTCCGGATTAGAGGATGAGTAAGTCTCTGTCTTAGTATCAAGTAGCCACTTGGAAGCAGAAGGCATACATTCAGGAAGCTGTTATGGACCTGGTGGTTAGGTGCACCAGGAATGACCTGATAGTTAAACACGGAATCGGGACGAGCTCTGGGGAAATGGGAACTCTGCTGACTGCAAACCCTACTCCTATCAACACAACTAGAAATAGCCGTGGAGCGTGCCTGACTCTGCCTAGACGCCTCTTCACAGCCTAAGAGCTAACTACCCCTAAAGAAAGGAAACAAAGCCTCACTTGCCTCAGAGAAATTTCCCCAAAGGTAAAAGCAGCCCCCCACAAGTATTGACTGTGAGTTAAGAGGAAATCACAAACACAGGATGAAATAGGCTTTAGCAAAGGGAGGCCAGTCTAACTAAACAGATTGAGGATAGAAAAGGGATCTTTGCGGTCAACACAAAAAACTACAAAACCACGCAGAGTGTGCAAAAAATACCCCCGCACCGACTCACGGTGCGGTGGTGCCACTCTGCACCCCCAGAGCTTCCAGCTAGCCAGGCAGTTTCATGATAGCAAGCTGGACTAGAACTTAGCAAGAAAAACCATATGTAACAAATGAACAAGCAGGAACTTAGCTTCGCTGGAGTAGACAGGTCCTCAGAAAGATCCAGGAGAGATCTGAACCAGTACTAGAACATTGACAGCTGGCATGGAGTAACGATCTGAGTGGAGTTAAATAGAGAATCCAGCCTAGCCCTAAACGAGGGCAGGTGGGGAAGGAATCTCAGAACCAGCAGCTCCATCCACAGCCACCAGAGGGAGTCCACGGACAGAACTCACCGAAGTACCATTCATGACCACAAGAGGGAGTTCGAGAACGGAATTCACAACAGTACCCCCCCCCCTTGAGGAGGGGTCACCGAACCCTCACCAGAGCCCCCAGGCCGATCAGGATGAGCCAAATGAAAGGCACAAACTAAATCGGCAGCATGGACATCAGAGGCAACAACCCAGGAATTATCCTCCTGACCATAGCCCTTCCATTTGACCAAGTACTGAAGTTTTCGTCTCGAAATATGAGAATCCAAAATCTTTTCCACCACATACTCCAACTCCCCCTCGACCAACACCGGAGCAGGAGGATCAACGGAGGGAACCATAGGCGCCACATATCTCTGCAGCAATGACCTATGGAACACATTATGGATGGCAAAAGAAGCAGGAAGGGCCAAACGAAATGATACAGGATTAAGAATTTCAGAAATCTTATAAGGACCAATGAAACAAGGCTTAAACTTAGGAGAAGAAACCTTCATAGGAACATAACGAGATGATAACCAAACCAAATCCCCAACACGAAGTCGGGGACCAACACGGCGACGGCGGTTAGCGAAACGTTGAGCCTTCTCTTGGGACAAGGTCAAATTGTCCACCACATGAGTCCAAATTTGCTGCAACCTGTCCACCACAGAATCCACACCAGGACAGTCCGAAGGCTCAACCTGCCCTGAAGAAAAACGAGGATGAAAACCAGAATTACAAAAAGGCGAAACCAAAGTAGCCAAACTGGCCCAATTATTAAGGGCGAACTCAGCCAATGGCAAGAAGGTCACCCAATCATCCTGATCCGCAGAAACAAAGCATCTCAGATAGGTTTCCAAAGTCTGATTGGTTCGTTCGGTTTGGCCATTTGTCTGAGGATGGAAAGCCGAAGAAAAAGACAAATCAATGCCCATCTTAGCACAAAAGGAACGCCAAAACCTTGAAACAAACTGGGAACCTCTGTCAGACACGATGTTCTCCGGAATGCCATGCAAACGAACCACATGTTGGAAAAATAATGGAACCAAATCAGAGGAAGAAGGCAATTTAGGCAAGGGTACCAAATGGACCATTTTAGAGAAGCGATCACAAACCACCCAGATGACCGACATCCTTTGAGAAACAGGAAGATCTGAAATAAAATCCATGGAAACATGCATCCAGGGCCTTTTCGGGACCGGCAAGGGCAAAAGTAACCCACTGGCATGAGAACAGCAGGGCTTAGCCCGAGCACAAGTCCCACAAGACTGCACAAAAGAACTCACATCCCGCGACAAAGAAGGCCACCAAAAGGACCTAGCCACCAAATCTCTGGTACCAAAAATCCCAGGATGACCAGCCAACACCGAACAATGAACCTCAGAGATAACTCTATTAGTCCATCTATCAGGGACAAACAGTTTCTCCGCTGGACAACGGTCAGGTCTATCAGCCTGGAACTCCTGCAGCACCCGCCGCAAATCAGGGGAGATGGCAGACAGAACTACCCCCTCTCTGAGAATACCAGCTGGCTCAGGAACCCCAGGAGAATCAGGCACAAAACTCCTTGAAAGGGCATCAGCCTTCACATTCTTAAAACCCGGAAGGTACGAAACCACAAAATTGAAACGGGAGAAAAACAGCGACCAACGAGCCTGTCTAGGATTCAACCGCTTGGCAGACTCGAGATAAGTCAGATTCTTGTGATCTGTCAAGACCACCACGCGATGCTTGGCTCCTTCAAGCCAATGTCGCCACTCCTCGAATGCCCACTTCAAAGCCAACAACTCCCGATTGCCAACATCATAATTATGCTCAGCAGGCGAAAACTTTCTTGAAAAGAAAGCGCATGGCTTCATTACAGAGCAATCAGAACTTCTCTGAGACAAAACAGCCCCTGCTCCAATTTCAGAAGCATCAACCTCGACCTGAAAAGGGAGCGAAACATCTGGCTGACACAACACAGGAGCCGAAGAGAAACGACGTTTCAACTCCTGAAAAGCCTCAACGGCCACAGAGGACCAATTCACCACATCAGCACCCTTCTTGGTCAAATCAGTCAACGGTTTAACAACACTAGAAAAATTAGCGATGAAGCGATGGTAAAAATTGGCAAAGCCCAGAAATTTCTGAAGGCTCTTCACAGATATAGGCCGAGTCCAATCATAAATAGCTTGGACTTTAACAGGATCCATCTCGATAGTAGAAGGGGAAAAAATGAAACCCAAAAAGGAAACCTTCTGAACTCCAAAGAGACACTTAGATCCCTTCACAAACAAGGAATTAGCACGAAGGACCTGGAACACCATTCTGACCTGCTTCACATGGGACTCCCAATCATCCGAAATGACCAAAATATCATCCAAATATACGATCATGAATCTATCCAGATACTTTCGGAAGATGTCATGCATAAAGGACTGAAACACAGAGGGAGCATTAGAAAGGCCGAATGGCATCACCAGGTACTCAAAATGGCCCTCGGGCGTATTAAATGCTGTTTTCCATTCATCGCCCTGTTTAATACGCACGAGATTATACGCCCCTCGAAGGTCTATCTTGGTGAACCAACTAGCCCCCTTAATCCGAGCAAATAAATCAGACAGTAGAGGCAAAGGGTACTGAAATTTGACCGTGATTTTATTAAGAAGGCGGTAATCTATACAAGGTCTCAGAGAACCATCCTTCTTGGCCACAAAAAAGAACCCTGCTCCCAATGGTGACGACGACGACGGGCGAATATGCCCTTTCTCCAAGGACTCCTTTATATAACTCCGCATAGCGACGTGTTCTGGCACAGACAAATTGAAAAGTCGTCCCTTAGGGAACTTGCTACCAGGAATCAAATTAATAGCACAATCACAATCCCTATGAGGAGGTAGGGTACTAGACTTGGGCTCATCAAATACATCCCGGTAATCCGACAAAAACTCAGGGACTTCAGAAGGAGTGGAGGAAGAAATTGACAACAATGAAACATCCCCATGTACCCCTTGACAACCCCAACTGGACACCGACATTGATTTCCAATCCAATACTGGATTATGGACCTGCAGCCATGGCAAACCCAACACGACCACATCATGCAGATTATGCAACACCAAAAAGCGAATATCCTCCTGATGCGCAGGAGCCATGCACATGGTCAACTGGGTCCAGTACTGAGGCTTATTCTTGGCCAAAGGCGTAGCATCAATTCCCCTCAAAGGAATGGGATGCTGCAAGGGCTCCAAGAAAAAACCACAGCGCCTGGCAAACTCTAAGTCCATCAAATTCAGGGCAGCGCCTGAATCCACAAATGCCATAACAGAATAGGATGACAAAGAGCAAATCAGAGTAACGGACAAAATAAATTTAGACTGTACAGTACCAATGGTGACGGACCTAGCGAACCGCTTAGTGCGCTTAGGACAATCAGAGATAGCATGAGTGGAGTCACCACAGTAAAAACACAGCCCATTCTGATGTCTATGTTCTTGCCGTTCAGCTCTGGTCAAAGTCTTATCACATTGCATAGGCTCAGGCCTCTGCTCAGAGGATACCGCCAAATGGTGCACAGTTTTGCGCTCACGTAAGTGCCGATCGATCGGTATGGCCAAGGACATTGATTCATTCAGACCAGCAGGCATGGGGAACCCCACCATAACATCCTTAAGGGCTTCAGAAAGACCCTTTCTGAAAATTGCTGCCAGGGCACACTCATTCCACTGAGTAAGCACAGACCACTTTCTGAACTTCTGGCAATATACCTCCGCTTCATCCTGACCCTGACACAAAGCCAGCAAAATTTTCTCTGCCTGATCCACAGAATTCGGTTCATCATAAAGCAATCCCAGCGCCAGAAAAAACGCATCTACATTACACAATGCAAGATCTCCTGGCGCCAGGGCGAATGCCCAGTCTTGAGGGTCGCCGCGCAACAAAGAAATAATTATTCTTACTTGCTGAATAGGGTCACCAGAAGAGCGGGGTTTCAGAGCAAGAAACAGTTTACAATTGTTTTTGAAATTCAGAAATTTAGATCTATCCCCAGAAAACAAATCAGGAATTGGAATTCTAGGCTCCAACATAGGATTCTGAACTACATAATCTTGAATGTTTTGTACCTTTGCAGCGTGTTGATCTACACTAGAGGACAGACCTTGAATGTCCATATCCACACCTGAGTTCTGAACCACCCAGAGTTTAAGGGGAAAATAAAGGCAAAACACACTGCAGAGAAAAAAAAAATGGTCTCAGAACTTCTCTTTTCCCTCTATTGAGATGCATTAACACTTTGTGGGCCAGCCGTACTGTTATGGACCTGGTGGTTAGGTGCACCAGGAATGACCTGATAGTTAAACACGGAATCGGGACGAGCTCTGGGGAAATGGGAACTCTGCTGACCGCAAACCCTACTCCTATCAACACAACTAGAAATAGCCGTGGAGCGTGCCTGACTCTGCCTAGACTCCTCTTCACAGCCTAAGAGCTAACTACCCCTAAAGAAAGGAAACAAAGCCTCACTTGCCTCAGAGAAATTTCCCCAAAGGTAAAAGCAGCCCCCCACAAGTATTGACTGTGAGTTAAGAGGAAATCACAAACACAGGATGAAATAGGCTTTAGCAAAGGGAGGCCAGTCTAACTAAACAGATTGAGGATAGAAAAGGGATCTTTGCGGTCAACACAAAAAAACTACAAAACCACGCAGAGTGTGCAAAAAATACCCCCGCACCGACTCACGGTGCGGTGGTGCCACTCTGCACCCCCAGTGCTTCCAGCTAGCCAGGCAGTTTCATGATAGCAAGCTGGACTAGAACTTAGCAAGAAAAACCATATGTAACAAATGAACAAGCAGGAACTTAGCTTCGCTGGAGTAGACAGGTCCTCAGAAAGATCCAGGAGAGATCTGAACCAGTACTAGAACATTGACAGCTGGCATGGAGTAACGATCTGAGTGGAGTTAAATAGAGAATCCAGCCTAGCCCTAAACGAGGGCAGGTGGGGAAGGAATCTCAGAACCAGCAGCTCCATCCACAGCCACCAGAGGGAGTCCACGGACAGAACTCACCGAAGTACCATTCATGACCACAAGAGGGAGTTCGAGAACGGAATTCACAACAGTACCCCCCCCCCTTGAGGAGGGGTCACCGAACCCTCACCAGAGCCCCCAGGCCGATCAGGATGAGGCAAATGAAAGGCACAAACTAAATCGGCAGCATGGACATCAGAGGCAACAACCCAGGAATTATCCTCCTGACCATAGCCCTTCCATTTGACCAAGTACTGAAGTTTTCGTCTCGAAATATGAGAATCCAAAATCTTTTCCACCACATACTCCAACTCCCCCTCGACCAACACCGGAGCAGGAGGATCAACGGAGGGAACCATAGGCGCCACATATCTCTGCAGCAATGACCTATGGAACACATTATGGATGGCAAAAGAAGCAGGAAGGGCCAAACGAAATGATACAGGATTAAGAATTTCAGAAATCTTATAAGGACCAATGAAACAAGGCTTAAACTTAGGAGAAGAAACCTTCATAGGAACATAACGAGATGATAACCAAACCAAATCCCCAACACGAAGTCGGGGACCAACACGGCGACGGTGGTTAGCGAAACGTTGAGCCTTCTCTTGGGACAAGGTCAAATTGTCCACCACATGAGTCCAAATTTGCTGCAACCTGTCCACCACAGAATCCACACCAGGACAGTCCGAAGGCTCAACCTGCCCTGAAGAAAAACGAGGATGAAAACCAGAATTACAAAAAGGCGAAACCAAAGTAGCCAAACTGGCCCAATTATTAAGGGCGAACTCAGCCAATGGCAAGAAGGTCACCCAATCATCCTGATCCGCAGAAACAAAGCATCTCAGATAGGTTTCCAAAGTCTGATTGGTTCGTTCGGTTTGGCCATTTGTCTGAGGATGGAAAGCCGAAGAAAAAGACAAATCAATGCCCATCTTAGCACAAAAGGAACGCCAAAACCTTGAAACAAACTGGGAACCTCTGTCAGACACGATGTTCTCCGGAATGCCATGCAAACGAACCACATGTTGGAAAAATAATGGAACCAAATCAGAGGAAGAAGGCAATTTAGGCAAGGGTACCAAATGGACCATTTTAGAGAAGCGATCACAAACCACCCAGATGACCGACATCCTTTGAGAAACAGGAAGATCTGAAATAAAATCCATGGAAACATGCATCCAGGGCCTTTTCGGGACCGGCAAGGGCAAAAGTAACCCACTGGCATGAGAACAGCAGGGCTTAGCCCGAGCACAAGTCCCACAAGACTGCACAAAAGAACTCACATCCCGCGACAAAGAAGGCCACCAAAAGGACCTAGCCACCAAATCTCTGGTACCAAAAATCCCAGGATGACCAGCCAACACCGAACAATGAACCTCAGAGATAACTCTATTAGTCCATCTATCAGGGACAAACAGTTTCTCCGCTGGACAACGGTCAGGTCTATCAGCCTGGAACTCCTGCAGCACCCGCCGCAAATCAGGGGAGATGGCAGACAGAACTACCCCCTCTCTGAGAATACCAGCTGGCTCAGGAACCCCAGGAGAATCAGGCACAAAACTCCTTGAAAGGGCATCAGCCTTCACATTCTTAAAACCCGGAAGGTACGAAACCACAAAATTGAAACGGGAGAAAAACAGCGACCAACGAGCCTGTCTAGGATTCAACCGCTTGGCAGACTCGAGATAAGTCAGATTCTTGTGATCTGTCAAGACCACCACGCGATGCTTGGCTCCTTCAAGCCAATGTCGCCACTCCTCGAATGCCCACTTCAAAGCCAACAACTCCCGATTGCCAACATCATAATTATGCTCAGCAGGCGAAAACTTTCTTGAAAAGAAAGCGCATGGCTTCATTACAGAGCAATCAGAACTTCTCTGAGACAAAACAGCCCCTGCTCCAATTTCAGAAGCATCAACCTCGACCTGAAAAGGGAGCGAAACATCTGGCTGACACAACACAGGAGCCGAAGAGAAACGACGTTTCAACTCCTGAAAAGCCTCAACGGCCACAGAGGACCAATTCACCACATCAGCACCCTTCTTGGTCAAATCAGTCAACGGTTTAACAACACTAGAAAAATTAGCGATGAAGCGATGGTAAAAATTGGCAAAGCCCAGAAATTTCTGAAGGCTCTTCACAGATATAGGCCGAGTCCAATCATAAATAGCTTGGACTTTAACAGGATCCATCTCGATAGTAGAAGGGGAAAAAATGAAACCCAAAAAGGAAACCTTCTGAACTCCAAAGAGACACTTAGATCCCTTCACAAACAAGGAATTAGCACGAAGGACCTGGAACACCATTCTGACCTGCTTCACATGGGACTCCCAATCATCCGAAAAGACCAAAATATCATCCAAATATACGATCATGAATCTATCCAGATACTTTCGGAAGATGTCATGCATAAAGGACTGAAACACAGAGGGAGCATTAGAAAGGCCGAATGGCATCACCAGGTACTCAAAATGGCCCTCGGGCGTATTAAATGCTGTTTTCCATTCATCGCCCTGTTTAATACGCACGAGATTATACGCCCCTCGAAGGTCTATCTTGGTGAACCAACTAGCCCCCTTAATCCGAGCAAATAAATCAGACAGTAGAGGCAAAGGGTACTGAAATTTGACCGTGATTTTATTAAGAAGGCGGTAATCTATACAAGGTCTCAGAGAACCATCCTTCTTGGCCACAAAAAAGAACCCTGCTCCCAATGGTGACGACGACGACGGGCGAATATGCCCTTTCTCCAAGGACTCCTTTATATAACTCCGCATAGCGACGTGTTCTGGCACAGACAAATTGAAAAGTCGTCCCTTAGGGAACTTGCTACCAGGAATCAAATTAATAGCACAATCACAATCCCTATGAGGAGGTAGGGTACTAGACTTGGGCTCATCAAATACATCCCGGTAATCCAACAAAAACTCAGGGACTTCAGAAGGAGTGGAGGAAGAAATTGACAACAATGAAACATCCCCATGTACCCCTTGACAACCCCAACTGGACACCGACATTGATTTCCAATCCAATACTGGATTATGGACCTGCAGCCATGGCAAACCCAACACGACCACATCATGCAGATTATGCAACACCAAAAAGCGAATATCCTCCTGATGCGCAGGAGCCATGCACATGGTCAACTGGGTCCAGTACTGAGGCTTATTCTTGGCCAAAGGCGTAGCATCAATTCCCCTCAAAGGAATGGGATGCTGCAAGGGCTCCAAGAAAAAACCACAGCGCCTGGCAAACTCTAAGTCCATCAAATTCAGGGCAGCGCCTGAATCCACAAATGCCATAACAGAATAGGATGACAAAGAGCAAATCAGAGTAACGGACAAAATAAATTTAGACTGTACAGTACCAATGGTGACGGACCTAGCGAACCGCTTAGTGCGCTTAGGACAATCAGAGATAGCATGAGTGGAGTCACCACAGTAAAAACACAGCCCATTCTGATGTCTATGTTCTTGCCGTTCAGCTCTGGTCAAAGTCTTATCACATTGCATAGGCTCAGGCCTCTGCTCAGAGGATACCGCCAAATGGTGCACAGTTTTGCGCTCACGTAAGTGCCGATCGATCTGTATGGCCAAGGACATTGATTCATTCAGACCAGCAGGCATGGGGAACCCCACCATAACATCCTTAAGGGCTTCAGAAAGACCCTTTCTGAAAATTGCTGCCAGGGCACACTCATTCCACTGAGTAAGCACAGACCACTTTCTGAACTTCTGGCAATATACCTCCGCTTCATCCTGACCCTGACACAAAGCCAGCAAAATTTTCTCTGCCTGATCCACAGAATTCGGTTCATCATAAAGCAATCCCAGCGCCAGAAAAAACGCATCTACATTACACAATGCAAGATCTCCTGGCGCCAGGGCGAATGCCCAGTCTTGAGGGTCGCCGCGCAACAAAGAAATAATTATTCTTACTTGCTGAATAGGGTCACCAGAAGAGCGGGGTTTCAGAGCAAGAAACAGTTTACAATTGTTTTTGAAATTCAGAAATTTAGATCTATCCCCAGAAAACAAATCAGGAATTGGAATTCTAGGCTCCAACATAGGATTCTGAACTACATAATCTTGAATGTTTTGTACCTTTGCAGCGTGTTGATCTACACTAGAGGACAGACCTTGAATGTCCATATCCACACCTGAGTTCTGAACCACCCAGAGTTTAAGGGGAAAATAAAGGCAAAACACACTGCAGAGAAAAAAAAAATGGTCTCAGAACTTCTCTTTTCCCTCTATTGAGATGCATTAACACTTTGTGGGCCAGCCGTACTGTTATGGACCTGGTGGTTAGGTGCACCAGGAATGACCTGATAGTTAAACACGGAATCGGGACGAGCTCTGGGGAAATGGGAACTCTGCTGACCGCAAACCCTACTCCTATCAACACAACTAGAAATAGCCGTGGAGCGTGCCTGACTCTGCCTAGACTCCTCTTCACAGCCTAAGAGCTAACTACCCCTAAAGAAAGGAAACAAAGCCTCACTTGCCTCAGAGAAATTTCCCCAAAGGTAAAAGCAGCCCCCCACAAGTATTGACTGTGAGTTAAGAGGAAATCACAAACACAGGATGAAATAGGCTTTAGCAAAGGGAGGCCAGTCTAACTAAACAGATTGAGGATAGAAAAGGGATCTTTGCGGTCAACACAAAAAAACTACAAAACCACGCAGAGTGTGCAAAAAATACCCCCGCACCGACTCACGGTGCGGTGGTGCCACTCTGCACCCCCAGTGCTTCCAGCTAGCCAGGCAGTTTCATGATAGCAAGCTGGACTAGAACTTAGCAAGAAAAACCATATGTAACAAATGAACAAGCAGGAACTTAGCTTCGCTGGAGTAGACAGGTCCTCAGAAAGATCCAGGAGAGATCTGAACCAGTACTAGAACATTGACAGCTGGCATGGAGTAACGATCTGAGTGGAGTTAAATAGAGAATCCAGCCTAGCCCTAAACGAGGGCAGGTGGGGAAGGAATCTCAGAACCAGCAGCTCCATCCACAGCCACCAGAGGGAGTCCACGGACAGAACTCACCGAAGTACCATTCATGACCACAAGAGGGAGTTCGAGAACGGAATTCACAACAGTACCCCCCCCCCTTGAGGAGGGGTCACCGAACCCTCACCAGAGCCCCCAGGCCGATCAGGATGAGGCAAATGAAAGGCACAAACTAAATCGGCAGCATGGACATCAGAGGCAACAACCCAGGAATTATCCTCCTGACCATAGCCCTTCCATTTGACCAAGTACTGAAGTTTTCGTCTCGAAATATGAGAATCCAAAATCTTTTCCACCACATACTCCAACTCCCCCTCGACCAACACCGGAGCAGGAGGATCAACGGAGGGAACCATAGGCGCCACATATCTCTGCAGCAATGACCTATGGAACACATTATGGATGGCAAAAGAAGCAGGAAGGGCCAAACGAAATGATACAGGATTAAGAATTTCAGAAATCTTATAAGGACCAATGAAACAAGGCTTAAACTTAGGAGAAGAAACCTTCATAGGAACATAACGAGATGATAACCAAACCAAATCCCCAACACGAAGTCGGGGACCAACACGGCGACGGTGGTTAGCGAAACGTTGAGCCTTCTCTTGGGACAAGGTCAAATTGTCCACCACATGAGTCCAAATTTGCTGCAACCTGTCCACCACAGAATCCACACCAGGACAGTCCGAAGGCTCAACCTGCCCTGAAGAAAAACGAGGATGAAAACCAGAATTACAAAAAGGCGAAACCAAAGTAGCCAAACTGGCCCAATTATTAAGGGCGAACTCAGCCAATGGCAAGAAGGTCACCCAATCATCCTGATCCGCAGAAACAAAGCATCTCAGATAGGTTTCCAAAGTCTGATTGGTTCGTTCGGTTTGGCCATTTGTCTGAGGATGGAAAGCCGAAGAAAAAGACAAATCAATGCCCATCTTAGCACAAAAGGAACGCCAAAACCTTGAAACAAACTGGGAACCTCTGTCAGACACGATGTTCTCCGGAATGCCATGCAAACGAACCACATGTTGGAAAAATAATGGAACCAAATCAGAGGAAGAAGGCAATTTAGGCAAGGGTACCAAATGGACCATTTTAGAGAAGCGATCACAAACCACCCAGATGACCGACATCCTTTGAGAAACAGGAAGATCTGAAATAAAATCCATGGAAACATGCATCCAGGGCCTTTTCGGGACCGGCAAGGGCAAAAGTAACCCACTGGCATGAGAACAGCAGGGCTTAGCCCGAGCACAAGTCCCACAAGACTGCACAAAAGAACTCACATCCCGCGACAAAGAAGGCCACCAAAAGGACCTAGCCACCAAATCTCTGGTACCAAAAATCCCAGGATGACCAGCCAACACCGAACAATGAACCTCAGAGATAACTCTATTAGTCCATCTATCAGGGACAAACAGTTTCTCCGCTGGACAACGGTCAGGTCTATCAGCCTGGAACTCCTGCAGCACCCGCCGCAAATCAGGGGAGATGGCAGACAGAACTACCCCCTCTCTGAGAATACCAGCTGGCTCAGGAACCCCAGGAGAATCAGGCACAAAACTCCTTGAAAGGGCATCAGCCTTCACATTCTTAAAACCCGGAAGGTACGAAACCACAAAATTGAAACGGGAGAAAAACAGCGACCAACGAGCCTGTCTAGGATTCAACCGCTTGGCAGACTCGAGATAAGTCAGATTCTTGTGATCTGTCAAGACCACCACGCGATGCTTGGCTCCTTCAAGCCAATGTCGCCACTCCTCGAATGCCCACTTCAAAGCCAACAACTCCCGATTGCCAACATCATAATTATGCTCAGCAGGCGAAAACTTTCTTGAAAAGAAAGCGCATGGCTTCATTACAGAGCAATCAGAACTTCTCTGAGACAAAACAGCCCCTGCTCCAATTTCAGAAGCATCAACCTCGACCTGAAAAGGGAGCGAAACATCTGGCTGACACAACACAGGAGCCGAAGAGAAACGACGTTTCAACTCCTGAAAAGCCTCAACGGCCACAGAGGACCAATTCACCACATCAGCACCCTTCTTGGTCAAATCAGTCAACGGTTTAACAACACTAGAAAAATTAGCGATGAAGCGATGGTAAAAATTGGCAAAGCCCAGAAATTTCTGAAGGCTCTTCACAGATATAGGCCGAGTCCAATCATAAATAGCTTGGACTTTAACAGGATCCATCTCGATAGTAGAAGGGGAAAAAATGAAACCCAAAAAGGAAACCTTCTGAACTCCAAAGAGACACTTAGATCCCTTCACAAACAAGGAATTAGCACGAAGGACCTGGAACACCATTCTGACCTGCTTCACATGGGACTCCCAATCATCCGAAAAGACCAAAATATCATCCAAATATACGATCATGAATCTATCCAGATACTTTCGGAAGATGTCATGCATAAAGGACTGAAACACAGAGGGAGCATTAGAAAGGCCGAATGGCATCACCAGGTACTCAAAATGGCCCTCGGGCGTATTAAATGCTGTTTTCCATTCATCGCCCTGTTTAATACGCACGAGATTATACGCCCCTCGAAGGTCTATCTTGGTGAACCAACTAGCCCCCTTAATCCGAGCAAATAAATCAGACAGTAGAGGCAAAGGGTACTGAAATTTGACCGTGATTTTATTAAGAAGGCGGTAATCTATACAAGGTCTCAGAGAACCATCCTTCTTGGCCACAAAAAAGAACCCTGCTCCCAATGGTGACGACGACGACGGGCGAATATGCCCTTTCTCCAAGGACTCCTTTATATAACTCCGCATAGCGACGTGTTCTGGCACAGACAAATTGAAAAGTCGTCCCTTAGGGAACTTGCTACCAGGAATCAAATTAATAGCACAATCACAATCCCTATGAGGAGGTAGGGTACTAGACTTGGGCTCATCAAATACATCCCGGTAATCCAACAAAAACTCAGGGACTTCAGAAGGAGTGGAGGAAGAAATTGACAACAATGAAACATCCCCATGTACCCCTTGACAACCCCAACTGGACACCGACATTGATTTCCAATCCAATACTGGATTATGGACCTGCAGCCATGGCAAACCCAACACGACCACATCATGCAGATTATGCAACACCAAAAAGCGAATATCCTCCTGATGCGCAGGAGCCATGCACATGGTCAACTGGGTCCAGTACTGAGGCTTATTCTTGGCCAAAGGCGTAGCATCAATTCCCCTCAAAGGAATGGGATGCTGCAAGGGCTCCAAGAAAAAACCACAGCGCCTGGCAAACTCTAAGTCCATCAAATTCAGGGCAGCGCCTGAATCCACAAATGCCATAACAGAATAGGATGACAAAGAGCAAATCAGAGTAACGGACAAAATAAATTTAGACTGTACAGTACCAATGGTGACGGACCTAGCGAACCGCTTAGTGCGCTTAGGACAATCAGAGATAGCATGAGTGGAGTCACCACAGTAAAAACACAGCCCATTCTGATGTCTATGTTCTTGCCGTTCAGCTCTGGTCAAAGTCTTATCACATTGCATAGGCTCAGGCCTCTGCTCAGAGGATACCGCCAAATGGTGCACAGTTTTGCGCTCACGTAAGTGCCGATCGATCTGTATGGCCAAGGACATTGATTCATTCAGACCAGCAGGCATGGGGAACCCCACCATAACATCCTTAAGGGCTTCAGAAAGACCCTTTCTGAAAATTGCTGCCAGGGCACACTCATTCCACTGAGTAAGCACAGACCACTTTCTGAACTTCTGGCAATATACCTCCGCTTCATCCTGACCCTGACACAAAGCCAGCAAAATTTTCTCTGCCTGATCCACAGAATTCGGTTCATCATAAAGCAATCCCAGCGCCAGAAAAAACGCATCTACATTACACAATGCAAGATCTCCTGGCGCCAGGGCGAATGCCCAGTCTTGAGGGTCGCCGCGCAACAAAGAAATAATTATTCTTACTTGCTGAATAGGGTCACCAGAAGAGCGGGGTTTCAGAGCAAGAAACAGTTTACAATTGTTTTTGAAATTCAGAAATTTAGATCTATCCCCAGAAAACAAATCAGGAATTGGAATTCTAGGCTCCAACATAGGATTCTGAACTACATAATCTTGAATGTTTTGTACCTTTGCAGCGTGTTGATCTACACTAGAGGACAGACCTTGAATGTCCATATCCACACCTGAGTTCTGAACCACCCAGAGTTTAAGGGGAAAATAAAGGCAAAACACACTGCAGAGAAAAAAAAAATGGTCTCAGAACTTCTCTTTTCCCTCTATTGAGATGCATTAACACTTTGTGGGCCAGCCGTACTGTTATGGACCTGGTGGTTAGGTGCACCAGGAATGACCTGATAGTTAAACACGGAATCGGGACGAGCTCTGGGGAAATGGGAACTCTGCTGACCGCAAACCCTACTCCTATCAACACAACTAGAAATAGCCGTGGAGCGTGCCTGACTCTGCCTAGACTCCTCTTCACAGCCTAAGAGCTAACTACCCCTAAAGAAAGGAAACAAAGCCTCACTTGCCTCAGAGAAATTTCCCCAAAGGTAAAAGCAGCCCCCCACAAGTATTGACTGTGAGTTAAGAGGAAATCACAAACACAGGATGAAATAGGCTTTAGCAAAGGGAGGCCAGTCTAACTAAACAGATTGAGGATAGAAAAGGGATCTTTGCGGTCAACACAAAAAAACTACAAAACCACGCAGAGTGTGCAAAAAATACCCCCGCACCGACTCACGGTGCGGTGGTGCCACTCTGCACCCCCAGTGCTTCCAGCTAGCCAGGCAGTTTCATGATAGCAAGCTGGACTAGAACTTAGCAAGAAAAACCATATGTAACAAATGAACAAGCAGGAACTTAGCTTTGCTGGAGTAGACAGGTCCTCAGAAAGATCCAGGAGAGATCTGAACCAGTACTAGAACATTGACAGCTGGCATGGAGTAACGATCTGAGTGGAGTTAAATAGAGAATCCAGCCTAGCCTTAAACGAGGGCAGGTGGGGAAGGAATCTCAGAACCAGCAGCTCCACTCACAGCCACCAGAGGGAGTCCACGGACAGAACTCACCGAAGTACCATTCATGACCACAGGAGGGAGTTCGAGAACGGAATTCACAACAGGAAGCCCCATCAGCCTGTTACTCTAACCAAACTGGACCATCTCTTCCTCCGGATTGGTGAAGAAGAGAGAAACAAGAGCTTCTGCTTCAACTTCTTCATCCACCTGCCACATGGAGTCTGAAGGCATCTTTACAGAAAGCATCTTCTGCCCATAGTTCAGAGAAAAACTTTTAAGTGACAGGGATGTTCCTGGGAACTGGTCACTGGTATTGTCACTGGAGGTGTGCGGAGAGGACGCCACTGCTTCCTTTACTTCAGTGAGGTCAGCACACCGTGACTCAATAGCCAGCTGATTAGGTGGAGAAGATATCAACAATGTAGATTGACCTTGCAGTTTAGGAACAAGAAAACTCTGGAGACTTGACAGTTCCAAACGCAGAACTACGCTGGATCTTCGGACCGGAACGGGCAGCAGAGTAACCGGCTCAGAACGACCAACTGGCAGACTGGTCAATAAGTGGAAAACAAATTTCTTCGCATATAATGCTCCGATTTGGAGCTGTAGTTGTCCCATTGACACTGGACTGTTCATAAGTAGGACTCGGCAATCACCAAACACCTTCACAGGATTCTGGAGCAGTGGAACAGGAACCACACTTAGACTCTGTCTGGTTAGCTGCTTGAATACATCTGCAGGGCCGAAGCTCCCACAAGGCACCGGAACAGACACAGACTTGAACGGAAGGGAGTTATTCTCACCAAGGGCAGCCTCTCCTACTGACCCAAGATTTTGGAGCTTTAGATCCCCTGGACAGAGGCCATCCAGGTGTTCCTCACAACTGCAGCAACACTGTATGCCCTTCTTATGGCTGATTTTAGGCTGCTGCTTTGCCAGCCCACTCTCATCAACCTTCTTGGGCTTCACTCGGGTAGCTGCTTTAACGAGCAGAGGAACTGGAGGATCACAGACGATCATCGCTTGACGTGGTGGTTTCTTCATGGGTTTTTCCCATCTGGAGCACCTCTCGGATCTAGATGGGGAAGACATCACAGGAGCAGCAGGACGAGGTATGTCAAAGACTCTACGGAAGGCCACCAGGAAGGCCCCTAGGTTCATGATGATAGGATCCCCTGCTTCCCAGAGGGGAGTGATCCATATTAGAGCATCTTCAGCCAGGTAGGACATGATGTAAGCCACCTTGACCCGGTCAGAGGGGAAACAAGCTGCATTCTGCAGGATGTAGTGCAAGCACTGTTTCAGGAACCCTTGGCATTCTTCAGGATTCCCATAGAACATAGGTGGGTCAGCTGGGTCGTGCTCCTCCTCATAGGCCTGAAGTTGCTTGAAAAGAGCATTAGAGACAATGATTGGGTCAGAAGTCTCCACAATCTAAACCACCCTTGGTGGAACAAATTTTTCAGGTTGCTCATACGGGTAGAAAGAAAGTTCATCATACTCTGCGAACGGTAGGACATGGAATACAGCGGAGGCCCTGGCATGTGCAAACTGTCACGCTCACACCCTGGCTGGTGGGCATGAGCTCAAGGGGGGTTTGTGGCCCCACTGTGCCATGAACCAGACTACCCTGAAAGGGGCGTGACTATGACAGCTGCCTGGGTTTTCCTGGAGCCTCTGATGGTGAGGTCAGGCTTGTGCAGCAGGCAGCTGCCAGGTGCTACTCCAGGGTGGTGTCTGGCTGTGGCTGCTGATCCCACTTGGGAGACAGGAACACTAGGATTGGTGCAGGCATCAGGCAGGACTAGCAGATGAGCACAGATGAGATTCAGAGGAGTAGGCTGGCAAGGCTGAGACACAGAGCTGGCAGAGGCACAGGACTGGCAGGAATGACAGGGACACAGGGCTGACAGGCACGGCAGAGAACACAGGGCTGGCAGGCACGGCAGAAAACACAGGGCTGGCAGGCATGGCAGAAAACACAGGGCTGGCAGGCACGGCAGAAAACACAGGGCTGGCAGGCATGGCAGAGAACACAGGGCTGGCAGGCATGGCAGAAAACACAGGGCTGGCAGGCATGGCAGAAAACACAGGGCTGGCAGGCATGGCAGAGAACACAGGGCTGGCAGGCATGGCAGAAAACACAGGGCTGGCAGGCATGGTAGAGAACACAGGGCTGGCAGGCACGGCAGAGAACACAAGGCTGACAGGCACGGCAGAGAACACAGGGCTGGCAGGCATGGCATGGAATGGTAGAGCAGCAAGAGATTACTGCAGCAGCAGAAGCCAAGCAGAGCGGAACCACAAGGAATATGGAGAGGAGCTGCAGCAAGAGGTTTCTGCAGCAGCAAAGCAGACCAGGACCACAAGGAATGCAGAGACGAGCTGCAGCAAAAGATTACTGCAGCAGCAGAAGCTAAGCAGAGCAGAACCACAAGGAATGTGGAGAGGAGCTGCAGCAAGAGGTTACTGCAGCAACGGGAGTGGAGTAGAGTAGAACGAAGCAGAACCGCAGGAGTGCGGAGCAGAGGTAAAGTCACAAATGTACAGAGCAGGCACAGTCGCAAGAGTGCGGTGCGCAAGCCGACTGAGAACACAAGGAAAGACTAAGCAGGGAAGGAAGCCACAGACAAAGAGACAGAGATAAGACTAAGTTCAGACAAGGAACAAGAACAAAGACACAGGGACCAGGATATTCTGCCTCCTGGAGGGCGGACAACAAGATCTAGGCAAGAACACTGAGAAAAGCCTCCAGAGAGGGAGTAACACAGAGCAAGGCCTGGCAAACTCAGCAGCTAAACACAAACTGAGCTAACACAATGCCCAGGCACAGTCCACTGGGTGGAGCTGCACTAAATACTGGAGGCCTCTTGGTAATTGGTCAGGAACAGATTAGACAGGTGCACCTGATTCCTATAAGAACCAGAGAGTTCAGGTGCCGCCCCCTATACACACAGCCAGGAAGCATGCAGAGAGCAGAGGAACAGAATACGGAGCTGGCAAGAAACAGAAACCACATCATGGCCTGGAGCAGTGGGTAAGATAGTGTGAGAGATGAGAGGCCATGCCGTGATGCCAGCAGAGTTGTTACATAAGGTACAGGAATAGGACACAGTACAGACAAGGACAGACACGGGAACAAATGCAGGACAAAGATTCAGGCCTGAGTATGCAGCCCTCAGGGAGGCGGGAACACAATACCCATATAGCACAGTAACAGGTCTGGGAATGCAGCCCCCAGAAAAGGCAGAAAACAGAGACAGGACCTGGAAACACAGCAGCAAGGCACTGACTGAGAGAAATCATTGCTCAGGCATCCTCCAATGGGCGAGGATGCCTTAAGTACCTGAGGCCTCTAGGCAATTGGCTGGGGACACGATAGAAAGTTGCACACTGATCCTATAAGAAACAGGAAGTGTCAGGGCCGCCACCCTAAGCACACAGCCAGGAAGCATAAAGCCAGCAAGCAAGAGAAATGAGGCTTCACAGCAAGGAGCCGGCAGAGGACAGAACACACAACATGACCTGGAGTAGTGAGTAAGTTGGTGTGTAAGGCAGGTGTGGGATGGGAGGCCATGCAGTGATGCCGACAGGGTTGTTACAATACCAACAACATGTACCCTAGAACACATAATACTCTATGGATGAGTAATTGAATCCAGATACATTTTTGAACATTTTTTTTGGAGGGATAGATATCACAGAAATTTATCCCAGTGTATGGCTGAAAAATTTAATCCAGGAAAAAAATGTTAACGCATTTTTGGAGTGTTAAATGTCAAAAAAATGTACCCCAGACCACAAAATACTGTATAGGTGCGAAATTTAAACAGGACATTTTTTTTACACTTTTTGTGATTCTTATTCATCATAGAAATGTACCCATCACCACAGAGGAGTGTATGGGTGAGAAATTTAACACAGAAAATTTTTTAAAAGGTTTTTTGGAGGGTTAGCTATTACAGAAATTTACTCCAGACGACAGAATAGTGTACGAGTAAGGCTGGAGTCACACTCAGCGTAAGACAATACGGTCCGTTTTTTACGGCCGTAATACGGCCATAATACGGAGAAATGTTCTCAAAATAGTGATCCGTAGGCAGGGTGTGTCAGCGTATTTTGCGCATGGCATCCTCCGTATGTAATCCGTATGGCATCCGTACGGCAATATTTTCTCGCAGGCTTGCAAAACCGACATCTAATGGATTTATGTGCTCAAATGTTCGGTAAAACATATATACAGTATATATATATATATATGTCACTGAGACACATATATATATATAGTCTGTATTTAGATTTAATTAAGCGCGTTATTTGTGACATGCCGGTAATTCAATTGCCGGCTTTTAATTTCTCCTTCCCAAACCAGACAGGATATGAGACATGGTTTACATACAGTAATAATATAATAATATATAATATAATATAGTACTAATGTTAGTAGTGTGTATGTGCAAAATTTGGGCACTGTAGCTGCAAAAATAAAGGGTTAAATGGCTGAAAAAATTGGCGTGGGCTCCCGCGCAGTTTTGTCCGCCAGAGTGGTAAAGCCAGTGACTGAGGGCAGATATTAATAGCCAGGAGAGGGTCCATGGTTATTTGCCCCCCCCTGGCTACAAACATCTGCCCCCAGCCACCCCAGAAAAGGCACATCTGGAAGATGCGCCTATTCTGGCACTTGGCCACTCTCTTCCCACTCCCGTGTAGCGGTGGGATATGGGGTAATGAAGGGTTAATGCCACCTTGCTATTGTAAGGTGACATTAAGCCAGATTAATAATCTGGGTACTGAAAGGAAAGCTGGGTGATCTGTACTTACATTGAGTCGCGGTGAGGCGCCCTCTGCTGGATGAACTCATATGAACTCGAGCGTGGGAACTTTTCCAAGGCTGCAGTTCATGAGAACATCCACCAGAGGGCGCCTCACCGCTACTCAATGTAAGTACAGATCACCCTGATTTCCTTTCCGCACCCGGGGTTTTTACAACCACGAGCGAGTGCTTTAGCGCAGCTCCTGGCTGTAAAATGATTTAACCCCTTCAGATGGATTTACTTCGTGGGACCTGACAGTTCATCCGAAGGTATGTATATTGTGGGTTTACTATTTTGCCAAGCGAGGGTGTTCCGGATGGATTGAGAGAGCAATAAAATACTAAAACAACCTGTTTGTTTATTTCATTAAAATACTTTTTAATAACGTGTGTGTGTTTTTTGTAACCTTTTCAGACAATTGGATTAATAATGGATAGGTGACATAATTGACGCCTCTCCATTATTAACCTGGCTTAATGTCACCTTACAATAGCAAGGTGGCATTAACCCTTCATTACCCCATATCCCACAGCTACACGGGAGAGGGAAGAGAGTGGCCAAGTGCCAGAATAGGCGCATCTTCCAGATGTACCTTTTCTGGGGTGGCTGGGGGCAGATGTTTGTAGCCAGGGGGGGGCCAATAACCATGGACCCTCTCTAGGCTATTAATATCTGCCCTCAGTCACTGGCTTTACCACTCTGGCGGAGAAAATTGCGCGGGAGCCCACGCCAATTTTTTCCGCCATTTAACCCTTTATTTTTAGCAGCTACAGTGCCCAAATTTTGCACATACACACTACTAACATTAGTAGTGTGGAATATGCAAAAAAAAGGGGATATGAGATGGTTTACTGTATGTAAACCATGTCTCATATCCTGTCGGGTTTGTGAAGGAGAAATGAAAAGCCGGCAATTGAATTACCGTCTTGTCACTAACACCGCTGCGTATTTCTCTCAAGTCACACTGCTGGTCCGTGTGTAATCCGTATTTTTCTCGCCACCATAGACTTTCATTGGCGTATTATTTGCGCAATACGCTGACAAACGCAGCATGCTGCGATTTACTACGGCCGTAGAAAGCCGTATAATACTGAACCGTAATATACGGCTGATAGGACCAGACCCATTGAGAATAATTGTGCCGTTTGTTTGGCGAGTTTTACGGACGTATTTTCTGCGCTCTTACGTCCGTAAAACTCGCTAGTGTGACTCCAGCCTAAGAAATTTATCCCAGACAAGTTTTTAATGCTTTTTTTGGAATTTTACATACCACTGTAATACCAATGTACCAATAACTGTGTTAAACTAATTGTACCAATGTAATATAGAGCAGAGGGGTTGCTGCAGTATGACAGACAGGCAGTGACCCAGAAAAGTTCAAAACAAGTTCTCTTTCATGTCCCACATACTGACAAATGGAAAACAAAAGGTATCCTATGGATCACAGACAAGAAACAAGACAGTCAATATCCGAGACCGGTTGCAGTGGGCAACTGAAGGGTGCCAGACCTTTTGGCTCTCCTGGGCTCCATGTTACTTCACACAGGCTGAAGCTTGCAGAGCCACATGCTCTGCAGTTTGCAAACCAAGACTGACACACCAAACCCTTTTCTGCAGGGTTTTTAAATGGAATCTGTGGCCATGTGCCACTTGTAAGACCCGTCCTGGAGGGAGCTAACATTCTCACTAATATCCTGTAGTTCGCTCCAAAAATAAATGCCCATGCAGGTTATCTTAAATCTGCCTTGGGCACATAGCTTGTTCAAGACCAAACTTACCTTTATTTTCAACTGAAATCACAGCTATATCTGTGACTGCAATGCACACCAGCAGTCTTAAAACGCTTCTATGCACATCCAGGGGGACACATAGTGACCGCCGCATATGACACCTGTCACTGCCTCATATACCTCCCCGTTCAAGCTTGTGGGGTTGATCATTTGTCACCATACAGGGGGCCCTTGACAGGGCATTTGTATTTCTCTGTGACTTCTACGCCTGATGTTCCATGGTGAAATTAAGGTTCTGCGGAGAGAGAAACCATCAGGTGACCCAGGAATTCCTCTCCCTGTAATTTCTCATCTATAACAAGGTTGAATGATCCATCACCAAGTGAAACGGTCGACTGAGTAAATAATAGCATAGGAACACAAAGGACCACTTAATGGCAAGGCACTCCTTCTCCATTACGCTATAGTTTTTCTCAGCTGGGGTGAGCTTCCCACTTAAGTAGGAAACTTGGATGTTTCTCTCCGCTCACCTCCTGCAACAGGACCATGCCAGGACCACTCCTAGGCTCACGTCAGAGGCATCCATCTGCATGATGAAGCATTTCTGGAAGTTGGAGCTAATGAGGATGGGCTGTCTGCCCAGCGACACCTTCATGGATTGGTACTCTTCCTCCACCTGGGGGTTCAGCCAAACCGTGACCAACTTATTTTCCTTGGGGTGATCAGTTAGGGGTGTTGTTCTCCCTGGAAAATTAGGTATAAATCGCTGGTAATACCTGATAATTCCCAGAAATGCTCTCACCTGTTCTGTGGTAACAGGTCAGTGCCAGATCTGAATGGTCTCGATTTTATTAATTTGTGGTTTGATGACTCCACAGCTGATCATGTATACTATGTACTGGGCTTCCTCGAGCCCTATCACACATTTCTTGGGATTTGCCATCAAACCCGTGGCTCTGAGCGAATCTACTACTACTTGTAGCTGGGACAAGTGGGTATGCCAGACTGTACTAAAGATGATGATGTCATCCAAGTATGCTGACGCATACTTCCGATGGGGTTCTAGCACTATGTCCATCAATCTCTGGAATGTGGCTGGTACACCATATAGTTCAAAGGGCAAGACACAGATGCACCGGTGTTATGAAGGTGGTCTTTTTCTTTGCCGACTCTGTAAGAGGCACCTGCCAATAACGCTTGGTCAGATTGATTGTGGTAAAGTACTGACCCAGTCACTCGATCAGCTCGTCCACCCAAGGCATTGGATAAAGATCAAACTTCGACATCTCATTTAATTTACGGAAGTCATTACAGAACTGGAATGATCTGTCTGGCTTTGGGATTAGCACTATCGTGATAGCCCAGTCACTCCGGGATTCCTCTATTACTCCAGCTGGAGCATTTGTCTTTCCTCACTCACGATGTCTTGTCTCCAAGGCTCAGACACAAGGTATGTTTTCGTTCTCACCCTTACGTGAGGCTCTCTGACAATGTCATGCTGGATGACAGGGGTATGGCTGGGTAGTTCCAAGAATACGTTTGCATTTTCTTGCAATAATTTCTACACCTCTCGACACTGCTCTTTCAAGAGAGTGCTTCCTATTTTTACCTTTATCTTGGCCTTGTCCTTGGCCTGAGACTGATGGTTTTCTGTTGGTACCACCAGGGTCGCCTCCACGACCAAACATTCCCGGTCTTTCCAGGCTTTAAGTAGGTTCACCTGACATAACTATTCTACCCGGGCTAGTAAACTCGGTATTACACTTCTTCCACTTTTTCCAAAACTTCATATAGACCTTGCCACTTGGCCATAAATTTACTCTCCGCAGTGGGCACTGGCACTAATACTAGTGATGGGTGAGCACTAAAATGCTCGGGTGCTCATTGCTCGGATATAGCAAATTGGAATACTCGGGTACTCGACCCGAGCAACGAGCTCAATGTAAGTCTATGGGAAACCCGAGTATTTTTACCGCAATCCCCCGGGGGTCCTGTTAAAGTCTAAAACATCTGAAAATGATGGAAACACTGCTCAAATGACACAGGAACATCATGGGGATCGCCCCTAGAAGCATTTCTGACTCCTAGGTCACAGCTGTAAGCAATGTTGTCAGAGTTTCACGCCATTTTTTCGGGTGCACCAAAAAACATAAAAAAACGAAACCAAAATGGATTATGCTGGGAAATATGTTAAGGCTAGTGTTGAGCATTTCGATACTGCAAATATCAGGTATCTTCGATATTTGCTGTATCGGAATTCCGATACCGAGTTCCGATATTTTTGCAATATCGGATACCTGAATCGAAAGTTCCCATAGTGCAATAATGCACTATAATGGAGTGTGGGCGGTGCGTGGGCGGAGACTGCGTGTCTCTCTGCAGGCGTGGTCTGTGCGGGACCGTGGGGGGGTCTGTGTGTGCTTGCCGGGGCTGTGTTCGGCCTGCCGGGGGTCTGTGCGGCCTGCCAGGGGTCTGTGCGACCTCTCGGGGGGCTGTGCGGCCTGCCCGGGGGTCTGTGCGGCCAGCCAAGGGGTCTGTGTGGCCTCTCGGGGGTCTTTGTGTCTGTGCAGGCATCGTCCGTTGGGACTACAAGTCCCATCGGACGATGTCTGATACAATGACAGTGATTGACACATTAGCCAATGATGGGACAGTAGAAGTCCCATCATCCGCGCTAATGTGTTGAATGTAAAAAAAAGAAATACTACATACATACATACATGCTTCATACATGCTGCATACATACTACACACATAAAACACACATACTACATACATGCTACATACTACATACATACTACATACATGCTACATACATGCTACATACATGCTACATACATACTGTAGCATTTCACCCACTACAGGTCTTGGGGAACACTCGCTTAGCAGTGGATTAACGTACTCAGGCACGCTACCTCACACAAATCTGTCCATATGGTTTATTTAAACTCCGCATAAACCAGATAGGGTACAGTCCGTTTCATTACAGCCACAAAACATTATAGGACATCAGACAGTTCATGTAGTAGATAGGCTTCTCTGCTGTATATTATAATCCCCTTGTCCGGGGTTACCTTTCAGGAGTTCCACTCCTCACGCTGACTTCACGTCAGTCCCAGGTCCTCAACACAGACCGTCCAGGTCTATGGTCTCCAGATGTTTCCAGGATGACTCCACTCCCAGGAGCCTCCAACACTGACCGTCCAGGACCTTGCACAGGAATAAATGGATCCATACACAGGAACCTCACAGGCACATGTGACCCACACCCTGGTCACATTATCTACCCTTAACCACTCTCCTGGGTGGGAGTGTGGGTGTGTGTGGCTAGTTTGACCCTCCCATCTCTCATAACTAGCCCTGCCAATCTCCCATTAGAACTATACAATTACTTGTGGGACTACAGGTCCCAGAGCACAACATAACTTTAGACTGACAGCGCAGAGTGTCCTCCTCTGCAACACACATACCGGCCATTTATCATCCTGCCTGACTTTCTCTCATCACCACAGTTATAAATCCAAGTGCATCCTGCAGCGCACACACAGCACCCCCTGGCTGTAACATTGGTCACTGCACCACAATACATACTACATACATACATACATACATACTACATACATACATACATACAGTACATACTACATACATTACATACATACTACATAAATACTGCATACATACTACATACATACTACATACATACTACATGCATACTACATACAATACATTCATACATTACATACAATACATATATATTGACATACAGTACAATAAACATAGATTACATACTCACCATTACTTGTCACTTTGTTCCCCGTAGCCAGTGTCACCTGTAAAAAAGATTAAAATAACAAACAACCAATATACTCCCTGTCCGCAGAAATCCACGAGTGTCCCACGACGATCTCCCGTGGAGAACAGCAGCATCAGCTGATGCGACTGCTCTCCAGGGGCTCCAGGAACACAATGACGAGAGGAAGGTATCCTTCCGCACTGTATTCCTCCGCCGCTGTAAAAAAAATAGTCCCTAGTCTCACTTTATGCCATTGCTGTGTGAGAAATTTTCCAACGCAGCAATTATCATAAAGTGAGACTCAGAGGTTACTATAGTTTAGTGATGCACTGCAGGAGCCATTGTCTCCTGTCAGTGTGTCACTGAAGGTCCTATAGAGCAGTGACATCACCCGATGTCACTGTTCTATTGGGGAGATCGTTGTGGGACACACGTTATTAATTGGACTACGGCGGACATGTAGTATACGGTTTGTTATTTTACGTTTTTTGCAGGCGCTGAAGTATGGTAAGTATGGTGAAATGAAGAATATTAAAATACTTTTTCCTAATGTGTGTGTGTTTTATTAACCCTTTACTAGTATTGGATTAATAATGGATAGGCATCTTATTGATGCCTCTCCATTAATAACCAAGCTTAATGTCACCTTACGATAGCAAGGTGATATTAACCCCTTATTACCCCATATCCCACCACTACATGGGAGTGGGAAGAGAGGGGCTAATTGCCGGAATTGGCGCATCTTACAGATGTGCCATTTCCGGGGTGGCTGCGGACTGGTATTTGTAGCCGGGGGGCCAATATCCATGGCCCCTCTCTAGGCTATGAATATCAGCCCACAGCTGTCTGCGTAGCCTTTCTGGCTATAAAATATAGGGGGACCCCTTGTCATTTTTTTGGGGGTCCCCCTATTTAAATAGCCAGTAAAGGCTACGTAGACAGCAGCGGGCTGACATTCATGGCAGGCCACAAATATTGGCCCCCGGGGCTTTCCCCCTCTGGCGCAGAAAATTGCGCAGGAGCACACGCCGTTTTTTTCAGTTTTTTTCCTTTTTATTAATTAAACGCTCATTAAGGCCTCTTTCATACTTGCGTCGGTACGGGTCCGTCGCTATGTGTCGGGCCGACGTACCGACGAACATTGTGAAATTTGTGCACAACGTGGGCAGCGGATGCAGTTTTTCAATGCATCCGCTGCCCATTCTGAAGTCCGGGGCAGAGTTTCATCCACGCATGCGCGGTAGAAAATGGCGGACGCGATGGACAAAAAAGTTCACGTTTTTTCGTGCTGACGGTCCGCCAAAACACGACGGATCCATTGCACGATGGACGCAACATGTGGCCATCCGTCGCGATCCGTTGCTAGTACAAGTCTATGGGTAAAAAAACGCATCCTGCGAACACATTTGCAGGATCTGTTTTTTTCGCTGGATCCGTTTTTTTCCGCCGGATCTGTTTTTTTCTCATAGAGTTGTATTAGCGCCGGATTGCTCCTGATGGCCACACATTTCATCCGTTTTTTGCAGGATCCATCAAAAAAGCTGTATCCACAGGATGGAAAACACATACAGAGGAACGTTTTTTTCTGTCTGGCAAAAAAAACACACACAGCGATGGATCCGGCAAAAAACGTGTGAAACAGATGTGAAATGATGAATCCAGCCTCCGAATCCATTTTTTCATGCATGTTTCCATTCAAATCATGCACATTTTCAGTTTATTTATTTATTGATTTCCAAAAACTGCATCAAAACTGTGCAAAAAAATGCACCAAAAACCTGCATCAAAAACTGCATCAAAACTGCACCAAAACCTGCATCAAAAACTGCATCAAAAACCGCACCAAAAACTGCATCATAACTACACCAAAAACTGCATCAAAACTGCACCAAAACCTGCATCAAAAACTGCATCAAAAACCCGTACCAAAAACCTGCATTAAAAACTGCACCAAAAACCGCATCAAAAACCGCACCAAAAACCTGCATCAAAAACTGCACCAAAAACTGAATCAAAAACAGCACCAATAACTGCATCAAAAACTGCACCAAAAACAGCATCAAAAACCGCACCAAAAACCTGCATCAAAAACAGCATCAAAAACCACACCAAAAACTGCACCTAAAACCGCATAAAAACAGCATCAAAAACAGCATAAAAACTGCACCAGTTTTTGATGCAAGTTTTGATGCAGTTTTTGGTGCTGTTTTGATGCAGTTTTTGGTGCAGGTTTTTGGTGAGGCTTTTGATGCGGTTTTTGATGCAGTTTTTGGTGCAGTTTTGATGCAGGTTTTTGGTGCAGTTTTGATGCAGTTTTTGGTGCAGTTATGATGCAGTTTTTGATGCAGTTTTGATTCAGTTTTTGGTGCTTTTTTTGTGCGGTTTTGATGCAGGTTTTGGAAATAAATAAATAAACGAAAAATGTGCATGATTTGAATGGAAACATGCATGAACAAATGGATTCGGAGGCCAGATTCATAATTTCACATCTCAGTTTCATACGTTTTTTGCCGGATCCATCGCTGTGCGTTTTTTCGTATGTGTTTTCCGTCCGGCGGAAACAGCTTTTTTGACGGATCCTGCAAAAAAACAAATGAAACGTGTGGCCATCAGGTGCAATCCGGCACTAATACAACTCTATGAGAAAAAAACGGATCCGGCGGAAAAAAACGGATTCTGCAAATGTGCTTGCAGGATGCGTTTTTTTAACCATAGACTTGTACTAGCGACGGATCGCGACGGATGGCCACATGCCACATCCTTCGTGCAACAGATCCGTCATGTTTTGGCGGACCGTCCGCACAAAAAACATTCAAGTGAACTTTTTTTTGTCCGTCGAGTCCACCATTTTCTACCACGCATGCAAGGCCGAAACTCCGCCCCCTCCTCCCCAAACTTCAGAATGGGCAGCGGATGCATGGAAAAACTCCATCCGCTGCCCACGTTGTGCACAAATTTCACAACGTGCATCGGTACGTCGGCCCAACGCATAGCGACGGACCCGTACCGACGCAAGTATGAAAGAGGCCTTAATGAGCATTTAATTAAAAAAACCAGAAAAACAGAAAAAAACGGCGTGGGCTCCCGCACAATTTTCTGCGCCAGAGGGGGAAAGCCGACGGCCGGGGGCCAATATTTGTAGCATGCTATGAATGTCAGCCCGCAGCTGTCTGCGCAGCCTTTACTGGCTATTAAAATAGGGGGACCCCCCAAAAATGACGCAGGGTCCCCCTATATTTTATAGCCAGAAAGGCTACGCAGACAGCTGGGGGCTGATATTCATAGCCTGGAGAGGGGCCATGGATATTGGCCCCCTGGCTACAAATACTAGTCCGCAACCGCCCCGGAAATGGCGCATCTGTAAGATGAGCCAATTCTTGAACTTAGCCCCTCTCTTCCCACTCCCTTGTAGCAGTGGGATATGGGGTAATAAGGGGTTAATGTCACCTTGCTATTGTAAGGTGACATTAAGCCGGGTTAATAACGGAGAGGCATCAATAAGACGCCTATCCATTATTAATCCAATACTAGTAAAGGGTTAATAAAACACACACACATTAGGGAAAAAAGTATTTTAATATTCTTCATTTCACCATACATACCATACTTCAACGCCTGCAAAAAATGTAAAATAATAAACCGCATACTACTTGTCCACCGTAGTCCAATTAAAAACGAGTGTAACGAGGACCTTCAGTGACACACTGACAGGAGACAATGGCTCCTGCAGTGCATCACTGAACTATAGAAACCTCTGAGTCTCACTTTATGATAATTGCTGGGTGGGAAAATTTCTCACACAGCAATGGCATAAAGTGAGACTAGGGACTATTTTTTTTACAGCGGCGGAGGAATACAGTGCGGAAGGATACCTTCCTCTCGTCATTGTGTTCCTGGAGCCCCTGGAGAGCAGTCGCATCAGCTGATGCTGCTGTTCTCCACGGGAGATCGTCGTGGGACACTCGTGGATTTCGGCGGACAGGGAGTATATTGGTTGTTTGTTATTTTAATCTTTTTTACAGATGACACTGGCTACGGGGAACAAAGTGACAAGTAATGGTGAGTATGTAATCTATGTTTAATGTACTGTATGTTATATGTATGTATTGTATGTAATGTATGAATGTATTTTATGTAGTATGTATTGTGATGCAGCGGTATGACCATGCACAATGAAATGGCAGTGACCCAAACAAGTTCAAACAAAACGTTCTTTTATTGTGTTACTTCACACAGTCAATATAGTATACGGCTTCTTCATACAGTCCATTAATAATGCATGGCTATGTGATGCAGTCAATACACAGGCCGAACTTCCCTCTGTCCTGTTTCACTGTTTGACCGCACGCCGGTAACAAGTCTCTGTACTCACTCAGCGCACTGCACTCTTTATCCTCTGGAGTGCAGCAGGGTACACGTAAGACAGCCCAAGACGCAGAGTGTCAGTCTCTCTGGTTCCTTTAGCCTCTGTGTTGCTCCACACAGAGAGAGCTCTGCAGACAACTGCCCTGTCTGCTTCCAAGAACACACTGACACACCTCCCCCACTACTACAGGGCTTTTTAATCAGTCACTGCTTCACTATTCTAATTACAGCCACACCTGTGTCTGTAGTATGCCCTCATGGCCTCACTACGCTTCCATGCACATTCTGCAGAGCACATACAGCGCCCCCTAGCTGTAATAGGGGTCACTGCCTCACATATCCTCCCCCCTGTTCATACCTGTGGGGTTGAACATTTGTTACCCCGTAAGTGCGAAAGACAGGGCATCGGTATGCCCCCCTGACATCCCCACTCACTACATTAAGAAACCAAAGTAGGGACCGGAACCATCGATCGGCACATGCATCCCTCCCCTTTGCATTTCTCCTCCATATTTCATTACGGGACCACCCACCCCGATCTCCATCGCAGAAGCCAAACCCTCTTTTCTGATTAAACGCAGATTTGGGCCAGTTTTTGGTGGTCTTTACTTTGTTTACTTGAGGTTCACTAACCCCCCCGGTCATCCTGTCACCTAAGTATCTGCTTTCGGGCCCCTGGTACCGCTTCCTCTGTACCCTTACCCATGCCTTAGTGACTATATCACGCTGAAACGCCACGGAACGTGCTGGCAACTCTGAGCATATATCTGTACTACGCCGCACCCGAACCGGAGCCTCCCGACACTGCTGTCTAGTGAGTGCTCTAGCTAATTTACCCTGACCCCCGGCCCCATCCTTGACCAGTGCCAGAGGGTTCCTCGTGTGCACGTCCCAGTCGCCTCTGCGATCATACACTCTCGGCTCTTCTCATACCTGCGTCTTTTATATCTGCATCTCCGAAAGGGACCCTGGATCTGAGCTGTCCCAACCTTAACAGGGAACACCTCCAGCTCAGGGTTCAATGGGGTCCCCACAACCTCTAATGCCACAACCTCTAGAGGGAGCCTATCGGGATTACACTCTAATCCTAAATTGGCAACCCCTGTGGCATACGTCTTAGGATCTTCAGGTTCTACGCCCGAAACAACATCTTTAGCTTCTCCTGCCACTACCTCTAGGGGGAGCCTATCGGGATTACACTCTGTCCCTAGGTTGGCGACCCCTATGGCAGGTATTTCAATATCTTTGGGTTCTGCACCCAGTATAACTTTTTCCATGAGAGGGTTTACCTTGGTCTCCCACAGGGACCAAAACAGGGGAAAAATCTCTTCCCAACACAGTCCCATAGGGAAGGGTCTTTGCCACTCTCACCACATGTTTAATGTCTCCACATGGTGTAGAAACATTGACCTCCGCGGTCAGGTACTCCCGGATTTCCCCATGGATACCCATCACCTCCACTTTCTGTCCGTTGTTGTTGTCCTCAGCAACAAGGGAATGATGAACAAGAGTCACTTTACTCCCCGTGTCCAGGAGAGCCTCTGTTTGGCACCCATTCAAAAGTACCTGGCACTAGGGTTGAGCGACTTTTACTTTTTCAGGATCGAGTCGGGTTTCGCGAAACCCGACTTTGTCAAAGGTCGGGTCGGGTGAAATCGTCCGATTATTGCGAAAAGTCGGGGATCCGACCGAAACACAAAACCCAATGCAAGTCAATGGAGAATCAAAGTCGGCAGTGAGTGGAGGACAGGAAAACACCAACAGAGCCCATTTTAAAGCCAAAAACATCAATTCTTGTTACTTAAGCTTGTCAATCTTAATTTACCTTATAATAATAGTTAGCCATTGAAAATTTGGGGGTCATTTGGCAACAGTTGTGGGGGGAGTAGGGCTGGCTCAAGTTTTTCGTGGGCCCAGGAAACGCGGACTACGTCACGGCGGTGGAGCAGGGAGAGGTAAGTATTTCAACTTTGCAAGTGCTGTGATCCTGAGCAAGCAGGGGGGGCACACTCGTTCGCATTGCCACTGGCACAGGGCCCCTCAAAGTACGGCGTTGTGATTGATGGCGGGGGCGCCTCCCACTGGCAGAGACACTTTTGTGTCATGGTTCCCAATGGCAAGGGAACGTCAGAGAACTTAAATAACAGACTAGCTCTTGGGTGATGGAATCTCGAGCTGACCGTGAGCTAAACCTACCACACAACTAACAGTGGCCGGGTGACGTACCTACGTTTTATCCCTAGACACCCAGCGCCAGCCGGAGAACTAACTAACCCTAATAGAGGAAAAAACAGACCTGGCTTACCTCTAGGGAAATTCCCCCAAAAAGGAGACAGAAGCCCCCCACATATATTGACGGTGAGTTCAGAGGAAAAGACATACGCAGTATGAAGGTAGGTTCAGCAAAGCGAGGTCCGCTTACTAGATAGTAAGAAGATACAATAGGGAAATTCACGGTCAGCTGAAAACCCTATTAAAATACCATCCAGAAATTACTTTAAGACTCATGTGTCAACTCATGACACCGGAGTGGTAATTTCGGCCCACAAGAGCTTCCAGCTACAGAAACATAACATAACTGTGAACTGGAACAAAAATGCAAACAAACTTAGGACTAAGAGTCCAACTTAGCTGATAGTAGTCTAGAAGCAGGAACATGCAACAGAAAGGCTCTGGTTACATTGATGGCCGGCACTAGAATAACTGAGCAGCAAGGCTAAATAGGATACTCCCATATCCTGATGGAAACAGGTGAACAGAGAAAGTGAAGCACACAAGTCCAGTACCACCAGTGACCACCGGGGGAGCCCAAAAACCAAATTCACAACAGTACCCCCCCCCTCAAGGAGGGGGCACCGAACCCTCACAAGAACCACCAGGGCGATCAGGATGAGCCCTATGAAAGGCACGGACCAAATCAGAGGCATGAACATCAGAGGCTGTCACCCAAGAATTATCCTCCTGACCGTAGCCCTTCCACTTGACCAGATACTGAAGTTTCTGTCTGGAAACACGGGAGTCCAAGATCTTCTCCACCTCGTACTCCGATTCACCCTCAACCAACACCGGAGCGGGAGGCTCAACGGAAGGCACAACCGGTACCTCATACCTGCGCAACAATGACCGATGGAAGACATTATGGATAGAAAAAGATGCCGGGAGGTCCAATCGAAAGGACACAGGGTTAAGAATCTCCAAAATCTTATAAGGGCCGATGAACTGAGGCTTAAACTTAGGAGAAGAAACCCTCATAGGGACAAAACGAGAAGACAACCACACCAAGTCCCCAACACGAAGACGAGGACCAACATGACGACGGCGGTTAGCAAAATGCCGAGTCTTCTCCTGGGACAACTCCAAATTGTCCACCACCTGTCCCCAAATCCGATGCAACCTATCCACCACAGTATCCACTCCAGGACAATCCGAAGACTCCACCTGACCAGAAGAAAAGCGAGGATGAAACCCCGAATTGCAAAAGAAAGGAGAAACCAAAGTGGCAGAACTAGCCCGATTATTGAGGGCAAACTCCGCCAACGGCAAAAAGGCAACCCAGTCATCCTGATCCGCAGACACAAAACACCTCAAATAAGTCTCCAAGGTCTGATTAGTTCGCTCAGTCTGGCCATTAGTCTGAGGATGGAACGCAGACGAAAAAGACAAATCAATGCCCATCCTAGCACAGAACGCCCGCCAAAATCTAGACACGAACTGGGTCCCCCTGTCAGAAACGATATTCTCCGGAATACCATGCAAGCGAACCACATTTTGAAAAAACAGAGGAACCAACTCGGAAGAGGACGGCAACTTAGGCAAGGGCACCAAATGAACCATCTTTGAAAAACGGTCACACACCACCCAGATGACAGACATTTTCTGAGAAACAGGGAGATCAGAAATAAAATCCATAGAGATGTGAGTCCAAGGCCTCTTAGGAATAGGCAAAGATAACAACAATCCGCTAGCCCGAGAACAACAAGGTTTGGCCCGAGCACAAACATCACAAGACTGCACAAAAACTCGTACATCTCGAGACAGAGAAGGCCACCAGAAGGACCTAGCCACCAAATCCCTGGTACCAAAGATCCCGGGATGACCTGCCAATGCAGAAGAATGAACCTCCGAGATGACTCTACTGGTCCAATCATCAGGAACAAACAGTCTACCAGGCGGGCAACGATCAGGTCTATCCGCCTGAAACTCCTGCAAAGCCCGTCGCAGGTCTGGGGAAACAGCAGATAATATCACCCCATCCTTAAGGATACCTGTAGGTTCAGAATCACCAGGGAAATCAGGCTCAAAACTCCTAGAAAGGGCATCCGCCTTCACATTTTTAGAACCTGGTAAGTATGAGACCACAAAATTAAACCGAGAGAAAAACAACGACCAGCGCGCCTGTCTAGGATTCAGGCGCCTGGCAGACTCAAGATAAATCAAATTCTTGTGATCGGTCAATACCACCACCTGATGTCTAGCCCCCTCAAGCCAATGACGCCACTCCTCAAAAGCCCACTTCATAGCCAAAAGCTCCCGATTACCAATATCATAATTTCGCTTGGCGGGCGAAAATTTTCGAGAAAAGAACGCACAAGGTCTCATCACGGAGCAATCGGAACTTTTCTGCGACAAGACCGCCCCAGCTCCGATCTCGGAAGCATCAACCTCAACCTGAAAAGGAAGAGTAACATCAGGCTGACGCAACACAGGGGCGGAAGAAAAGCGGCGCTTAAGCTCCCGAAAGGCCTCCACAGCAGCAGGGGACCAATCAGCAACATCAGCACCCTTTTTGGTCAAATCAGTCAAAGGTTTAGCAACATCAGAAAAACCAGTTATAAATCGACGATAAAAATTAGCAAAGCCCAAAAATTTCTGAAGGCTCTTAAGCGAAGAAGGTTGCGTCCAATCACAAATAGCCCGAACCTTGACAGGATCCATCTCAATGGAAGAGGGGGAAAAAATGTACCCCAAAAAAGAAATCTTTTGAACCCCAAAAATACACTTAGAACCCTTCACACACAAGGAATTAGCCCGCAAAACCTGAAAAACCCTCCTGACCTGTTGGACATGAGAATCCCAGTCATCCGAAAAAATCAAAATATCATCCAGATACACGATCATGAATTTATCCAAATATTCCCGGAAAATGTCATGCATAAAGGACTGAAAGACTGAAGGGGCATTTGAAAGACCAAAAGGCATTACTAAATACTCAAAATGGCCCTCGGGCGTATTAAATGCGGTTTTCCACTCATCCCCCTGCTTAATTCGCACCAAATTATACGCCCCACGGAGATCAATCTTAGAGAACCACTTAGCCCCTTTTATTCGAGCAAACAAATCAGTCAGCAGTGGCAGAGGATACTGATATCTGACTGTAATTTTATTCAAGAGTCGATAATCAATACACGGCCTCAAAGAGCCATCTTTTTTAGATACAAAAAAAAAAACGGCTCCTAAGGGAGATGAAGAAGGACGAATATGTCCCTTTTCCAGGGACTCCTTAATATATTCTCGCATAGCAGCATGTTCAGGTACAGATAGATTAAATAAACGACCCTTTGGAAATTTACTGCCCGGAATCAGATCTATGGTACAATCGCAATCTCTGTGAGGAGGTAGTGAACCAAGCTTAGGCTCCTCAAAAACATCACGATAATCAGATAAAAATTCCGGAATCTCAGAGGGAATAGATGACGAAATGGAAACCAAAGGTACATCCCCATGAGCCCCCTGACATCCCCAGCTTAACACAGACATTGCTTTCCAGTCAAGAACTGGGTTATGAGATTGTAACCATGGCAATCCGAGCACCAAAACATCATGTAGATTGTACAACACAAGGAAGCGAATCGTCTCCTGATGGTCTGGATTCATACGCATAGTCACTTGTGTCCAGTATTGTGGTTTATTACTAGCCAATGGTGTAGAGTCAATACCCTTCAGAGGTATAGGAACTTCCAGAGGCTCTAGATCAAACCCACAGCGCCTGGCAAAGGACCAATCCATAAGACTCAAAGCGGCGCCAGAGTCGACATAGGCATCCGCGGTAATTGACGATAATGAACAAATCAAGGTCACAGACAGAATAAACTTAGACTGTAAAGTGCCAATTGAAATAGACTTATCAACCTTTTTTGTACGTTTAGAGCATGCTGATATAACATGAGTTGAATCACCACAATAGAAGCACAACCCATTTTTTTGCCTAAAATTCTGCCGTTCGCTTCTGGACAGAATTCTATCACATTGCATATTTTCTGGAGCCTTCTCAGAAGACACCGCCAAATGGTGCACAGGTTTGCGCTCCCGCAAACGCCGATCAATCTGAATAGCCATTGTCATGGACTCATTCAGACCTGTAGGTGCAGGGAACCCCACCATAACATCTTTAATGGCATCAGAGAGACCCTCTCTGAAATTCGCCGCCAGGGCGCACTCATTCCACTGAGTAAGCACAGACCATTTACGAAATTTTTGGCAGTATATTTCAGCTTCATCTTGCCCTTGAGATAGGGCCATCAAGGTTTTTTCAGCCTGAATCTCTAAATTAGGTTCCTCATAAAGCAACCCCAAAGCCAGAAAAAACGCATCCACATTGAGCAACGCAGGATCCCCGGGTACCAACGCAAATGCCCAATCCTGAGGGTCACCCCGCAGCAAGGAAATTACTATCCTAACCTGCTGTGCAGGATCTCCAGCGGAGCGAGATCTCAGGGAAAGAAATAATTTACAATTATATTTGAAATTCAGGAAACGAGATCTATCCCCGGAGAAAAATTCTGGTATAGGAATTCTAGGTTCAGATATAGGAGCATGAATAACAAAATCCTGTAAATTTTGAACCTTCGTAGCAAGATTATTCAAACCTGTAGCCAAACTCTGAGGATCCATTTTAATCAGGTGAGATCAGAGCCATTCAAGGATTAGAAGGAGAGAGAGAGGCAAAGGCTGCAATTAGAGCAGAAATGTAACTGAGTCAACTATAGAGCAAGCTCAGAAGAAAAAAAATAAAAAATCTGCAGACTTCTTTTTCTCTCCTTTCTTCTGCCAACGGTTTTAACCCTTGGCCGGCCATACTGTCATGGTTCCCAATGGCAATGGAACGTCAGAGAACTTAAATAACAGACTAGCTCTTGGGTGATGGAATCTCGAGCTGACCGTGAGCTAAACCTACCACACAACTAACAGTGGCCAGGTGACGTACCTACGTTTTATCCCTAGACGCCCATCGCCAGCCGGAGCACTAACTAACCCTAATAGAGGAAAAAACAGACCTGGCTTACCTCTAGGGAAATTCCCCCAAAAAGGAGACAGAAGCCCCCCACATATATTGACGGTGAGTTCAGAGGAAAAGACATACGCAGTATGAAGGTAGGTTCAGCAAAGCGAGGTCCGCTTACTAGATAGTAAGAAGATACAATAGGGAACTTCACGGTCAGCTGAAAACCCTATTAAAATACCATCCAGAAATTACTTTAAGACTCATGTGTCAACTCATGACACCGGAGTGGTAATTTCGGCCCACAAGAGCTTCCAGCTACAGAAACATAACATAACTGTGAACTGGAACAAAAATGCAAACAAACTTAGGACTAAGAGTCCAACTTAGCTGATAGTAGTCTAGAAGCAGGAACATGCAGCAGAAAGGCTCTGGTTACATTGATGGCCGGCACTAGAATAACTGAGCAGCAAGGCTAAATAGGATACTCCCATATCCTGATGGAAACAGGTGAACAGAGAAAGTGAAGCACACAAGTCCAGTACCACCAGTGACCACCGGGGAGCCCAAAAACCAAATTCACAACACTTTTGCATACTATGAGGGGCCCTGAGCCAGTGACGTCACCAATGAGTATGCCCCCCACCTGTTGAAGGAACCTGCACTTTCATCTGCACCTTCCTCTTTGTCCCCATGTAAGGTGGTATAGTATGTGGGAAGGGGAACCTGAGTTTCAGCAGGGTCAGATTCAGGCTGTGTAGAGTGCAAGGGGAATGTAGTGGTCTGTGTCAATGTACCAGCAGACTCATCTAGCAGTGGCTGGGCAATGGGCAGGAATGAGGAGGAAACACAGATATAGGCTCAAAATAAAAAAGTAGGCTAAAAGCTGTTAAAAATTGGTAACAGGAGTAAACAGGCGGCATTGGTTTGTTCAGTGGAGGAGAACAACAATCAGTGGCAGACACCGTTAGTAGGCCCAACCAAACAAGTAGGCCAAATGCAGTTTCATATTCTAAATATAGGCCAAAAGCCTGAAGATTGAAGCTCAGCTTTGTGTAGTAGAGGAAAATAAGAGGCGGCAGCAGACAATGTTACTAGGCCCAACCCAACAAGTAGGCCAAATGCAGTTTAATATAAAAAAATATTTAAACGAAAGCTGAAGATTGAAGCGCAAGAAAAATAAACCAGGAGAACACCAAGGAGCGGCAGACACCGTTAGTAGGCCCCAACCCAACAAGTAGGCCAAATGCAGTTTAATATTTGAAATAGGACAACAGTTGAAGTTCAGCTTTGTTCAGTGAAGGAAAAAAAAGAAGCAGCGGCAGACACTGTTATTACGCCCAAATAATAAAGACAGTTGTAGTAGGCGCAAAGTATTAAATGGAGGCCAGGGCCCCTGTATATTTTAACTATCATCTATCATTTCAAATAATTCGTATTGGCAGTGCCATTTAAGGTTTTAACCGCACAGACTACACAGTGGTGGAGCTGGGAGAGGTAGTATTGCAAGTGGTAGAGCACTGTTCAAGCTGGGGGGGGAACACTCTCTCGTGGGCAGCGGTACTGGCACAGGGCCCCTCATATTACGACGGTGTAATATGAGTTGTGGTTCAGTGTCTCCCCCCAAAAAATGAGGAAGTCTGGTGGAAGAGGCCGTGGGCGGGGGTTGCCAGCTGGTACTGATGGTGCTGGTGGTGCTGCATCTCCTGGTAGTGGCGAAAGCACAGTAGCACCTAAGGCTGGAGGTGTTCAGCCTGCATCATCGTCTGGCTACACAAGGCCTCGAAGGCTCCTTTACCTGGGAGTAGGAAAACAGCTTTTAAAGCCGGAGAAGCAGGAAAAAGTGTTGTCTTTCCTTGCTGACTCACCCTCTAGCTCTTTCGCCTCCTCTTCCCAAAGTTCTAAATGTAAGAGCAGCCAGTCGTCAGTGGATGCTCCTGGTCAGGAAAAAGACATTTCCTTGTGTCCTTCTCCCAAACCAAAAGTGAAGGATGCATCAGGCGACACAACAGGTTACTCCATGGAGCTCTTTACACATACCGTGCCTGGGTTAGAAAGGGAAATTGTACACTGCCAATTACAAGAAGAATCGGACATGGAGTGCACTGATGCACAGCCACATCTAGATTGTGATGCTGTTCAATTGACTTTGATCACTACATTGCCCTCGCAGTTTACTGAGCCAGAATGTGACCCTGATGAGACTATGGTGCCCTGTCCCGAACGCTATAGCACCTTACACAGTGACAATGAGGAAGGTGCACATGACATTGAGGAGGAAGTGATAGATGACCCAGTTGTTGACCCAGATTGGCAGCCATTGGAGGAAGAGGGTGCCGCTGCCACTAGCTCAGAAGCGGAGGAGGATGATCCGCAGCAGCCATCTACATTGCAACAGCTGTCATCTGGAAGGCCCGTATCAGGCCAAAAATGTTTGCGAAAAACAAAAACAGTTTTAGGAGAGCGTGGCCATTCGGTGAGAGTAGCACAGCGCACAATGCCTGAAAAGGTTTTCGATAGTAGGCAGAGTGTAGTGTAGCAATTTTTTAACCAAGATCAGAATGATCAGTCAAAAGTTATCTGTAAGAAATGCTCAAAGACCTTTAGCAGAGAGAAGAATCTTCAAAATTTAAATGCAACGTGCATGCTTAGACATTTAACCAGCATGCACTTGCAAGCCTGGACTAACTACCAAACATCCCGTACCATTGGTGCACCTGCTCGGAATGAAGGTAGTCAGCAATGCTACATTGCTTCCCTCACTGTAAGCCCACCGGTTAGGACACCGCCAGCAGCAGATGTGGAGGTATCGTCGTAAGGCCAATCAGGCAGTCAGGGAATCACAAGGTTATTGGTAGGAAAGACTGTATGTAGGCCAACAACAAGAATACCATAACAAACTCTCTCTCAATCCGCCATGTCCACCACCACCACCACTGCTATCTCCACCATATGCAGCTCTCCAGTCCAGCTCACCCTACAAGAGACTCTCATTAGGAAAAGAAAGTACTCATCCTCTCATCCGCGTACACAGGATTTGAACGCCCACATTGCTATACTAATCTCATTACAGATGATGCCCTACCGTTTGGTTGAAAGCGAAGCTTTCAAAGACCTGATGGCCCATGCAGTACCACGCTATGACCTACCCAGTCGCCACTTCTTTGCGAGAAAAGCCATCCCAGCCTTCCATCAGCATGTCAAAGACCGCATTGTCCATGCCTTGAGGCAATCAGTCAGTGGAAAGGTGCACCTCACAACAGATGCATGGACCAGTAGGCATGGCCGGGGACGTTACGTGTCCATCAAGGCGCAATGGGTTAATGTGTAGAATGCAGGGTTCACAGGGGGCAGCCATAGTGGGACAGTTCAGCCTATCCCACAGTCTAAGGAAACAGTTGGCATAAGGCATTCGCCACTCCTCCTCCTCCAGGAGCGAAAGCTCGTGCACAGAGCGTAGTCGCCCTACCACTCCATCCGCAGCTGCCAGTGTTGCACATGGGGTGTCCCATTATCGAACAGCTAGTGGTAAGCGTCAGCAGGCTGTGTTTCAAATGAAGTGTTTGGGCGACAACAGACACACCGCGGAAGTACTGGTGGAGTACTTGGAGCAACAAACTCAGTCATGGCTGGGCAGTGTACATCTTGAGGCAGGCAAGGTATTCAGTGATAACGGAAGGAATTTTATGGCTGCCATAGCCCTTTCAGAACTGAAAACACATACCTTGCCTGGTTCACACCTTTAACCTGGTGGTGCAGGGCTTCCTCAAAAATTATCCAAAGTTACCAGCCCTGCTCCTGAAGGTGCGAAGATTTTGCTCGCACATCTGCCGGATGCCCATACACTCCAGCCGTATGCTGAACCATCAGCGATCGCTGAATCATCCCCAGCACCGCCTAATAATCGACATTGCAACAAGGTGGAACTCCACACTGCACATGATTCAGAGGCTGTGCGAACATAGCAACATAGCTGTAATTAATTTGTGGGAGGATACACGGGCAGGCACTTGGATGGCAGACATGGAGTTGTCTGGTGGTCGACGCCATCATAAGCATTAACATCCCACTTATTCGTCTGCTGATGCAAAGTTTGACGCACATTAAAGAGCAGGCGTCTGCAGCTGAGGTGGAGGGAAGCCTTGATGACAGTCAGCCATTGTCTGCTCAGGGAACTGTCCAGGATGAATTGGCGGACGAATAGGATGAGGAGGAGGATGATGGGGATGAATATGTATGGGAGGAGGATGATTCTCAGGTGGCAATAGAAACTGGTGGCATTGCAAGGTCTGGTACAGGTTTATTGCGGGACACTTGTAATGTTGATTTGCAAGAAAGTGGTCCTCAACCCAGCAGAAACAGTTTATTGACACCTGGAACATTGGCCCACATGGCTGAGTATGCCTTGCGTATCCTAAAAAGGGACCCCCGCATTGTTAAAATGATGACCGATGATGACAACTGGTTGGCCTGCCTCATGGATACAAGATATAAAGGAAAACTGCAAAATATCATGCCACATGAGAACCTAGGTCAAATATTGGCTACCAAACAAGCAACTCTTGTAGACCGTTTGGTTCAGGCATTCCCAGCACACAGCGGCGGTGATGGTTCTCACACGAGCTGCAGGGGGCAACATAGCAGAGGTGCTAGAGGTGCAGAAATCCGAAGTGGCATTGGACAGAGGGGTTTTATGACAAGGTTGTGGAATGATTTTGCAATGACCGCTGACACGACAGGGACAGCTGCATCGATTCAAAGTGACAGGAGACAGCATTTGTCCAGTACGGTTACAAACTACTTTTCTGCCCTTATTGATGTTCTCCCTCACAGGTCATTCCACTTTGATTACTGGGCATCTAAACTAGACACCTGGCCTGAATTGCCAGAATATGGATTACAGGACCTCGATTGCCCTGCTGTCAGTGTGCTTTCAGAAAGAGTGTTCAGTAGTGTTGAGCATTCCGATACTGCAAGTATCGGGTATCGGCCGATATTTGCTCTATCGGAATTCCAATACCAAGTTCCGATATTTTTGCGATATCGGAAATCGGAATCGGAAGTGTGCGGTGCGTATGGTTCCCAGGGTCTGGAGGAGAGGAGACTCTCCTTCAGGCCCTGGGATCCATATTCACGTAAAAAATAAATAATAAAACTAAAAAATATTGATATACTCACCCCTCCGGCGGACCCTGGACCTTAGCGATGTTACCGGCAGCCTCTGTTCCTAAGAATGAGTGAGTGTAGGGCCTGCGATGACGTCGCGGCTTGTGATTGGTCGCGTGAGCGGTCACATGAGTGGTTACGCGACCAATCACAAGCCGCGACGTCATCGAAGGTCCTTCACTCTGCATTCTTAGGGAACGGAGGCAGACGCTTGGACCGGTGAGAGCCGGGGCCGTCAGAGGGGTGAGTATATCAATATTTTTTATTTTTATTCTTTATTTTATACATGAATATGGATCCCAGGGCCTGAAGGAGAGTTTCCTCTCCTTCAGACCCTGGGAACCATTCCGATATTTTGTGTCCCATTGATATGCATTGGTATCGGGTATCGGTATCGGCGATATCCGATACTTTTTGGGTATCGGCCGATCCAATCCGATACCGATACCTTTGCATATCGGAAGGTATCGCTCAACACTAGTGTTCAGTGCTGCTGGTTCAATACTGACCGAAAAAAGGACACGTCTGGCTACCAAAAATGTTGATTTGCTAACCTTCATTTAAATTAACCAATCATGGATTTCACATTCTTTTGCCCCACCTTCCCCTGCTAACACGTAGCTTGCCTGAAAGATGACTTGCTTTTGGGGGGAGACACTGAACCCCAACTCTGGCCCTGTGGTATAACACAACACTATGAACGTGGCAGAAAGTGTCTGTTTGATATACGACGCACTAGCAGTACAGCTTAATATACACAGTGTGAGAATTTGAATCTCCATTTTTTGGGGGGAGACACTGAACCCTAACTCTGGCCCTGTGGTATAACACAACACTATGAACGTGGCAGAAAGTGGCTGCCTGATATAAGATGCACTATCAGTACAGCTGAATATATACTGTGTGAGAATTTGAATCTCCATTTTTTGGGGGGAGACACTGAACCACAACTCTGGCCCTGTGGTATAACACAACACTATGAACGTGGCAGAAAGTGGCTGCCTGATATACGACACACTAGCAGTACAGCAGAATATAAACTGTGTGAGAATTACTATCTCACTTTTGGGGGGAGAAACTGAACCACAACTCTGGCCCTGTGGTATAACACAACACTATGAACGTGGCAGAAAGTGGCTGTAATTATTATAAAAAATAAAAAATAAAATACTGCAATAACACGCTCCCTAGTCCCTACAATGATCTCAGGACAAGTATGGCAGCAATAAAAAGGACTTCAGAACAAAAAAGTGTGGACAAATAAACAAGACAGGTAACTGTGCAGAAAGGAGCAACAGGATTTTTGCTTTGAAAAAAGCAGTTGGTTTGCACAGCACCGTGCACACAGCTATGCAGCTGCTGCACTAAAATGCGACCTCCACTGTCCCTGCACAAAAAGGTGGTGTGGGACAGTGAAAATCGCTCCAGCGGTTTGGGGGTTTATATTTCCTCCCTATCTGTGTCCCTGCTTCTGACTAACTGCAGCAAACTCTCCCTATGCTCAGATCGGCAGAAGTAAGATGGCGGTTGACGTGCATGCCCCTTTATAGCCCCTGTGACGCCACAGACAGCAAGCCAATCACTGCCATGCTCTTGTCTAAGATGGTGGGGACAGAGACCTATGTCATCACGCTGCCCACTCTGCCTTCATTGGATGAAAAACGGCGGTAACAGCGTCATACGAAACGCGACTTTGGCGCTCTGATCGTGTACCGCATGGCCGATCCCACACTAGGATCGGCTCCGGTTTCATGAAACCCAACTTTGCCTAAAAGTCGGCGATTTCTGAAAATGACGGATCTGTTTCGCTCAACCCTACCTGGCACAATTCTGGTTCGCCACCAGCTGTGCCCGTAGTGGTGATACAGACAGGTTGGGCACACATAGACTCCTGACCAGTGTTCCCACAGTCCATGGGCTTAGATGTTATGGAACAGTTACTAGTCCTGAGTGGACTTATACCACTCAATCAATTCTATCAGCAGTTCCAGGTGGCCTAGGTCCCTCAGCCCGACCCAAAGCTGCATGGCGGCCGGCAGAGCCCTCACCATCCGACCAGCCATGATTCTCTCCATCATCTTTTACGGAGAACAGAACTCAGGCTGGAGCCACTCCTCCACCAATTGCAACAAGTCACTTGCTTGAGACCTGGCAGACCGAGTCTCTACATAAGACCACTGGTACACCCAATGATCGCCCCTTACCTTTGGGGTCTCTTCAGGACTCTGCTGTTCACCCCTCACATTAGAGGTCTCCACTTTATATCATTGAAGCTCTGCTAGCTCCCTCTGCAGCGTCTCCTGCTGCCGCTGCTGCTGCAAAATCTCTTGCTGGAAATGTTGGAACTGCAGCGTCTCTTGTTGAAGCCTTTGCTGACTGAGCACAACCTGCTCCAAAAGTTCCTCCATTTTTCCAGCAGACTTGCGCAACAACCTGCAGCACTCTCTGGGGGTATGCCTTAGTTCACTGGCCTTGCATTCTTTCCACCATATGTGATGCAGCGGTATGACCATACACAGTGAAATGGCAGTGACCCAAACAAGTTCAAACAAAACGTTCTTTTATTGTGTTACTTCACACAGTCAATATAGTATACGGCTTCTTCATGCAGTCCATTAATAATGCATGGCTATATGACGCAGTCAATACACAGGCCAAACTTCCCACTGTCCAGTTTCCCTGGGTGACCGCACGCCGGTAACAAGTCTCTGTACTCACTCAGCGCACTGCACTCTTTATCCTCTGGAGTGCAGCCGGGTACACGTAAGACAGCCCAAGATACAGGGTGTCAGTCTCTCTGGTTCCTTTAGCCTCTGTGTTGCTCCACACAGAGAGAGCTCTGCAGACAACTGCCCTGTCTGCTTCCAAGAACACACTGACACACCTCCCCCACTACTATAGGGCTTTTTAATCAGTCACTGCTTCTCTATTCTAATTACAGTCACACCTGCGTCTGTAGTACACCCTCATGGCCTCACTATGCTTCCATGCACATTCTGCAGAGCACATTCAGCGCCCCCTAGCTGTAACAGTGGTCACTGCCTCACAGTATGTAGCATGTATGTAGTATGTATGCATGTATGTAGTATCCATGTAGTATGTATGTATGTATGTATGTAGTATGTATGCAGTATGTATGCTTTGCAGGCATACTGATCAGATATCATTTAGCTCCAAATAAATACATTTGTGTTGAGCATTTGAAATAGTGCAGTAGTCCATTTAAAATGGGCAAGGCAAGGGGCAAGGGACGGGGAAGTGGATGTGATGCTGTTGGTGCATTCAGAGGATGATTCCATGGCCAAGGTAAAAGTGGGCTACAACAAAGACCAACATCTTCTTGCTCAACCTTCCTGTCCCAGTTTCTGTTTCTAGGGGGCCGCAGCACACCACTACTGAAGCCAGAGCAGTGTGAAACTATTGTTGGATAGTGGATAATACTTCCAGTCACTTAGCTACCATCACCACCACCATGTCTTCAACATGGGCAAGTCTGAGTGGCCATGAGTGTGGCCCGGATATTCCTCACCCTGATCCTTCTTCCTCACACCATGCAATGTGCCCTGAGACAACTGATCCCATACTTGGACACTCTGAAGAGCTGTTCAGTTTTCCATTTCAAGATTCCAGACTCTCGGCTGGTCAAATTAAAGTGAGGACAGATGTGATCGCATGTAGAGCTGCCCAAAGCTTTGACCAGCCCCGGTCACATGAAGGCGATGGTGGGAAAGTGTCACAAGAGGTGGACGATGATGAGACACAATTGCCAGAATAGTAACTGACCCAACCTGGCAGGAGGACATGCATAGCGAGGACAGCAGCACAAACGTGGAAGGAGGCATATCCCTCCAACAGGCAGCAAGAAGCAGTGTGGTGGCCACAGACAGAAGGCATGCATCCATTCCCCGTAATATCAACATGACGGAAGTCGCCATTCCAACTGTTAGATCTTCACGAGTCTGGTTATTTTTTAAAGAAAGGGGGGGGAGAATTTCCAATCAATAATCATAGATCTTTAAGTAAAAATGCTTTATTTTTTAAAGACTCTACCAATAACCCACTGCTTCTTCCACTGTTTTGCGTAGAATGCGAAGCCAATCCCCAGTCCACGTACATGTGAAGATGCCTCTAGCCCTGCACCTGTTGTTGCCCACAGTCAAGCAGCACCATCATCAAGCCCGTCCACGTCCTTGTCCCAGCACAGCCTTCAGTTGTCTATACCCCAGTCTTTGGAACACAAGCGGAAATACCCAGCCAACGCTCCACAAGCCACAGTCCTAAATCCTAACATTTCTCTTCTGCTTGCCCTCGAAATGTTGCCTTTTAGGCTCCTGAGATGGAAGCTTTCCACAACCTGATGCCAGTCGCCGTCCCAAGGTACTCGGGCCCCAGTCACCACTATTTCTCCCTGTGTACGGTACTGGCATTACACCAGCATGTGTTCCACAACATTACTCGTGCCCTCAGCAATGCTGTTACAGGGAAAGTCCACCTAACCACAGACATGTGGACAAGTGCTTGTGGGTGGGGATGGTACATCTCACTGACGGCACACTGGGTTAACATAGTGGAAGCCGGGACCCAGTCGGACCTTGGGATGGAACACACGTCAATCAGGTTTGCCCCCACATTCTACAGCCCCTGCACCTTCTACTCTTCATCCTCCATCTCTGAAATGAACACATCAGTCAGAAGCTGGAAGCACTGCAGCACTGCCTCAGCCAAGCAGCAACAGGCTGTGCTGAAGCTAATCTGCATGGGTGACAAACAGCACAATGCAGAAGAGTTGTGGACAGTGCTGAAAGAGCAGTCAGATAATTGGATGACACCGTTGAACCTACAGCCAGGCATGGTCATGTTTGACAATGGCCGTAACCTGGTGGCGGCTCTGAGGCAAGGTGAGCTCACACATGTACCTTGCTTGGCCCATGTGCTTAACCTCGTGGTTCAACATTTTCTGAACAGATATCCATTGCTGTTGGATCTGCTAGTGAAAAGTATTCCATCTGTCTCTGTCATTTTCGAAAGTCAGCTACAGCTTCAGCCGCCCTTGCTGTGCTTCAGCAGCGTTTTCAGCTTCCAGCTTACCGACTGGTGTGTGATATCCCCACACGCTGGAGCTCTGCGCTGCATATGTTGGAAAGGATTTGTAAGCAGAAGAGGTCAGTGGTTGACTACCAGCATCAACAAGGCCGTCGATATTCAGTTCAGACTCCACACACAAGACCTCAGGAGTGGACATGGATATATATGTACCATCCTCCAAAACTTTGAGGACTGCACCAAGATGGTGAGCGGTGATGACGCGATAATTAGCGTCACCATCCCGCTTCTCAGCATTCTGAAAACTTCTCTGCTCACAATTAAAGAGGATGCTTTGCAGGCAGAGCACGAGGACATGGAGCAAGAACCATATAGGGGGATTACACTCAGCCAAGCCCAGCCTCTTGTCTTCTCAACGTGGATTGGTAGGCAATGATAAGGAGTAGGAGGATGAAGAACAGGAGCTACGTTCATGAGCTATAGACGGTACTACAAGCACAGCTGTCATACCGTCTGTTCATTGTGGATGGCCTGAGGACAGGAGGAGGAGGATGAGGATGAGGAGGAGGAGGACAGCATGGTCAGCCTTCCTGTTGGTGAGGACACAGAAGGCTTGCCTGTTAGCAGTCTGGCACGCATGGCTGACTTTATGTTGTGCTGCGTTTCATGTGACCCTCGCATTTTAAAAATTTTGGGTGACACTTCTAGACTCACGCTACAAGGAGAACTTTCAATCTCTTCTGCCAGAGGCAGAGAGGTGTACTAAAATGTTGCAATACCAGAGGGCCCTTGTAGCGGAATTACTTAGAAAATTCCCATGTGAGAACGCTGGCAGCAGACATCAGAGTTTATTGTACAACCAAGGAGTCCAAGCGAAAGAGACAGAAGTACAATTCAGCTCAGGCAGGGGAACAATGGCAAAGTTCTGGGACAATTTTCTCAGACCCTCCCATCATGACGGCACAGAGACAAGGGGTGCTGTCACAAGAAGTGCAATGTTTGGGAAGATGGTGAGGGAGTACCTTGCAGATCGTACAAACGTCCTCCGTGATTCCTCTGTGCCTTTTAATTATTGGTATCCAAGCTGGACACGTAACATGAACTGGCTCTCTACGCCTTGGAGGTCCTGGCCTACCCTGCTCCTAGTGTTCTGTTAAAGCGGGTTTTTAGTGCCGCTGGTGGAATTCTAACAGATAAGTGCATCTGCCTGTCAACTGAAAATGCTGACAAGCTGACTCTTATAAAAATGAACAAGGGCTGGATTGGGAAAGATTTCTGTACACCGCCGAGTGAAAACAGTGAAGCATAATCTCAAATACATTCTCTCTTTTGGGGAGGTGTATTCTCATGCACCTCTTCACAAACACACATGAGTATACGCTTCCAGATTTGGTCTGCTTGTTGTTATCCTCCTCCTTATCCTCATCTTAGAACCACTAGAGGACCTGGGTGAAGGTGCTCTGTACTGTTATAGGCCGGTGAATTTTGGGCAAGGGGGCTGTGATGGCACTATTTTATTTATTAAAAAGGACCCATCATTTGGGAATTGGGCATTACATTACAAAAAAAGGGGGCTGTGGTGGCACTATTTTATTTTGTAAAGAAAGGACCGAATATTGGGGAATTGGGCAGGACATTACATTGGTTCTACTTATTAACTCTGTTTCCTGCAATGCCTCTTATTTATCTACAACGACATGACCTGGGTGAACGTGTTCTGTACTTTTATAGGCCCAAGAAATTTGAGCAAAGGGGGCTGTGATGGCAATACTATATTTTTTTAAAAAAGGTACCCCTTACTGGTGAAGCCACATCCTTGTTGGCAAAGACTTCATAACATTTGTGTACCTTAAAGAGCTCACTTGAAATGCTCTTTTTTGTGTTGCCTTATTGCTCACATTGGACACAATACGCTTCATATAAAGTAAGTTTGATAAAGCAATGCTGTTAGTTTGGCTCAGTAGTTCATTACAAATATTTATTTGTCGACTGTATTAGTTTATCTCCTTGAGAGCCATAACTTTGGCTGCCTCAAATGTACAAATGTCGAATATATAAATGGCGATTTGGAATCAAAATTAAATTACTTAATGCATTCACATAGGTGCATTTCTATTTAGAAACTAGAGTTACTACATAGTGTAAATCACTGTATGAGACCAGAGAAACATGACTAAGACAGATGCCAAAACTGGAGTACCTGTACATGTACAGTATGCTGATACCTGCATAATTGGGGATGCCCATGCAGTGTAGGTAATCTCCCAGGGGTTCTCTGTCTTTGTGTTGCTTCCCTGATATTCCAGACAGATGATGTTTAAAAGCCTCTTGTGGATGATGTAAGTATACTGTATGTAGTTAATCTTCATATATACGTAATCACTATATGTATTTAATCCTTATATGTACTTATTAACCTTTGTATGTTAACATATACAAAAGTGTATGCACTCACACTATTCAATCATACTATTCCTTGAATTTTGTAGTTTGCAATAAAATTGCATTGTATTGCAAGTATTAGCCTTATTTAAAGCCGTAATTAGCACAACGCACCAACCCATTTCCTCAAGTTACAAATGGGTCATACTCCAAATTAGATATAAACATATTGACAAAACGGTTGATTAAACCCAGTCACGAAGTGTATGATATTTGAAACTAAACAATACAAAAAATATTAAAACAGTGCCTCAAAATCAAGTAAAGTTTTAAATGTCAAGGAAGGCAGCAGGATTTATAGGTATATTGCTTCGCAGTTTCATACAAGTCACTGTCATGATTCTCAATGGCGAGAGAACATAGCCCAGCATATATGAGAACTAGCTCTTGGAAGATGGAAACTATACTGACCATGAACTAAACCTGCCGCACAACTAGAAGTGGCCGGGTAGCATGCCTACGTTTTTTAACCCTAGATGCCCAGCGCCAGCCGGAGAACTACCTAATCCTAGCAGAGGAAAAGACAGTCCTGGCTCACCTCTAGAGAAATTTTCCCAAAAGGCAGACAGAGGCCCCCACATATATTGGCGGTGATTTTAGATGAAATGACAAACGTAGTATGAAAATAGGTTTAGCAAAATCGAGGTCCGCTTTCTAGATAGCAGGAAGACAGAAAGGACACTTTCATGGTCAGCAGAAAACCCTATCAAAACACCATCCAGAAATTCCTTTAAGACTCTAGCATTAACTCATAAGACCAGAGTGGCAATTTCCGATCACAAGAGCTTTCCAGACACAGTAACGAAACAGCAGCTGTGAACAGGAACAAAATGCAAAAACACACAAGGAAAAAAGTCCAACTTAGCTGGGAGTTGTCTAGTAGCAGGAACAAGCACAGAAGGCTTCTGATTACATTGTTGACCGGCAAGAAACTGACAGAGGAGCAAGGTTATATAGCGACTCCCACATCCTGATAGGAGCAGGTGAACAGAGGGGATGATGCACACAGGTTCAATTCCACAAGTGGCCACCGGGGGAGCCCAGAATCCAATTTCACAACAGTACCCCCCCCTCAAGGAGGGGGCACCGAACCCTCACCAGAACCACCAGGGCGATCAGGATGAGCCCTATGAAAGGCACGGACAAGATCGGAGGCATGAACATCAGAGGCAGTGACCCAAGAATTATCCTCCTGACCGTATCCCTTCCATTTGACCAGATACTGGAGTCTCCGTCTGGAAACACGAGAGTCTAAGATCTTTTCCACAACGTACTCCAACTCACCCTCAACCAACACCGGAGCAGGAGGCTCAACGGAAGGCACAACCGGTACCTCATACCTGCGCAACAATGACCGATGAAAAACATTATGAATCGAAAAGGATGCAGGGAGGTCCAAACGGAAGGACACAGGGTTAAGAATCTCCAATATCTTGTACGGGCCGATGAACCGAGGCTTAAACTTAGGAGAAGAAACCCTCATAGGGACAAAACGAGAAGACAACCACACCAAGTCCCCAACACAAAGCCGAGGACCAACACGACGACGGCGGTTGGCAAAAAGCTGAGTCTTCTCCTGGGACAACTTCAAATTGTCCACCACCTGCCCCCAAATCTGATGCAACCTCTCCACCACAGCATCCACTCCAGGACAATCCGAAGATTCCACTTGACCGGAGGAAAATCGAGGATGAAACCCCAAATTACAGAAAAACGGGGACACCAAGGTGGCAGAGCTGGCCCGATTATTGAGGGCGAACTCCGCCAAAGGCAAAAAAGCAACCCAATCATCCTGATCCGCAGACACAAAACACCTCAAATATGTCTCCAAGGTCTGATTAGTCCGCTCGGTCTGGCCATTAGTCTGAGGATGGAAAGCAGACGAAAAAGACAAATCTATGCCCATCCTAGCACAGAATGCCCGCCAAAATCTAGACACGAATTGGGTCCCTCTGTCAGAAACGATATTCTCAGGAATACCATGCAAACGAACAACATTTTGAAAAAACAGAGGAACCAACTCGGAAGAAGAAGGCAACTTAGGCAAGGGAACCAGATGGACCATCTTAGAGAAACGGTCACACACCACCCAGATGACAGACATCTTCTGAGAAACAGGCAGATCCGAAATAAAATCCATCGAGATGTGCGTCCAAGGCCTCTTCGGGATAGGCAAGGGCAACAACAATCCACTAGCCCGAGAACAACAAGGCTTGGCCCGAGCACAAACGTCACAAGACTGCACAAAGCCTCGCACATCTCGTGACAGGGAAGGCCACCAGAAGGACCTTGCCACCAAATCCCTGGTACCAAAGATTCCAGGATGACCTGCCAACGCAGAAGAATGAACCTCAGAGATGACTCTACTGGTCCAATCATCAGGAACAAACAGTCTACCAGGTGGGCAACGATCAGGTCTATCCGCCTGAAACTCCTGCAAGGCCCGCCGCAGGTCTGGAGAAACGGCAGACAATATCACTCCATCTTTAAGGATACCTGTGGGCTCAGAATTACCAGGGGAGTCAGGCTCAAAACTCCTAGAAAGGGCATCCGCCTTAACATTCTTAGAACCCGGTAGGTACGACACCACAAAATTAAACCGAGAGAAAAACAACGACCAGCGCGCCTGTCTAGGATTCAGGCGCCTGGCAGACTCAAGGTAAATTAAATTTTTGTGGTCAGTCAATACCACCACCTGATGTCTGGCCCCCTCAAGCCAGTGACGCCACTCCTCAAAAGCCCACTTCATGGCCAAAAGCTCCCGATTCCCAATATCATAATTCCGCTCGGCGGGCGAAAATTTACGGGAAAAAAAAGCACAAGGTCTCATCACGGAGCAGTCGGAACTTCTCTGCGACAACACCGCCCCAGCTCCGATTTCAGAAGCGTCGACCTCAACCTGAAAAGGAAGAGCAACATCAGGCTGACGCAACACTGGGGCGGAAGAAAAGCGGCGCTTGAGCTCCCGAAAGGCCTCCACAGCATCAGGGGACCAATCAGCAACATCAGCACCCTTCTTAGTCAAATCAGTCAATGGTTTTACAACATCAGAAAAACCAGCAATAAATCGACGATAAAAGTTAGCAAAGCCCAAAAATTTCTGAAGACTCTTAAGAGAAGAGGGTTGCGTCCAATCACCAATAGCCTGAACCTTGACAGGATCCATCTCGATGGAAGAGGGGGAAAAAATGTATCCCAAGAAAGAAATCTTTTGAACCCCAAAAACACACTTAGAACCCTTCACACACAAGGAATTAGACCGCAAAACCTGAAAAACCCTCCTGACCTGCTGGACATGAGAGTCCCAGTCATCCGAAAAAATCAGAATATCATCCAGATACACAATCATAAATTTATCCAAATAATCGCGGAAAATGTCATGCATAAAGGACTGGAAGACTGAAGGGGCATTTGAAAGACCAAAAGGCATCACCAAATACTCAAAATGGCCCTCGGGCATATTAAATGCGGTTTTCCACTCATCCCCCTGCTTGATTCGCACCAAATTATACGCCCCACGGAGATCAATCTTAGAGAACCACTTGGCCCCCTTTATACGAGCAAACAAATCAGTAAGCAGTGGTAACGGATATTGATATTTAACCGTGATTTTATTCAAAAGTCGATAATCAATACACGGCCTCAAAGAGCCGTCTTTCTTAGACACAAAGAAAAAACCGGCTCCTAAGGGAGATGACGAAGGACGAATATCTCCCTTTTCCAAGGACTCCTTTATATATTCTCGCATAGCAGCGTGTTCAGGCACAGACAGATTAAATAAACGACCCTTAGGGTATTTACTACCCGGAATCAAGTCTATGGCACAATCGCACTCCCGGTGCGGAGGTAGTGAACCAACCTTGGGTTCTTCAAAAACGTCACGAAAGTCAGACAAGAATTCAGGAATCTCAGAGGGAATAGATGATGAAATGGAAACCAAAGGTACGTCCCCATGAGTTCCTTTACATCCCCAGCTTAACACAGACATAGCTCTCCAGTCGAGGACTGGGTTATGAGATTGCAGCCATGGCAATCCCAGCACCAAAACATCATGTAGATTATACAGCACCAGAAAGCGAATAACCTCCTGGTGATCTGGATTAACACGCATAGTCACTTGTGTCCAGTATTGTGGTTTATTACTAGCCAATGGGGTGGAGTCAATCCCTTTCAGAGGTATCGGAGCCTCCAGTGGCTCCAAATCATACCCACAGCGTTTGGCAAAGGACCAATCCATAAGACTCAAAGCAGCGCCAGAGTCGACATAGGCGTCCGCGGTAATAGATGACAAAGAACAAATCAGGGTCACAGATAGAATAAACTTAGACTGTAAAGTGCTAATTGAAACAGACTTGTCAGGCTTCTTAGTACGCTTAAAGCATGCTGATATAACATGAGTTGAATCACCACAATAGAAGCACAACCCATTTTTTCGTCTAAAATTCTGCCGCTCACTTCTGGACAGAATTCTATCACATTGCATATTTTCTGGCGTTTTCTCAGTAGACACCGCCAAATGGTGCACAGGTTTGCGCTCTCGCAGACGCCTATCGATCTGAATAGCCATCGTCATGGACTCATTCAGACTCGCAGGCACAGGGAACCCCACCATAACATCCTTAATGGCATCAGAGAGACCTTCTCTGAAAATCGCCGCCAGGGCGCACTCATTCCACTGAGTAAGCACAGACCATTTGCGGAATTTTTGGCAGTATATTTCAGCTTCATCTTGCCCCTGAGACAAGGACATCAAGGCCTTTTCCGCCTGAAGCTCTAAATGAGGTTCCTCATAAAGCAACCCCAAGGCCAGAAAAAACGCATCCACATTGAGCAACGCATGATCTCCTGGTGCCAATGCAAAAGCCCAGTCTTGAGGGTCGCCCCGGAGCAAGGAAATTACAATCCTGACCTGCTGTGCAGGGTCTCCGGCAGAGCGAGACTTCAGGGACAAAAACAATTTGCAATTATTTTTAAAATTTTGAAAGTGAGATCTATTCCCCGAGAAGAATTCAGGCAAAGGAATTCTAGGCTCAGACATAGGTGCATGAACAACAAAATCTTGCAAATTTTGTACCTTTGTGGCGAGATTATTCAAACCTGTAGCTACACTCTGAAGATCCATTTGAAACAGGTGAACACAGAGCCATTCAAAGATTAGAAGGAGAGAAAGAGAGGAAGGCTGCAGTATAGGCAGACTAGCAAGTGATTCAATTAAGAGCACACTCAGAACTAGAGGAAAAAAAAAAAAAAAATTGTAGCAGACTTCTTTTTTCTCTCCTTTCTCAGCCAGTAATTTAACCCTTTTTTGGGCCGGTCAAACTGTCATGATTCTCAATGGCGAGAGAACATAGCCCAGCATATATGAGAACTAGCTCTTGGAAGATGGAAACTATACTGACCATGAACTAAACCTGCCGCACAACTAGAAGTGGCCGGGTAGCATGCCTACGTTTTTTAACCCTAGATGCCCAGCGCCAGCCGGAGAACTACCTAATCCTAGCAGAGGAAAAGACAGTCCTGGCTCACCTCTAGAGAAATTTTCCCAAAAGGCAGACAGAGGCCCCCACATATATTGGCGGTGATTTTAGATGAAATGACAAACGTAGTATGAAAATAGGTTTAGCAAAATCGAGGTCCGCTTTCTAGATAGCAGGAAGACAGAAAGGACACTTTCATGGTCAGCAGAAAACCCTATCAAAACACCATCCAGAAATTCCTTTAAGACTCTAGCATTAACTCATAACACCAGAGTGGCAATTTCCGATCACAAGAGCTTTCCAGACACAGTAACGAAACAGCAGCTGTGAACAGGAACAAAATGCAAAAACACACAAGGAAAAAAGTCCAACTTAGCTGGGAGTTGTCTAGTAGCAGGAACAAGCACAGAAGGCTTCTGATTACATTGTTGACCGGCAAGAAACTGACAGAGGAGCAAGGTTATATAGCGACTCCCACATCCTGATAGGAGCAGGTGAACAGAGGGGATGATGCACACAGGTTCAATTCCACAAGTGGCCACCGGGGGAGCCCAGAATCCAATTTCACAACAAGTCACCAAACGAACATTTCCCTGTGGTTCATACCACAGTCGAACAATAACACTGCAAAATTGCTACCATAACTATCTCTGGTGACCATACAGAAACCACACGTGATGTGTACAAAATGATCCCTCATTCATCAGTTCGTGGTCCGCACAGTGGGGAATGCTAAAGACTCAATACTAATTCCTTGCTCAAACATAGAACACAAGGAAAGCAGCCAAATATTGCACATAATCCCTATCCCTCAATTGTATGCCCTGCTTACACAGTCACAGGCAGGAAATTCCCACCATCATGAAAGCATCCCTGGACAAAAACACTTCTTGTAAAGTCCACCACGCCATACAGGCAATATATCAAATGAACAATCTTATATAGCATTGCGAGCAATCTGCCCGGTACATATTACCTGAATCGCTAATCCTCTGCCCCGTGGCACGCTGCACCTTGACTACCCCGACGTGCGTTTCGCATCCGCTTCCTCCTGGGGGCATGTCTAAGGTAAGGCATCTTGGAGTATTCAAAATCAAGACCAACCAGTGGAATATCCCCAGTACATCATCCCAGGACACGCACCATTAATAGACCAATCACATACGAGGGGCCATCCCCGGTACGTCACCAGGAAATGCCCTCCATCTATTCACCCATCCTATACAGGAGGTCGTCCTCGCACCTCCCATCTATCCACACCTGTTGTGTATCCGCTTTTTGGGCTCCCCTGGTGGTTGCTGGTGGTATTGGTGACTTGTTTGCACTTTGCTGCTTCTGTTCACCTGCTTCCATCAGCGTTTGGGAGTTTCCTATTTAGCCTTGCTCTCCAGTCATTTCCTTGCCGGTCATCATTGTAACCAGAGCCTTCGGTTGCATGTTCCTGCTACTAGTCTGCTGATCAGCTAAGTGGACTTTGTCCTTTTGTTTTGTATCTTTTGTCCAGTTTGCAGTTTTTGTAATTCTCTGTAGCTGGAAGCTCTTGCGGGCTGAAATTGCCACTCCTGTGTCATGAGTTGACACAGGAGTCTTAAAGTAATTTCAGGATGGTTTTTGAAAGGGTTTTCAGTTGACCGTGAAGTCCTCTTTTGTATCCTTCTGCTATCGAGTAAGTGGACCTCTCTTTGCTAAATCTACTTTCATACTGTGTATGTCTTTTCCTCTTAATTCACCGTTATTATATGTGGGGGGCTGCTATCATCTTTTGGGGTATTTCCCTAGAGGTAAGCCAGGTCTGTTTCTTCCTCTACCAGGCGTAGTTAGTCCTCCGGCTGGCGCGTGGCATTTAGGAAGCCGTAGGTATGCTCCCTGGCTACTATTAGTTGTGTGGTAGATTTAGCTCACGGTCAACTCGAGTTTCCATCACCATCGTTCGTTATTTATATGTTTCTTACGTTCCCTTGCCATTGGGAACCATGACAGTATGACCGGCCCGTGTTAAACTTATTGGCAGAAGAAAGGAGAGAAAAAAGAAGTCTGTAAATTTTTTTTTTTTTCTTTTTCCCTATGCTTGCTCCATAGTTGGATCAGTTGTATTTCAGCTCTAATTACTGCCTTTGCCTTTCTCTCCTTCTAATCCTTGAATGGCTCTGAGCTCACCTGTTTAAAGATGGATCCTCAGAGTTTGGCTGCAGGTTTAAATAATCTTGCTACGAAGGTTCAAAATTTACAAGATTTTGTTATGCATACTCCTATTTCTGAACCTAAAATCCCTACACCAGAGGTGTTTTCCGGAGATAGATCTCGGTTTCTGAATTTCAAATATAATTGTAAATTATTCCTTTCTCTCAGACCTCACTCCTCAGGAGATCCTGTCCAGCAGGTTAAGATTGTAATTTCTTTGCTGCGAGGTGACCCTCAAAATTGGGCATTTTCATTGGCACCAGGGGATCCTGCGTTGCTCAATGTGGATGCGTTTTTCCTGGCTTTAGGGTTGCTTTATGAGGAACCTAATTTGGAGATTCAAGCTGAAAAAGCTTTGATAGCCCTATCTCAAGGGCAAGATGAAGCTGAGATATACTGCCAAAAATTTCGTAAATGGTCTGTGCTTACTCAGTGGAATGAGTGCGCCTTAGCGGCAAATTTCAGAGAGGGCCTTTCTGATGCCGTTAAAGATGTTATGGTCGGGTTCCCTGCGCCTACTGGTCTGAATTAGTCCATGACAATGGCAATTCAGATTGATCGGCGTTTGCGGGAGCGCAAACCCGTGCACCATTTGGCGGTATCTTCTGAAGAGACGCCAGAGAAAATGCAATGTGACAGAATTATGTCCAGAAGCAAGCGGCAGAATTATAGGCGTAAAAATGGGTTATGCTTCTATTGTGGTGATTCTGCTCATGTTATATCGGCATGCTCTAAACGTACTAGGAAGGTTGACAAGTCTATTTCAATTGGCACTTTACAGTCAAAATTTATTTTGTCTGTAACCTTGATTTGTTCATTATCAGTTATTATCGTGGATGCCTATGTGGACTCTGGCGCCGCTCTGAGTCTTATGGACTGGTTCTTTGCCAGGCGCTGTGGGTTTGATTTAGAGCCTCTGGAAGTCCCTATACCTCTGAAGGGTATTGATTCTACACCTTTGGCTTGTAATAAACCACAGTTCTGGATGCAAGTGACTATGCGTATGACTCCAGACCATCAGGAGGTTATTCGCTTCCTTGTGTTGTACAATTTACATGATGTTTTGGTGCTTGGATTACCATGGTTACAGTCTCATAACCCAGTTCTTGACTGGAAAGCTATGTCTGTGTTAAGCTGGGGATGTCGGGGGGCTCATGGGGACACTCCTTTGGTGTCCATTCCGTCATCTATTCCATCTGAGATTCCGGCATTTTTGTCTGATTATCGTGATATTTTTGAAGAGCCTAAAATTGGTTCACTCCCTCCTCACAGGGATTGTGATTGCGCCATATATCTGATTCCTGGCAGTAAATTTCCAAAGGGTCGTTTGTTTAACCTATCTGTACCTGAACATGCTGCTATGCGCGAGTATATTAAGGAGTCCCTGGAAAAGGGACATATTCGTCCTTCTTCATCACCTTTAGGAGCCGGTTTTTTCTTTGTCTCTAAAAAGGATGGCTCTCTGAGGCCTTGTATTGATTATCGACTCCTGAATAAAATTACAGTCAAATATCAGTATCCGTTGCCTTTGCTGACTGATTTGTTTGCTCGCATAAGGGGGGCTAAGTGGTTCTCTAAGATTGATCTTCGTGGGGCGTATAATTTGGTGCGAATTAAGCAGGGGGATGAGTGGAAAACCGCATTTAATACGCCTGAGGGCCATTTTGAGTATTTGGTAATGCCTTTCGGCCTTTCTAATGCACCTTCTGTCTTTCAGTCCTTAATGCATGATATTTTCCGTGAATATTTGGATAAATTTATGATAGTGTACTTGGATGATATTTTGATTTTTTCTGATGACTGGGAGTCTCATGTTCAGCAGGTCAGGAGGGTTTTTCAGGTTTTGCGGGAGAATTCTTTGTGTGTAAAGGGTTCAAAGTGTGTTTTTGGGGTTCAAAAAATTTCCTTTTTGGGGTACATTTTTTCCCCTTCTTCTATTGAGATGGACCCTGTCAAGGTTCGGGCTATTTACGACTGGATGCAGCCTACTTCTCTGAAGAGTCTCCAGAAATTCTTGGGCTTTGCTAATTTTTATCGTCGATTTATAGCTGGTTTTTCTGGCGTTGCTAAACCTCTGACGGATTTGACTAAAAAGGGTGCTGATGTTGCCAATTGGTCCCCTGCTGCCGTGGAGGCCTTTCAGGAGCTTAAGCGCCGCTTTTTGTCTGCCCCTGTGTTGCGCCAGCCTGATGTTTCTCTTCCCTTTCAGGTTGAGGTCGATGCTTCCGAGATCGGAGCGGGGGCGGTTTTGTCGCAGAAAAGTTCCGACTGCTCAGTGATGAGACCTTGTGCGTTCTTTTCGCGAAAATTTTCGGCCGCCGAGCGAAACTATGATGTTGGTAATCAGGAGCTTTTGGCCATGAAGTGGGCATTTGAGGAGTGGCGTCATTGGCTTGAGGGTGCCAAACATCAGGTGGTAGTTTTGACTGATCACAAGAATTTAATTTATTTGGAGTCTGCCAGGCGCCTGAATCCTAGACAGGCACGTTGGTCGTTGTTCTTTTCCCGGTTTAATTTTGTGGTCTCGTACTTACCGGGTTCTAGGAATGTGAAGGCAGATGCTCTTTCTAGGAGTTTTGAGCCTGACTCTCCTGGGAATTCTGAACCTGCTTGTGTCCTTAAGGATGGAGTGGTTTTGTCTGCTGTCTCTCCAGATTTGCGACGTGCTTTGCAAGAATTTCAGGCGGATAGACCTGATCGTTGTCCGTCTGGTAGACTGTTTGTTCCTGACGAGTGGACCACTAGAGTCATCTCGGAAGTTCATTCTTCTACTCTGGCAGGTCATCCGGGAATTTTTGGCACCAGAGATTTGGTGGCTAGATCCTTCTGGTGGCCTTCCCTGTCTCGAGATGTGCGTGTTTTTGTGCAGTCTTGCGATGTGTGTGCTCGGGCCAAGCCTTGTTGTTCTAGGGCTACTGGGTTGTTGTTGCCCTTGCCTATTCCGAAGAGGCCTTGGACGCACATCTCTATGGACTTTATCTCGGATCTCCCTGTTTCTCAGAAGATGTCTGTCATCTGGGTGGTGTGTGACCGTTTTTCTAAAATGGTTCATTTGGTGCCTTTGCCTAAGTTGCCTTCCTCATCTGAGTTGGTCCCTCTGTTTTTTCAAAATGTGGTTCGCTTGCATGGTATTCCGGAAAACATCGTTTCTGACAGGGGTACCCAGTTCGTGTCTAGATTTTGGCGGGCAGTCTGTGCCAGGTTGGGCATTGATTTGTCTTTTTCATCTGCATTCCATCCTCAGACCAATGGCCAGACGGAACGAACTAATCAAACTTTGGAGACTTATTTGAGGTGTTTTGTGTCTGCAGATCAGTATGATTGGGTTGCCTTTCTGCCGTTGGCGGAGTTTGCTCTTAATAATCGGGCTAGTTCTGCCACTTTGGTTTCTCCTTTCTTTTGCAATTCAGGGTTTCATCCGCGTTTTTCATCTGGTCAGGTTGAATCTTCGGATTGTCCTGGAGTGGATGCGGTAGTGGATCGGTTGCATCAGATTTGGGGACAAGTGGTGGATAATTTGGAATTGTCCCAGGAGAGGACTCAGCAGTTTGCTAACCGCCGTCGTCGTGTTGGCCCCCACCTTCGTGTTGGGGACTTGGTGTGGTTGTCTTCCCGTTTTGTCACTATGAGGGTTTCTTCTCCTAAATTTAAGCCTCGGTTCATCGGTCCTTATAGGATTTTGGAGATTCTTAACCCTGTCTCCTTTCGTTTGGACCTCCCGGCATCTTTCGCTATCCATAATGTGTTCCATCGGTCGCTGTTGCGGAGATATGAGGTACCGGTGGTTCCTTCTACTGTACCTCCTGCTCCTGTGCTGGTGGAGGGTGAATTGGAGTACGTGGTAGAAAAGATCTTGGACTCCCGTATTTCCAGACGGAGACTTCAATATCTGGTTAAATGGAAGGGCTATGGTCAGGAAGAGAATTCTTGGGTAACTGCCTCTGATGTTCATGCCTCGGATTTGGTTCGTGCCTTTCATAGGGCTCATCCAGATCGCCCTGGCGGTTCTTGTGAGGGTTCGGTGCCCCCTCCTTAAGGGGAGGGTACTGTTGTGTATCCGCTTTTTGGGCTCCCCTGGTGGTTGCTGGTGGTATTGGTGACTTGTTTGCACTTTGCTGCTTCTGTTCACCTGCTTCCATCAGCGTTTGGGAGTTTCCTATTTAGCCTTGCTCTCCAGTCATTTCCTTGCCGGTCATCATTGTAACCAGAGCCTTCGGTTGCATGTTCCTGCTACTAGTCTGCTGATCAGCTAAGTGGACTTTGTCCTTTTGTTTTGTATCTTTTGTCCAGTTTGCAGTTTTTGTAATTCTCTGTAGCTGGAAGCTCTTGCGGGCTGAAATTGCCACTCCTGTGTCATGAGTTGACACAGGAGTCTTAAAGTAATTTCCGGATGGTTTTTGAAAGGGTTTTCAGTTGACCGTGAAGTCCTCTTTTGTATCCTTCTGCTATCTAGTAAGTGGACCTCTCTTTGCTAAATCTACTTTCATACTGTGTATGTCTTTTCCTCTTAATTCACCGTTATTACATGTGGGGGGCTGCTATCATCTTTTGGGGTATTTCCCTAGAGGTAAGCCAGGTCTGTTTCTTCCTCTACCAGGCGTAGTTAGTCCTCCGGCTGGCGCGTGGCATTTAGGAAGCCGTAGGTATGCTCCCTGGCTACTATTAGTTGTGTGGTAGATTTAGCTCACGGTCAACTCGAGTTTCCATCACCCGAGAGCTCGTTCGTTATTTATATGTTTCTTACGTTCCCTTGCCATTGGGAACCATGACACACACCCCAACTGCAAGGACAATATCTCACATGTAACCAGGGAAGCTCCCTCCACTAAACAACCTATGATAAACATAGGGCCATGCCCGACTCAGCATCCATGGACACACCGCACCCATCCACCAGTCAGGGATGGGGGACTAACCCCGAGACAAGCACCCAACGGCCGCCCTCGTAAATCAACACTCCCCGTATAACCCGACTTGCCTACAGCCAAGTCAGCAGCAGTCCAATGTTGGAGGGGAGGAAGGTGGGAATCCCAAGGTGGAAATTTAGTGATTTGGCCCTACACCCAGTAAGAAAAACAGGCCTATAAACTTTTAGATAACAAAGACTGCTACAAAAAGCTGGCCATCAATCCTTTGAGGTCTTAACAGGAAGATTTGAGTGACATATTGCAAAAAGCATTTTTGGAGGGCGTAATCCCAAAGAGATTGTGGGAGGTGATCAAAAATATGCACCCAAGGATGCCAACACTATACTTATTACCCAAAGTGCACAAAGATCCCGTAGACCCCCCGGGAAGACCAATTGTGTCGGGCAATGGGGGTCTATGTGAGATCATCACTCAGGTCCTTGACTATTACCTTAAACCTTTGGTTGGCCAGCTGCCATCTTTTATCAAGGATACTACAGCTGCTTTGCGTAGATTGGATAACCTCCAACTTAGCCCCGGTAGTGTTATGATTACCGCCGATGTAGAGGCGCTTTACACCTCAATCAGGCATGCAGACGGGGTTAGGGCAGTGACTTGGTTTCTGGAGTCGAGCAATTTAGACAGAAAGTTGATTGTGTTGTTGCTCGAACTATTGGAGTTCGTGCTGACACACAATGTTCTTGTGTTTGGGCGGGGCACGTATCTGCAGCTGCAGGGCACCGCCATGGGGGCATGCTGCGCCCCCTCCTACGCAAACATTTTTCTGGGGGCATGGGAGAGGGAAATCTTCATGAGTAATCCCATCCCCCAGAGTTATCTCATCCAGGAGTGGATGAGATATATTGATGATATCTGGTTTGTGTGGGAGGGGAGCATCGCAGTTCTCAATGCCCTCATGGTGATTTTAAATCAGAATGATGTCAACATCAAGCTCACGTTTAAGTATGGGAGATCAGTGGATTTCCTGGATCTGCAGATACGAGCCCGCCCAGAGGGAGATATCATCACCAATGTTTTCCGCAAAGAGACAGCCACGAACTCTTTGCTGCATGCCCAGTCCGCGCATTTGCCCTCCACTATCAGAGGAATTCCTATTGGACAGTTCTTGCTGGTCCGCCGCATATGTTCGAGTGAGGCGGCCTTTGAGGCACAGTCAGGAGATCTGGCTGAGAGGTTTTCGCAACGTGGCTATGGCCAAAAAACGATTAGGAGGGGTCTGGTGCGAGCGAGGAATACACCCAGAAATACTTTGCTATATAATAACAACCCGAAAGTAAGAAATGATAACAAGGATCAGGTGCGACTGATCACGGGATACCATAATAAATGGTTTGAATTCAGGCAGATTGTGGAAAAACACTGGGCAGTATTACACACCGACCCGGTCCTTAAGCGGATCCTACCGGCAAAACCTGCGATAGTGGCAAAAATGTCAAGGAGCATCCGCGATATCTTGGAACACAGTCACTATGAGCCCAATAAAAAGCAGGGCACGGGTAATGATTTGATTGTTTTTTTTTCCATGCAGCCGCTGTAAGGCACCTGTGCCAACTGTATAAAAAGCAAGAAATTTGTTAATTTCGATGGATCCAAAACGTTTGAGATCAGAAAGTTCATCTCGTGTATATCTAAGGGGGTTATTTACCCCTTGACCTGCCCGTGTAAAAAGATATACAGTACATTGGCCTTACCACGAGAGAGTTAAGGGTTCGTGTCCGAGAGCATTTCCTGGATATTGAAAGGGCGAAAACGACTAAGGATATTCTGAGCCTCAGGACAATTCTGAGGCATTACAGAGAATTCCCTGACTGTAATCCCCGACTAATGAGTGTAAAGGGTATAGATCTGGTTAGTTTGGGCCCCAGAGGAGGGGACCTGGGTAAAATTCTGGCCCAAATTGAGAGCCGCTGGATCTATCGGCTCGGCACCCTGGCCCCGCAGGGATTAAATGAAAATTTGGGTTTTGGATCCTTTTTGTGATTCTTTTGGTCGAGTCCCCCCTGTTTTTGAGCTACTTGTGTACATATAATATTTGCAGGGCTATTTTTAGTCCGTCAGTCGTTCTTAATTTTATTGGTGTTTGGTTTTGGGTTTTGGTTCTTTATGGTTGTGCAGATTTTATGTGTTCTGTTTTTAATTTTATGTTATTCCTTTCAGATTCTCGTACCTGTATATCCCTTGAGGTTATGCTTGTTACCAATCAGGGACGTCTTCTAACCAATGGCTTCAAATACAAAAGACTATGCTTCCAGGTGTGGGCTCCGAATGGAAGGTACTGCACAAATACGAACTAATTGGTACTAAGGAGAGGATGACCCCTTCGTCCAGTGAATGGATATGACTTCATTACCAACAACCATTGATCAGGACTTTGCTGGATCAATAATAACTAACTTTGATTTACTGAAGCCTCTCGATTGAATAGTGAACTGTGCGGCATCGCCTTTTTTACATAGTTTATTGGATGTTGCTGTGTGTGGGTGCTTTTTGGGTAGGGTATAGTTCATCAACCATCATGGTTCAGCTCCACACGGGACTGTGAGTGTGGTTAGCCTGTGTTGCTTAATGTAATAGGATAGGAAGTGGGATATTCACCCACTGAATCGCATTACTCTGGATCACACAGGAGGTGATGGTGTTGTCTGCACCCCGTCCTGCAGGTGGGGTTGCTGATGCTCCTCGCTATTCCTTTGTGTGATCGGGGTTACTTGCTTGCCCTGGCCCTTTGGGGCTTTGATATGAATCTATAGGGCATTTAGACTCCTAGTCTCTGGGTTACTCCAATATTGGTTTCGGATTATTGAGTGTTGTCATTATTGGTGTTGGGGTTGTGGGGCTTTGTATCCATGTATGTCATCTGACTCACCGTAAAATTGATGGTTCCTCACTTTCATCGCTCTCCAGCAAGGTGTCACCAGTGATATGTCGCATGTACGTTTGACAGCACTGCGGAGCTGGTGTCTCAGGATGGTGCTTAGCATTGACTGGGACACGGACTCTGAGGGGCGGTGCCGGGAAGAAGTTATTTGGGATTCCCACCTTCCTCCCCTCCAACATTGGACTGCTGCTGACTTGGCTGTAGGCAAGTCGGGTTATACAGGGAGTGTTGATTTACAAGGGTGGCCGTCGGGTGCTTGTCTTGGGGTTAGTCCCCCATCCCTGACTGGTGGATGGGCGCGGTGTGTCCACGGGTGCTGTGCCGGGCATGGCCCTATGTTTATCATTGGTTGTTTAGTGGAGGGAGCTTCCCTGGTTACATGCAAGATATTGTCCTTGCAGTTGGGGTGTGGATAGATGGGAGGTGCGAGGATGACCTCCTGTATAGGATGGGTGAATAGATGGAGGGCGTTTCCTGGTGACGTACCGGGGACGGCCCCTCGTATGTGATTGGTCTATTAATGGTGCGTGTCCTGGGATGATGTACTGGGGATATTCCCCTGGTTGGTCTTGATTTTGAATACTCCAAGATGCCTTACCTTAGACATGCCCCCAGACATCTTGTGAAATGGGTATTGTGGTGTGTCGTAATTCTTGGCAGCCCAGCCACTCACAGCACCTTAGCTACAACAGCTTAGGAGACCCACTGCTTAATAATGGACCTTCAAGAAGATTAATGCCGCCTGATGCACCAGTAAAAATAGGCTCTGTGACTTTAAAAGTACCTCCTTCATAAATGAAACAAGATGGGTCTGCTTATGTGTCACACACCATATAGCCAGCTAGGGTTGTAAAATGTTACAATGACATTTCCCAGTGAACGCATTTGTAGTGGTTGCATTCAAAGTTAAAGTTGAAAAACTCTTCAAAAACGCTGCATCTGAACTAAGCCTAAGAGGGGGAGGAAATTTTCTGTCTGGGGTTAATAATTTGGCCTTACAGGCAAGTCAATAACCTGCAAAGGATGTACAAAGATAACTTTAAGGGGGCACCACGGATCGTGGGATCGCACTAAGACCTGAAACAAGAAATAACAGTAACAAGAAACACAGACCAGGTCTTTAGAAACAGGGATCACCACTAGTGTTGAGCGATACCTTCCGATATGCAAAGGTATCTGTATCAGATTGGATCGGCCGATATCCAAAAAATATCGGATATCGCCGATACCGATACCTGATACCAATGCATATCAATGGGACACAAAATATCGGAATGGTTCCCAGGGTCTGAAGGAGAGGAAACTCTCCTTCAGGCCCTGGGATCCATATTCATGTATAAAATAAAGAATAAAAATAAAAAATATTGATATACTCACCCCTCTGACGGCCCCGGCTCTCACCGGTCCAAGCGTCTGCCTCCGATCCTAAGAATGCAGAGTGAAGGACCTTCGATGACGTCGCGGCTTGTGATTAGTCGCGTGACCGCTCCTGTGACCGCTCACGCGACCAATCACAAGCCGCGACGTCATCGAAGGTCATTCACTCCCTGCATTCTTAGGAACGGAGGCACCGCTAAGAGCCAGGGTCCGCCGGAGGGGTGAGTATATCAATATTTTTTATTTTTATTATTTATTTTTTACATGAATATGGATCCCAGGGCCTGAAGGAGAAAAAGACCCATGTACAATGCACCCCTGACGAAGCCACCGGCTGGTGGCGATACGCGTTGGGAATCTGCATTGCCCGCTACAGGACTCTGCCTAGCTGCACATAATGCTTTGATATCATTTGGTTATTACACCTATGATAGACCCATGCTGCTATGTCCATTTACGGCCAGGTTATTTGATTGCACGGTGTACGTATGTGTTTGGGGCACTGTGGCCTGCGTATTGTACATGGGTCTTTTTCTCATTGTTAAGCTTCCATATCAGCTATGCTTTCACATGGTTTCCTTTATTATATAGGGGATAGGGCATATCGGGCCATCTGTTGTTGAGATATGTAAAGGGTCTTACCAACTTTTATTATGGTCCTAAAATTTCTCTGTGTCCAGAAATTACCGTTCCACTAAGGTTGTATTTAATGTATGGCTATGCTGTTTATGTAGATACGGTGGTATTTTACACTCATTCTACTACTTGTGGGAGTTCTGTGCGGGCTACTAGTCCTATTTTGGGCTTTTGTATATGGCAAACAAATTTGCCTTTTAAATGTTTTTAACTGTTTTTGTTTTGCTACTTATTTGGTTGTTCCTTAAATAAAGCTGTGTCTGAACTTGCGTTTGTATCTTGTGTGGTGATCCCAGTTTCTAAAGCCATGGTCTGTGTTTCTTCTTACTGCAAAGGATGTACCTTAACATATTTCCCAGCAAAATCTGTTTTGGTTTCGTTTTAGAGTTGTTGTTTAAAGCTGTGACCTAGAACTCCGGAATGCTTCCAGGGGCGATCCCCATGATGTTCCTGTGTAATTTGAGCAGTGTTTCCATCATTTTCAGATGTTTTTAGACCTTAAAAGGACCCCCGGGGGGATCGCGGTAAAAATACTTGGGTCTCCCATAGACTTACATTGGGCTCATTGTTCTGGCCGAGTACCCGAGTATTCCAATCTGCTCGACCCGAGCAACGAGCACCCAAGCATTTTAGTGCTCGCTCATCACTAATTACAATTAAACACTAGTATTGTCAAAGACATCTTGGTGTAAGCCTCTTAGGCTATATGCACACGTCAGGATTTCTTGCAGAAATTTCCTGAACAAAACCGGACATTTTCTGCAAGAAATCCGCATGTGGTTTTTTTTGCGTTTTTCTCGCTTTTTTAGTGCATTTTTTTGCGGATTTTTTGTGTTTTTTTCCGGAGGTTCCCAATGCAATAAAATAATGGGAAATCCACAAAAAATCCACAAAATTAATGAACATGCTGCGTTTTTTACCGCGATGCGTTTTTTCCACGAAAAAAATGCAACATATTCAAAAAAATTGCATTATAAATGATGGGATGCATATGTATGCATTTTTTAAGCATTTTTATCGCGTTTTTCGTTGCTTTCCGTAACTCTCTAAGCAATATGAAACATGATACATGCCCTAACGGGAGTTTACGATACTCCGCTGTTAGGTTGCATGTCCCAGATCTCAGAGTCCCTTTGCACTCCCCTCACATATTCTGTCTCCGTCTCCTGAAACATTGACCTGATACATTGTTTTTGTACTGTACATCTACAATGGATGCTGCAGCTCACACAGATGTCCTACTTTTGCAATCTTGTAGTCTCTCCATCAACCCTTTCTCTGCTTACTCTCTCATCTCCGGTTCTGGTCACTTGGATGTGGTCTGTCGCTTCCTTCACTTGGATCTGGTTTCTTGATTCCTTCACTTGGATCTGGTCTCTCAGTTCTTTCACGTGAATCTGATCCCATGGTTCCTTCACTTGGGTCATTTCTCTCAGTTCCTTCATTCAGATCTGGTCTCTCGTAATGGCGGCTTGTCAACTCCACATCCTCATATGTCTATAATGCTACAGGTCCAGGTCGACTCCTCCTCTTCACCACCCTGCTGAGGATTTTAAAATTATTAACTGCACCACAGCTACTTCCTCTCCTTGTATCTCCTTCAACTTCTTCCACCCATAAAACATATATGTCGTCTTAAAGTCGCGCTGATGCGGTCTCTATACTTTCTCTTGTCCTGCAATATTCAACCAGTAGATGTCGGCGCTTGCTTGCAGACACTCCATTAGGCCTCAAACTGTGGGAATGTCTTTTTTATGTCCACCTCCTTACACACACTGACTAGCTCCTTGTGAACAGTATGGAAATGTCATAATCAACAAAACCCTAATCTTTCTAGCTGCCTTACAGTTGAGCAAAATATATCATGTTTCGTGCATCGCCCATGTCCGGAGTTTAGCAGTGCAACATTTATTTCACAAATATATCTTGCTTTCCTTGGCTACCTGCTATTCATTTTCTACGTTAGCTGATTTAATAAAATTTTTACAGATTTTATTCAGCTATAGATTTTAAAGTCTAGTAATGACCTACCGATTTGTGTATTCTAAAATTACCTCTTTTACTAATTAATGGTCAAACAATAATCGTAAGCCAAGTGAGATTTAATTTTTTCAATCCATCTTTATTACTTTTAGGAAAACATTTTGAAGTCAGATTGACCAATTAGATTAAAAGCACTCTCATTTATAATTTGTATCATTATAGCTATCTGACATTAGCTGCACCAAGTCAATGTCCTAAAGTGCTGTCTTCAACCTAGGAAAATTGGCCTTTTTAAAATTATATGTTTATGTCTTCCCTGCTCGAGTATGTTTTGAAAATGGCTCACAGAAAGAAGTAACATAGTCAATTGTATAAATGTGACCAAAAATTACTCCATATCCATAATGATACATATTAATATGACTAGTAGGAACAAATCTTCATCAACATTAGGGATGAGTGAGTATAATAAAATAAAATTGGTCTGCAAAAAGAAAAAAAAATATGTATAATCAATAAGAGTGAATCCACACAAAATTGAATTTGGGATTGAGCAAAATCAGAGTATGTTGTCAAAAATTGATGTACTGCTTCGATGCCCTGAGAGTGTTCAATGCAAGTGTACAAACTATTTACAACTAGGGTAACAAGTAAACAAGGGGAAGGAATGTTATTCAAAGCTTTCAATTTAGTAAAAAAATCTGTAGTGTCTTTGATATATGAGGAAATATGGTGGAGCAAGGGAGTTAGAATCCGATCCAAAGTCCTGGCCAATGGTGAAAAAATAGACTTAGTCAATGCAATTATGGGCCTACCTGGAGGGTTCATAAGATCTTATGAACCCTCCAGGTAGGCCCATAGTAAGCCTAACTCCCTTGCTCCCCCATATTTCCTCATATATCAAATCATATATCAAAGACACTACAGATTTTTTGACTAAATTGAAAGCTTTGAATAACATTCCTTCCCCTTGATTACTTGTTACCCTGGACGTAAGTAGTCTGTACACTTGTTTTGAATACTCTCTGGGCATTGCAGCAGTACATCAATTTTTGACAACATACTCTGATTTTACTCAATACCAAATTCAATTTTGTGTGGATTTATACATTGCAAACACTGGAACCAAGAGATTTAAATAGGGAATATGAAATTACTTTTTGACTCATTTTTGTTCTTTAAATCGATGTATAATATTTTTATCTTTCTCTTTCCTCTTTTAGATTATATAATGACTATGGTAATGAATTACCTACTCTTTGGTACTTTATACGTACTCTATATCCCTTTTTTCTTTCTCCCATTTTTTCTTTTTTTCTTTCGTTTCTTTCTCCAACCTTCCCTACATTTACCTGCTTTTTTTATCTGACTGCTCCTTTTTTATCTGATTGCTCCATCTTCTCTCTTACTTATCTAATAGTATATCTTCTAATGTGCAGAGGCTCCCACACATGAGCACTGATTAGTTTCCTCTTTCTTTCTCTTTCACCAGTTCACGCCGGTATCGGCGCATGCGCACTTGATCTTTGGGTCCTTCGACTTTTTCGAAACTTATATCTTTATTTAATCCAGCAGGATGTAAAGTTTTAAGGATCCAAATTCCCTTGGACTCTAATTATGCTGAGATATCCTACCACAACAAATATTTACATTGATTGAATCAATGCCCCTGACCCTGAGAGGACCACCATTACATTGGAGGTGCAATTTAAAATAGTGTAGTATTGTTTTAAGTGTGGATGTATCTGTGTGGTCCACTGCAACAAGAATGCCAAGTATGTGCTCCCTCACACGAACCTTAAGCTGGCAAGTGGTCAGGTCAACATAAATAAGACGGCAAGGAAATTAACTAGAGATGAGCAAACGAGTTCGGAAAATGTTCTCCAATCTCAAATTCGGCATGAACAAAGAACATTTGAATTTGTATTCGCTTTCACGAGCATTTTTGCCCAAAGTCGGCAAAAGTCGGTCACAGTTCGGTAAATCATAGTGTTTCCACTATATGCTTTTGTATTACTTTAGCTGTGATATTGGTGCTGTATGATGAGCTGAGGTGATGGGGAGACATGTTTGTTGAGGGAAGAGGGTGCAGAGAGGTTAAAGGAGCATCTGAAGAGATTACAGGAGTGGCACACGCCATTTGCTCAGTGTCACAGTGCAGATAGGTCGCTCCTGTGCTAGAGCTGATGCTGCTGAAAGTGAACTTGTCCTGTTTGAAAACGATCTTCCAGCATCGAAGTAGATTGTACAAAAACTGTTTGTCTCTGGAAGCCCCATTAGCTACTCCAAATCGTTTGTGCTAAAACTGTGTTTCAGTGGAAACTAAGAAGGCCAGTGTTCCACTTAAAAATCTTTAGGCCTAATACAAAGAATCGTTAGGCTCGAAATACTCATGCACCATCTTATCATTCATTTTGTCTCAGACTTGCACTCTGTTGTGCTGGTGCACTGGTTGATCTAAAAAATGTGTGAAACAACTCACAGAAATTGCTTCCTTCAAAGTTGTAGTTATTTTCCTCACTAATATAGCGCCAGTAATTACACAGCTCTTCGCAGACATTTTCGGCACTGTCAGCATTGGGACTCACAATCTAAATTTCCCATCAGTATATGTTTGGAGTGTGGAAGAAAACCAAAGTAACCAGAGGAAACCCACACAAATGCGGGGAGAACATACAAACACTTTGCCGATGTTGTCCTTGGTGAAGTTTTATCACAGGATCCCAGTGCTGCAAGGCTGCAGTGCTAACCACTAAGCCACCGTGCTGCCTCTGCCACTTACACTGCTGCTACTAATGTTTTGGCATTGACGACTCAAAGTTACTATGGTTGGAAGTATATAACTGTGATGCACACTGTGTGCCTCACTGCTGTCTTGTGAAAATCACTCTTTAGATTGTCTACAAGCGTGCTTTGATACTCCAGCATGTGTGCATCCCTTTTGAGGGGGTGAAGTATCTGGCTAATTTTGCTCTTGTATCGTGGATCTAACAGAGTGGCAACCCAGTAATCAGCACTATTTCTAATCCTAACAATACGACCAACAATCATGTTGCAAATAGTGCAACATGAATGTGCTCATGTGTCGGTTGCTTCCATGAGGTCCAAGTACATGGTGTGTTGGTGGTGGGGACAGACTTAAGCATGCTTCCTCCATCCTCTGCCACCAACCACGGACAACAGAGAGGTATTGATTATCCTCTTCATCTCCTGACTGCTACATGCCCATCACCTCTTCCTTCTCATCCTCCTCCATTTGTCTGGTATCTTAACCCCCTCAATCACCATAATTCACCCTCCCATGGCACCCGCCTGTGCGATAACAGTCCAAAAGTTAGAGATATTATTATCACTTCTGCATCCTCCTCTACTTCCTCCTCTTCCTCTGCGAGTACCATCTCCTCCTGCAGACTATTTAACGTATGCTCCAGCATGTAAATGACCAGAATAGTGATGCTGATGATGGCAACATCTGTGCCCACTAGGGTTGAGCGACTTTTACTTTTCAGGATCGAGTCGGGTTTCGCGAAACCTGACTTTGTCAAAAGTCGGGTCGGGTGAAATCGGCCAATTATTGCGAAAAGTCGGGGATCCGACCGAAACACGAAACCCAATGCAAGTCAATGGAGAATCAAAGTCGGCAGTGAGTGGAGGACAGGAAAACACCAACAGAGCCCATTTTAATGCCAAAAACATCAACTCTTGTTACTTAAGCTTGTCAATCTTAATTTACCTTATAATAATAGTTAGCCATTGAAAATTTGGGGGTCATTTGGCAACAGTTGTGGGGGGAGTAGGGCTGGCTCAAGTTTTTCGTGGGCCCAGGAAACACGGACTACGTCACGGCGGTGGAGCAGGGAGAGGTAAGTATTTCAACTTTGCAAGTGCTGTGATCCTGAGCAAGCAGGGGGGGCACACTCGTTCGCATTGCCACTGCCAGAGGGACCCTCAAAGTACGGCGTTGTGATTGACGGCGGGGGCACCTCCCACTGGCAGAGACACTTTTGCATACTATGAGGGGCCCTGTGCCAGTGACTTCGCCAACGAGTATGGCCCCCCCACCTGTTGAAGGAACCTGCACTTTCATCTGCACCTTCCTCTTTGTTCCCGTGTAAGGTGGTATAGTATGCGGGAAGGGGAACCAGACTTTCAGCAGGGTCAGATACTGGCTATGCAGAGTGCAAGGGGAATGTAGTGGTCTGGGTCAATGTGCCGGCAGACTCATTTAGCAGTGGCTGGGCAATGGGCAGGATGAGGAGGAAACACAGATATAGGCCCAAAGAATAAAGTAGGCTAAATGCAGTTCAAAATTGGTAACAGGAGTAAACAGGCAGCACTGCTTTGTTCAGTGGAGGAGAACAGCAAGGAGTGGCAGACACCGTTAGTAGGCCCAACCAAACCAGTAGGCCAAATGCAGTTTTAAAATTCCTATAGGCCAAAAGCCTGAAGATTGAAGCTCAGGAGAAAAACACAGGAGAATACCAAGGAGCGGCAGACACTGTTAGTAGGCCCAACCAAACTAGTAGGCCAAATGCACTTTAATATGTGATATTGGCTGCAAATTGAGGCTCTGCTTTGTGCAGTGAAGGACAGCTGTATTGAGTGGCGCAGACAGACACAGGTAGTAGGCCTAAATTTAAAAAGTTGTCTCAATGCAGTTTAAAATGGGTAACAGGGGTACACAGGCAGCACTGGTTTGGTCAGCGGAGGACGATTGCTAGGAGTGGCGCAGACAGACTTACTAGGCTTAAAATAAAAAAGTAGGCTCAATGCAGTTCAAAATGGGTAACGGGTACACAGGCAGCATTGTTTTGGTCAGCGGAGGACGATTAGTAGGAGTGGCGAAGACAGACTTACTAGGCCTAAAATAAAAAAGTTGGCTCAATGCAGTTTAAAATGGGTAACAGGGGTGTTGTGAGTTTGGTTTTTGGGCTCCCCCGGTGGTCACTGGTGGTACCGGACTTGTGTGCTTCACTTTCTCTGTTCACCTGTTTCCATCAGGATATGGGTGTATCCTATTTAGCCTTGCTGCTCAGTTATTCTAGTGCCGGCCATCAATGTAACCAGAGCCTTTCTGTTGCATGTTCCTGCTTCTAGACTACTATCAGCTAAGTTGGACTCTTAGTCCTAAGTTTGTTTTGCATTTTTGTTCCAGTTCACAGTTATGTTATTTTTCTGTAGCTGGAAGCTCTTGTGGGCCGAAATTGCCACTCCGGTGTCATGAGTTGACACATGAGTCTTAAAGTAATTTCGGGATGGTATTTTAATAGGGTTTTCAGCTGACCGTGAAGTTCCCTATTGTATCTTCTTGCTATCTAGTAAGCGGACCTCGCTTTGCTGAACCTACCTTCATACTGCGTATGTCTTTTCCTCTGAACTCACCGTCAATATATGTGGGGGGCTTCTGTCTCCTTTTTGGGGGAATTTCCCTAGAGGTAAGCCAGGTCTGTCTTTTCCTCTATTAGGGTTAGTTAGTCCTCCAGCTGGCGCTAGGCGTCTAGGTATAAAACGTAGGTACGCCACCCGGCCACTGTTAGTTGTGTGGTAGGTTTAGCTCACGGTCAGCTCGAGATTCCATCACCCAAGAGCTGTTCTGTTATTTATGTTCTCTGACGTTCCCTTGCCATTGGGAACCATGACAGTATGGCCGGCCCAGTGTTAAAACCGTTGGCAGAAGAAAGGAGAGAAAAAGAAGTCTGCAGATTTTTTTTTTTTTCCTCTGAGCTTGCTCTATAGTTGACTTAGTTGCATTTCTACTCTAATTGCAGCCTTTGTCTCTCTCTCTCCTTCTAATCCTTGAATGGCTCTGATCTCACCTGATTAAAATGGATCCTCAGAGTTTGGCTACAGGTTTGAATAATCTTGCTAGGAAGGTTCAAAATTTACAGGATTTTGTTATTCATGCTCCTATATCTGAACCTAGAATTCCTATACCAGAATTTTTCTCCGGGGATAGATCTCGTTTCCTGAATTTCAAAAATAATTGTAAATTATTTATTTCCCTGAGATCTCGCTCCGCTGGAGATCCCGCACAGCAGGTTAGGATAGTAATTTCCTTGCTGCGGGGTGACCCTCAAGACTGGGCATTTGCATTGGCACCCGGGGATCCTGCGTTGCTCAATGTGGATGCGTTTTTTCTGGCTTTGGGGTTGCTTTATGAGGAACCTAACTTAGAGATTCAGGCTGAAAAAGCCTTGATGGCCCTATCTCAAGGGCAAGATGAAGCTGAAATATACTGCCAAAAATTTCGTAAATGGTCTGTGCTTACTCAGTGGAATGAGTGCGCCCTGGCGGCGAATTTCAGAGAGGGTCTCTCTGATGCCATTAAAGATGTTATGGTGGGGTTCCCTGCACCTACAGGTCTGAATGAGTCCATGACAATGGCTATTCAGATTGATCGGCGTTTGCGGGAGCGCAAACCTGTGCACCATTTGGCGGTGTCTTCTGAGAAGGCTCCAGAAAATATGCAATGTGATAGAATTCTGTCCAGAAGCGAACGGCAGAATTTTAGGCGAAAAAATGGGTTGTGCTTCTATTGTGGTGATTCAACTCATGTTATATCAGCATGCTCTAAACGTATAAAAAAGGTTGATAAGTCTATTTCAATTGGCACTTTACAGTCTAAGTTTATTCTGTCTGTGATCTTGATTTGTCCTGTACAACAACAGTCGCACTCAATAAAGGAGTTTTTAGAATTTTCGTTAGTCAAAAAAACGTGATTTCTTTATTGTTAACAAACACCAAAAATGAGGGTATCACCGCAGTGTTTCAAGGTAGGTAACGTTTCGACCCACAGGGTCTTTCTCAAACCTTACTGAAACAAAAAACAAACATATACATGGTATCACAAAATCTGGACATAGAATATATAACAAGACATATATTACAAGAGCAATATTTACAAATACAAAGTCCCTCTATATGGTAGAAATTGATGTTACGTCGCCATAGTAATAGACAGGGCGACTGGAATACAGGATACGACTAGACGGATACATTGATTGGAGGCATCAGGGTTGTCATTGGACGTAGTCCTTGCGGTGAAGTACCCTAGGGACATCAGCGTGGCAAACACGCCACATAAGCGGGGTTTGCCGTGAAAGCAATATCATGGAAAGATATGGGGAACCATAAGATTAGCCAGTATTTCAGATGTAATTAAAGACAATATCAAATAAACATAATGCCCTGATGCACAAATATACATAAGAATAAGGGCTACCCAGGTGGTGGATGCTATTAGAGGTGAGAAACTAACCTTTCAGTGGTGGATACCAAGAGGAGGGCACAAATCCCTGTAGAGATGCAGGAGTCCCGTTAGGGGCTATGAAGAAAGAAAGCCATAGCGGTGAATATACTGATGGAGGCTATAAGTTTGCAGCAGGGAAAAAGGCGCAGTCGCATTACCTGTAGAATGAGATTATATGGTGTCTGCGGTGGTGGTGTGTGGGGGAGCAGGGAGAAGAGCGCCTTTTATGCTAGGCGGCAGGAAGTGGAGAGCGAGGGGTGCGCGGGCGCACTAAGCAGAAGGCAGAGCGAGGGGTGCGCGGGCGCACTAAGCAGAAGGCAGAGCGAGGTCTGAGGCGCTTGGAATAGGAGAACCAAGCTGCGCATGCGCAGTATGAGCAAAGCTGCGCTGAGGGCGAGGGGCGGGGGTAAAGGTGGAAATGATCTGCGCAGAAGCGCAGAGTAGTAGTGAGTGCCTATGATTCTGCTAATGACACCCGGACATGGGGACCATAGTGTTAGGCGATCCTGTCAGGGGTTAAACTGTATAAGTCCTGGTGTGCAGACTGAATTGTGTGACATCTACAGAAACTTAAGACTGGGACTGTGTATTAAAGAAAATTAGTAATGAATAGTAGTGTTGTAATCTGTGGTAAAAAATGATAAGGAGACCAGGATAATTAAAGACATTGCTAAAGTATGAATGAAGGGATGGTAAATAGTAGGTGGTGTGGAGCGCCCTGAGAGGTCGGCAGGAAAAGCACAGAAAAAAGGTGGGGAGTCAGAAAAATAGGGTAACTAAATGCAATGGAAGAATGAAAAAAAACCGAAAAAATTAAATTAAATAAATAAAATGTAAAAAATAAAAATAAAAAATAAAAAATAATTAATTAATAAAAAATAAGTAAAAGATAAATGAAAATAATGATAATAATAATAATGATAAAATAAAGATAAAGATAAAAATAATAATAAAATAAAAAATAAAAATTAAAAAATAAAAAAATAAAAAATAAAAAATAAAAAATTAAAAATAATAATAAAAAATAAAAATAAAAATAAAAATAGAAAATAAAAATAAAAATAAATATAAATATAAACAAAAACAAAAACAAAAATGATAATTTGTAAAAATATAAAGCTGCATGATGTACCATACTCACCGTATGGGGAAGGCAGAGGACTAGTGTGTCTGAAAAAGTAAGGCATAGGTTAGTTGAGAGAAAATCAAAGAGGATATAAATCCACCACCTGTATGGGTAAAAAGGTTACAGAACAGTTACAATAATTGGAATATGGTTACTTGAATGTGAGGTCCAGTTCTCTGTTAAGGCCTCTTGGGGCAAGTGTTTGAAGGGTGTAAATCCAGAAAGCCTCCCTCTCCTTCAATCGTTTGATGTGGTCTCCACCTCTTCGAGGCCTCTCGACTTGTTCAATTATTTGCACTCTCAGTTGCGAAACACTGTGGTTCGCACTGATGAAATGGTGGGGGACTGGTAACCAAGTCTTCTTGCAGCGTATGGTGGACTTGTGACTAGCCATTCTGTCACGTAGATGCTGGGTGGTCTCACCCACATAGAGTAGACCACAAGGGCATTTTATAAGATAAACAACATAGTTGGTATCACATGTGTAAAATCCTTTGACGTTGTAGTATCTACCAGTGTGGGGGTGGGTAATTCTATCCCCTTTGATGATATTGGAGCAACATGCACAGCTGAGGCACGGGAATGTGCCTCTACGTTCTGTGCCAAGAAAAGTCTGTTTAGGGACCCTGGAAAAACTCCCTATGTCAGCCCTGACTAAGCTATCCCTGATGTTCTGTGGACGTCATTTACACATGAGTGCAGGAGTCTGGAAGGCTTCAACGTTAGGGTAGGATTTGGTCAGGATGGACCAATGTTTCTGGATGATGGTATAAATTTTAGGCATTATAGGATGGTGTGTATGGACGAATGTAACCCTTTCTCTGGTAGGGGCAGTGGGTGATATCGAGGGAGATTCCACCGCTCTAGCTTTCTCTTTAGTAAGGAGTTCCTGAGGATATTGCCTGTTTTTAAATTTTTGGGCCATCTCATCCAGGCGGGTAGGAATGAGATTAATGTCAGATACTATCCTCTTGATTCGTGTGAATTGAGATCGAGGCAAGCTGTTCTTAGTTGATGACGGGTGGCAACTGGTATAGTGGAGTAAGTTGTTGGTGTCCGTAGGTTTTGTGAAGATGTCGGTAGAAAGAGTGCCTATGTCATTCTTGGTCACCAGGGTGTCCAAAAATGAGATCTGTGTCTTATGCCAATTAAGGGTGAATTGTAGCTCCGGTCTGATGGAATTGAGGACCTCAGTAAAGGAAAAAAGGTCTTCAGGAGACCCCGCCCATAGGCAAAAAATGTCATCTATGAAGCGTAGCCAACATTTGCTATTTTGTTGTTATCATTTTTTACCACAGATTACAACACTACTATTCATTACTAATTTTCTTTAATACACAGTCCCAGTCTTAAGTTTCTGTAGATGTCACACAATTCAGTCTGCACACCAGGACTTATACAGTTTAACCCCTGACAGGATCGCCTAACACTATGGTCCCCATGTCCGGGTGTCATTAGCAGAATCATAGGCACTCACTACTACTCTGCGCTTCTGCGCAGATCATTTCCACCTTTACCCCCGCCCCTCGCCCTCAGCGCAGCTTTGCTCATACTGCGCATGCGCAGCTTGGTTCTCCTATTCCAAGCGCCTCAGACCTCGCTCTGCCTTCTGCTTAGTGCGCCCGCGCACCCCTCGCTCTGCCTTCTGCTTAGTGCGCCCGCGCACCCCTCGCTCTCCACTTCCTGCCGCCTAGCATAAAAGGCGCTCTTCTCCCTGCTCCCCCACACACCACCACCGCAGACACCATATAATCTCATTCTACAGGTAATGCGACTGCGCCTTTTTCCCTGCTGCAAACTTATAGCCTCCATCAGTATATTCACCGCTATGGCTTTCTTTCTTCATAGCCCCTAACGGGACTCCTGCATCTCTACAGGGATTTGTGCCCTCCTCTTGGTATCCACCACTGAAAGGTTAGTTTCTCACCTCTAATAGCATCCACCACCTGGGTAGCCCTTATTCTTATGTATATTTGTGCATCAGGGCATTATGTTTATTTGATATTGTCTTTAATTACATCTGAAATACTGGCTAATCTTATGGTTCCCCATATCTTTCCATGATATTGCTTTCACGGCAAACCCCGCTTATGTGGCGTGTTTGCCACGCTGATGTCCCTAGGGTACTTCACCGCAAGGACTACGTCCAATGACAACCCTGATGCCTCCAATCAATGTATCCGTCTAGTCGTATCCTGTATTCCAGTCGCCCTGTCTATTACTATGGCGACGTAACATCAATTTCTACCATATAGAGGGACTTTGTATTTGTAAATATTGCTCTTGTAATATATGTCTTGTTATATATTCTATGTCCAGATTTTGTGATACCATGTATATGTTTGTTTTTTGTTTCAGTAAGGTTTGAGAAAGACCCTGTGGGTCGAAACGTTACCTACCTTGAAACACTGCGGTGATACCCTCATTTTTGGTGTTTGTTAACAATAAAGAAATCACGTTTTTTTGACTAACGAAAATTCTAAAAACTCCTTTATTGAGTGCGACTGTTGTTGTACAGGATTATAGTCTGGAGTATCCCTCCATGTTCAGTCCGCACCAGCACTAGCGAGAGTGCACGTCTTGTTCTTCACTACGATATTTTGAGTTGACGATTGCACCCGCTCCCTCGATGACGACCAATACCTTCGCCTTTGACGAGACGACAGCATCCAGGATACTATCAAGAATAACTACATCAGGTGATTTTCTAAAAACTCCTGCACATGAAGTCCGGACCAGAGATTATGATAGAGAACGGAAAAGTTTGACCTCATATGATCTACACGCAACCACCTTGGCAGAATACCACAAACTCAGCAGAATACCACGAGGCCTGCGGTGCCAGTTGAGACCCACTTTGTTCTCTGATAGACCAGAATTCTGTGAGAAGTTCCAAGCCATACTGAACAAGTGCTCTTTGGACATCATACTACTTACCATAGAAACTCTTCAGACTGCCATCACTGAATCAGCACAGAAAATTACCTCTATTGAGGAACAACTTGGCTCAACTCTCTCCAGCACCGAGTGGCAAAACTTGAAATCCAAAACCGACAAAACCATCGAAGAACACCGTAAAGCTCTACAGGATAAGAAAAGATCAAAATTCCAGAGAGACTCTGACGATTATATTCAAGATCGGGTATACAGATGGAAAGATTCCACCAATACGGGCTCCTGGCGACGAAACTACAACTACAACCCAAGATTCACCGGCTCACACAGTACAGACAGCGACAGCTCAACAGGCACTTTTTCTCAGAACCGTTTTTTTCAGAAAAGACCACCAACCAGAGCACGTGGCCGCCATACAGGAGGAGACGCACAAGGAGGGCCGCCCGCAAACACCGGAGACCGGATGACGACCAGATCACAGGTAAACCCTCCAACTCCATCCTCAACATATCCACATACACACTCAGCCCATCCGAACTAGCCATCCTCCAACGGGGGCTTTCTTTTTGCCCAACTCCCCCATGGGATAAATTTCAATTATCACAAGACCTCGAACATTTCTACAGAAACATCCGTCTAAAGACGCACTTTGGACAGGAAGAGGAGAACAGAGGGAACAGAGTCCTTCCATCCGGAGGGAACCCTGCTCCCGAGTTATCCATTACTCACCTGGGTTTACGGAACCCAAGCAACTTCCATCCCCCACGTTCATTCAACGCCACCGAAGCCTTCATTGATCTAGTGCGTAGGGACATTGGCTTGATTCTAGACCAACACCATAAGGGCCTTCTGCCCACAAGCAATAACATTTCGCCCATTGAGAAACAAGCAATCAAGTCCCTCAAAGAAAACAAACATATTGTTATAAAACCCGCCGACAAGGGGGGCGCTATTGTAATTCAAAACCACACTGATTATGTTCAGGAAATCCGTCGCCAACTGTCTGACACCACCACATATTTACCTATCCCTCATGACCCGGTTTTTACAATCAAATCCAAAATACAACAGACTCTATCTAAATATGTAGCTTTGAATACCATTGACTCCAAAACTGCCACTTTTCTAGTTAATCAGAATCCTGTCACCCCAGTCTTCTACACTTTGCCCAAAGTCCACAAGTCATTAACAAATCCCCCCGGCCGCCCCATAGTGGCTTCGACAGATTCTATTCTAGCCCCAATTTCAGTCTTTCTGGAAAAATTATTAACACCACTAACCAAAAAAACGCAATCGTTTATTTTGGACACCGGCCATTTCCTCAATTCCATTAGTCAGATTACCAACATATCCTCTGATTGCGTGCTGGCTACATTCGATGTCAAGAGCCTATACACCTCCATAGACCATAACTTAGGTATCTCTGCGGTCGCAGAGCTGCTCCAAACATCAAACCTCAGCAATAACTCCACCCAACTATGCCTGGACCTCCTATCCATTGTCTTAAGGGAGAACTATTTCCTATTTGGGGATCAGTTTTACCGCCAGACACGCGGGACCGCCATGGGCGCCAACGTGGCGCCTGCGTACGCCAATATCTACATGGATAACTTTGAGCAATCACATGTCTACACCAACACCTTGTTCCAACAAAATAGCAAATGTTGGCTACGCTTCATAGATGACATTTTTTGCCTATGGGCGGGGTCTCCTGAAGACCTTTTTTCCTTTACTGAGGTCCTCAATTCCATCAGACCGGAGCTACAATTCACCCTTAATTGGCATAAGACACAGATCTCATTTTTGGACACCCTGGTGACCAAGAATGACATAGGCACTCTTTCTACCGACATCTTCACAAAACCTACGGACACCAACAACTTACTCCACTATACCAGTTGCCACCCGTCATCAACTAAGAACAGCTTGCCTCGATCTCAATTCACACGAATCAAGAGGATAGTATCTGACATTAATCTCATTCCTACCCGCCTGGATGAGATGGCCCAAAAATTTAAAAACAGGCAATATCCTCAGGAACTCCTTACTAAAGAGAAAGCTAGAGCGGTGGAATCTCCCTCGATATCACCCACTGCCCCTACCAGAGAAAGGGTTACATTCGTCCATACACACCATCCTATAATGCCTAAAATTTATACCATCATCCAGAAACATTGGTCCATCCTGACCAAATCCTACCCTAACGTTGAAGCCTTCCAGACTCCTGCACTCATGTGTAAATGACGTCCACAGAACATCAGGGATAGCTTAGTCAGGGCTGACATAGGGAGTTTTTCCAGGGTCCCTAAACAGACTTTTCTTGGCACAGAACGTAGAGGCACATTCCCGTGCCTCAGCTGTGCATGTTGCTCCAATATCATCAAAGGGGATAGAATTACCCACCCCCACACTGGTAGATACTACAACGTCAAAGGATTTTACACATGTGATACCAACTATGTTGTTTATCTTATAAAATGCCCTTGTGGTCTACTCTATGTGGGTGAGACCACCCAGCATCTACGTGACAGAATGGCTAGTCACAAGTCCACCATACGCTGCAAGAAGACTTGGTTACCAGTCCCCCACCATTTCATCAGTGCGAACCACAGTGTTTCGCAACTGAGAGTGCAAATAATTGAACAAGTCGAGAGGCCTCGAAGAGGTGGAGACCACATCAAACGATTGAAGGAGAGGGAGGCTTTCTGGATTTACACCCTTCAAACACTTGCCCCAAGAGGCCTTAACAGAGAACTGGACCTCACATTCAAGTAACCATATTCCAATTATTGTAACTGTTCTGTAACCTTTTTACCCATACAGGTGGTGGATTTATATCCTCTTTGATTTTCTCTCAACTAACCTATGCCTTACTTTTTCAGACACACTAGTCCTCTGCCTTCCCCATACGGTGAGTATGGTACATCATGCAGCTTTATATTTTTACAAATTATCATTTTTGTTTTTGTTTTTGTTTTTGTTTATATTTATATTTATTTTTATTTTTATTTTCTATTTTCTATTTTTATTTTTATTTTTATTTTTATTTTTTATTATTATTTTTTATTTTTTATTTTTTATTTTTTTATTTTTTTATTTTTATTTTTTATTTTATTATTATTTTTATCTTTATCTTTATTTTATCATTATTATTATTATCATTATTTTCATTTATCTTTTACTTATTTTTTATTAATTAATTATTTTTTATTTTTTATTTTTTATTTTTATTTTTTACATTTTATTTATTTAATTTAATTTTTTCGGTTTTTTTTCATTCTTCCATTGCATTTAGTTACCCTATTTTTCTGACTCCCCACCTTTTTTCTGTGCTTTTCCTGCCGACCTCTCAGGGCGCTCCACACCACCTACTATTTACCATCCCTTCATTCATACTTTAGCAATGTCTTTAATTATCCTGGTCTCCTTATCATTTTTTACCACAGATTACAACACTACTATTCATTACTAATTTTCTTTAATACACAGTCCCAGTCTTAAGTTTCTGTAGATGTCACACAATTCAGTCTGCACACCAGGACTTATACAGTTTAACCCCTGACAGGATCGCCTAACACTATGGTCCCCATGTCCGGGTGTCATTAGCAGAATCATAGGCACTCACTACTACTCTGCGCTTCTGCGCAGATCATTTCCACCTTTACCCCCGCCCCTCGCCCTCAGCGCAGCTTTGCTCATACTGCGCATGCGCAGCTTGGTTCTCCTATTCCAAGCGCCTCAGACCTCGCTCTGCCTTCTGCTTAGTGCGCCCGCGCACCCCTCGCTCTGCCTTCTGCTTAGTGCGCCCGCGCACCCCTCGCTCTCCACTTCCTGCCGCCTAGCATAAAAGGCGCTCTTCTCCCTGCTCCCCCACACACCACCACCGCAGACACCATATAATCTCATTCTACAGGTAATGCGACTGCGCCTTTTTCCCTGCTGCAAACTTATAGCCTCCATCAGTATATTCACCGCTATGGCTTTCTTTCTTCATAGCCCCTAACGGGACTCCTGCATCTCTACAGGGATTTGTGCCCTCCTCTTGGTATCCACCACTGAAAGGTTAGTTTCTCACCTCTAATAGCATCCACCACCTGGGTAGCCCTTATTCTTATGTATATTTGTGCATCAGGGCATTATGTTTATTTGATATTGTCTTTAATTACATCTGAAATACTGGCTAATCTTATGGTTCCCCATATCTTTCCATGATATTGCTTTCACGGCAAACCCCGCTTATGTGGCGTGTTTGCCACGCTGATGTCCCTAGGGTACTTCACCGCAAGGACTACGTCCAATGACAACCCTGATGCCTCCAATCAATGTATCCGTCTAGTCGTATCCTGTATTCCAGTCGCCCTGTCTATTACTATGGCGACGTAACATCAATTTCTACCATATAGAGGGACTTTGTATTTGTAAATATTGCTCTTGTAATATATGTCTTGTTATATATTCTATGTCCAGATTTTGTGATACCATGTATATGTTTGTTTTTTGTTTCAGTAAGGTTTGAGAAAGACCCTGTGGGTCGAAACGTTACCTACCTTGAAACACTGCGGTGATACCCTCATTTTTGGTGTTTGTTAACAATAAAGAAATCACGTTTTTTTGACTAACGAAAATTCTAAAAACTCCTTTATTGAGTGCGACTGTTGTTGTACAGGATTATAGTCTGGAGTATCCCTCCATGTTCAGTCCGCACCAGCACTAGCGAGAGTGCACGTCTTGTTCTTCACTGTGACCTTGATTTGTTTATTATCGTCAATTACCGCGGATGCCTATGTCGACTCTGGCGCCGCTTTGAGTCTAATGGATTGGTCCTTTGCCAGGCGCTGTGGGTTTGATCTAGAGCCTCTGGAAGTTCCTATACCTCTGAAGGGTATTGACTCTACACCATTGGCTAGTAATAAACCACAATACTGGACACAAGTGACTATGCGTATGAATCCAGACCATCAGGAGATGATTCGCTTCCTTGTGTTGTACAATCTACATGACGTTTTGGTGCTCGGATTACCATGGTTACAATCTCATAACCCAGTCCTTGACTGGAAAGCAATGTCTGTGTTAAGCTGGGGATGTCAGGGGGCTCATGGAGACGTACCTTTGGTTTCCATTTCGTCATCTATTCCCTCTGAGATTCCGGAATTTTTATCTGATTATCGTGATGTTTTTGAGGAGCCTAAGCTTGGTTCACTACCTCCTCACAGAGATTGCGATTGTACCATAGATCTGATTCCGGGCAGTAAATTTCCAAAGGGTCGTTTATTTAATCTATCTGTACCTGAACATGCTGCTATGCGAGAATATATTAAGGAGTCCCTGGAAAAGGGACATATTCGTCCTTCTTCATCTCCCTTAGGAGCCGGTTTTTTCTTTGTATCTAAAAAAGATGGCTCTTTGAGGCCGTGTATTGATTATCGACTCTTGAATAAAATTACAGTCAAATATCAGTATCCTCTGCCACTGCTGACTGATTTGTTTGCTCGAATAAAAGGGGCTAAGTGGTTCTCTAAGATTGATCTCCATGGGGCGTATAATTTGGTGCGAATCAAGCAGGGGGATGAGTGGAAAACCGCATTTAATACGCCCGAGGGCCATTTTGAGTATTTAGTAATGCCTTTTGGTCTTTCAAATGCCCCTTCAGTCTTTCAGTCCTTTATGCATGACATTTTCCGTGAATATTTGGATAAATTTATGATCGTGTATCTGGATGATATTTTGATTTTTTCGGATGACTGGGATTCTCATGTCCAACAGGTCAGGGTTTTTCAGGTTTTGCGGGCTAATTCCTTGTGTGTGAAGGGTTCTAAGTGTATTTTTGGGGTTCAAAAGATTTCTTTTTTGGGGTACATTTTTTCCCCCTCTTCCATTGAGATGGATCCTGTCAAGGTTCGGGCTATTTGTGATTGGACGCAACCTTCTTCTCTTAAGAGCCTTCAGAAATTTTTGGGCTTTGCTAATTTTTATCGTCGATTTATAACTGGTTTTTCTGATGTTGCTAAACCTTTGACTGATTTGACCAAAAAGGGTGCTGATGTTGCTGATTGGTCCCCTGCTGCTGTGGAGGCCTTTCGGGAGCTTAAGCGCCGCTTTTCTTCCGCCCCTGTGTTGCGTCAGCCTGATGTTACTCTTCCTTTTCAGGTTGAGGTCGATGCTTCCGAGATCGGAGCTGGGGCGGTCTTGTCACAGAAAAGTTCCGACTGCTCCGTGATGAGACCTTGTGCGTTCTTTTCTCGAAAATTTTCGCCCGCCGAGCTAAATTATGATATTGGTAATCGGGAGCTTTTGGCTATGAAGTGGGCTTTTGAGGAGTGGCGTCATTGGCTTGAGGGGGCTAGACATCAGGTGGTGGTATTGACCGATCACAAGAATTTGACTTATCTTGAGTCTGCCAGGCGCCTGAATCCTAGACAGGCGCGCTGGTCGTTGTTTTTCTCTCGGTTTAAGTTTGTGGTCTCATACTTACCAGGTTCTAAAAATGTGAAGGCGGATGCCCTTTCTAGGAGTTTTGAGCCTGATTCCCCTGGTGATTCTGAACCTACAGGTATCCTTAAGGATGGGGTGATATTATCTGCTGTTTCCCCAGACCTGCGACGGGCTTTGCAGGAGTTTCAGGCGGATAGACCTGATCGTTGCCCGCCTGGTAGACTGTTTGTTCCTGATGATTGGACCAGTAGAGTCATCTCGGAGGTTCATTCTTCTGTGTTGGCAGGTCATCCCGGGATCTTTGGTACCAGGGATTTGGTGGCTAGGTCCTTCTGGTGGCCTTCCCTGTCTCGAGATGTACGAGTTTTTGTGCAGTCTTGTGATGTTTGTGCTCGGGCCAAACCTTGTTGTTCTCGGGCTAGCGGATTGTTGTTATCTTTGCCTATTCCGAAGAGGCCTTGGACTCACATCTCTATGGATTTTATTTCTGATCTCCCTGTTTCTCAGAAAATGTTTGTCATCTGGGTGGTGTGTGACCGTTTTTCAAAGATGGTTCATTTGGTGCCCTTGCCTAAGTTGCCTTCCTCATCCGAGTTGGTTCCTCTGTTTTTTCAAAATGTGGTTCGCTTGCATGGTATTCCGGAGAATATCGTTTCTGACAGGGGGACCCAGTTCGTGTCTAGATTTTGGCGGGCGTTCTGTGCTAGGATGGGCATTGATTTGTCTTTTTCGTCTGCGTTCCATCCTCAGACTAATGGCCAGACTGAGCGAACTAATCAGACCTTGGAGACTTATTTGAGGTGTTTTGTGTCTGCGGATCAGGATGACTGGGTTGCCTTTTTGCCGTTGGCGGAGTTTGCCCTCAATAATCGGGCTAGTTCTGCCACTTTGGTTTCTCATTTCTTTTGCAATTCGGGGTTTCATCCTCGTTTTTCTTCCGGTCAGGTGGAGTCTTCGGATTGTCCTGGAGTGGATACTGTGGTGGATAGGTTGCATCGGATTTGGGGACAGGTGGTGGACAATTTGGAGTTGTCCCAGGAGAAGACTCGGCATTTTGCTAACCGCCGTCGTCGTGTTGGTCCTCGTCTTCGTGTTGGGGACTTGGTGTGGTTGTCTTCTCGTTTTGTCCCTATGAGGGTTTCTTCTCCTAAGTTTAAGCCTCGGTTCATCGGCCCGTATAAGATTTTGGAGATTCTTAACCCCATGTCCTTTCGATTGGACCTCCCGGCATCTTTTTCTATCCATAATGTCTTCCATCGGTCATTATTGCGCAAGTATGAGGTACCGGTTGTGCCTTCCGTTGAGCCTCCCGCTCCGGTGTTGGTTGAGGGTGAATTGGAGTACGTTGTGGAGAAGATCTTGGACTCCCGTGTTTCCAGACGGAAACTTCAGTATCTGGTCAAGTGGAAGGGCTACGGTCAAGAGGATAATTCTTGGGTGACAGCCTCTGATGTTCATGCCTCTGATTTGGTCCGTGCCTTTCATAGGGCTCGTCCTGATCGCCCTGGTGGTTCTTGTGAGGGTTCGGTGCCCCCTCCTTGAGGGGGGGTACTGTTGTGAGTTTGGTTTTGGGGCTCCCCCGGTGGTCACTGGTGGTACTGGACTTGTGTGCTTCACTTTCTCTGTTCACCTGTTTCCATCAGGATATGGGTGTATCCTATTTAGCCTTGCTGCTCAGTTATTCTAGTGCCGGCCATCAATGTAACCAGAGCCTTTCTGTTGCATGTTCCTGCTTCTAGACTACTATCAGCTAAGTTGGACTCTTAGTCCTAAGTTTGTTTTGCATTTTTGTTCCAGTTCACAGTTATGTTATTTTTCTGTAGCTGGAAGCTCTTGTGGGCCGAAATTGCCACTCCGGTGTCATGAGTTGACACATGAGTCTTAAAGTAATTTTGGGATGGTATTTTAATAGGGTTTTCAGCTGACCGTGAAGTTCCCTATTGTATCTTCTTGCTATCTAGTAAGCGGACCTCGCTTTGCTGAACCTACCTTCATACTGCGTATGTCTTTTCCTCTGAACTCACCGTCAATATATGTGGGGGGCTTCTGACTCCTTTTTGGGGGAATTTCCCTAGAGGTAAGCCAGGTCTGTCTTTTCCTCTATTAGGGTTAGTTAGTCCTCCGGCTGGCGCTAGGCGTCTAGGGATAAAACGTAGGTACGCCACCCGGCCACTGTTAGTTGTGTGGTAGGTTTAGCTCACGGTCAGCTCGAGATTCCATCACCCAAGAGCTGTTCTGTTATTTATGTTCTCTGACGTTCCCTTGCCATTGGGAACCATGACACAGGGGTACACAGGCAGCACTGGTTTGGTCAGCGGAGGACGATTGCTAGGAGTGGCGCAGACAGACTTACTAGGCCTAAAATTAAAAAGTTGTCTCAATGCAGTTCAAAATGGGTAACGGGTACACAGGCAGCATTGTTTTGGTCAGCGGAGGACGATTAGTAGGAGTGGCGCAGACAGACTTACTAGGCCTAAAATAAAAAAGTTGGCTCAATGCAGTTTAAAATGGGTAACAGAGGTACACAGGCAGCACTGGTTTGGTCAGCGGAGGACGATTGCTAGGAGTGGCGCAGACAGACTTACTAGGCCTAAAATAAAAAAGTTGGCTCAATGCAGTTCTAAACTGGTAACAGGAGTAAACTGGTGGCACTGCTTTGTTTTGTGGAGGACAACTGGAATAAGTGGCTGACACAGTACGTTGGCCTAAATAGTAAAGCGGGCTAAATGACTGCAAAAAAAATGTTCGTAAATAAACAGGTGGCAAAGCAAAGTACAGGAGTGGGTTCCTCTGCTGAGTACCAGATAGTGGTAGTTCGCGCACAGTATTCACAGGTCAAAATGGAGGGCATGGTCCCTGTATATATTTACCATCATCTCTCAATTTGTATTGGCAGTGCCATTGAAGGATTTAACAGCACCGACTAAACAGCGGTGGAGCACTGTTTGAGCTGGGGGGGAACACTCTCTCGTGGGGGGCGGTACTGGCCCAGGGCCCCTCATATTACGACGGTGTGTCTGACGTTGGGTGTGCACCCCCACCACCAGAGACACTTAATTGTACGATGAGGGACCCTGTGCCAGTGCCGTCGGCCAAAAGTGGGCACACCCACCTGCCCAGGCAAACGGCACTCGCAATGGTGCTTGCACCAAGTGGTGACCACGGGCCCATGGGGGGAGTCAGCCCATTTAGGGAGGTGTTAAAAATGGCCTATGGTGGACATTCAGCAGCAGCAAATGGAGGAATTGGAGCAGTCAGTAAGAGGAGTCCAAAAGCAAGACCTTTTTAAAGGAAAGCTATGTGTCAGCAGGGGAAGGTGGGGCAAAAGAATTTGAAATCCATGATTGGTTCATTTTAATGAAGGTTAGATCATCAACATTTTGGGTAGCCAGATGTGTCCTTTTTTCGGTCAGTATTGAACCAGCAGCACTGAAGACTAGTGTTGAGCGATACCGTCCGATACTTGAAAGTATCGGTATCGGAAAGTATCGGCCGATACCGGCAAAGTATCGGATCCAATCCGATACCGATACCCGATACCAATACAAGTCAATGGGACTCAAGTATCGGACGGTATTCCTGATGGTTCCCAGGGTCTGAAGGAGAGGAAACTCTCCTTCAGGCCCTGGGATCCATATAAATGTGTAAAAGAAAGAATTAAAATAAAAAATATCGCTATACTCACCCTCCGACGCAGCCTGGACCTCAGCGAGGGAACCGGCAGCGTTGTTTGTTTAAAATTCGCGCTTTTACTTGGTTACGTGAAGTCCCGGCTTGTGATTGGTCAGGGCGGCCATGTTGCCGGGACGCGGACCAATCACAGCAAGCCGTGACGAAATTACGTCACGGCTTGCTGTGATTGGTCCGCGTCCCGGCAACATGGCCGCCATTAACCAATCACAAGCCGGGACGTCACGGGAGGCTGGACACGCGCCCATTTTAAAAAGCGCGCGTGTCCAGCCTCCAGTGACGTCCCGGCTTATGATTGGTCACGGCGCCATGTTGCCGGGACGCGGACCAATCACAGCAAGCCGTGACGAAATTACGTCACGGCTTGCTGTGATTGGTCCGCGTCCCGGCAACATGGCCGCCATTAACCAATCACAAGCCGTGACGTCACGGGAGGCTGGACACGCGCGCTTTTTAAAATGGGCACGTGTCCAGCCTCCCGTGACGTCCCGGCTTGTGATTGGTTGCGCCGCGGTCAACCAATCACAAGCCGGGAGGCTGGACACGCGCGCATTTTAAAATTTTAAAATGGGCGCGTGTCCAGCCTCCCGGCTTGTGATTGGTTGATCGCGGCGCAACCAATCACAAGCCGGGACGTCACGGGAGGCTGGACACGCGCCCATTTTAAAATGCGCGCGTGTCCAGCCTCCCGTGACGTCACGGCTTGTGATTGGTTGCGTCTCCAATGTGACTGCGACGCAACCAATCACAAAGCCGGGACATAATTTTAAAATCCTTAAGGACCTGAAATTACGTCACGGCTTGCTGTGATTGGTTGCGTCTCCCATGTGACTGCGACGCAACCAATCACAACGCCGGAACGTAATTTTAAAATCCTGAAGGACCTGAAATTACGTCACGGCTTGCTGTGATTGGTTGCGTGCCGGTCACATGGGCGGCACGCAACCAATCACAAGCCGGGACTCACGTAAAGGAAAGAAAAGCGCGAATTTTAAACAAAGAACGCTGCCGCTTCCCTCGGTAAGGTGCAGGCTGCGTCGGAGAGGTGAGTATAGCAATATTTTTTATTTTAATTCTCTCTTTTACACATTTTTACATTAATGTTGTTTCGATACCGATACCCGATATCACAAAAATATCGGATCTCGGTATCGGAATTCTGATACAGCAAGTATCGGCCGATACCCGATACTTGCAGTATCGGAATGCTCAACACTACTGAAGACTCTTTCTGACAGCACACTGGCAGCAGGGCAAGCGAGCTCCTGTAATGCATATTCTGCCAATTCAGGCCAGGTGTCTAGTTTAGATGCCCAGTAATCAAAGGGGAATGACCTGTGAGGGAGAACATCGATAAGGGAGGAAAAGTAGTTTGTAACCATACTGGACAAATGCTGTCTCCTGTCACTTTGAATCGATGCAGCTGTCCCTGTCATGTCAGCGGTCATTGAAAAATCACTCCACAACCTTGTCATAAAACCCCTCTGTCCAACGCCACTTCGGATTTCTGCACCGCTAGCACCTCTGCCATGTTGCCCCCTACGGCTCGTGTGAGAACCATCACCGCCACTGTGTCCTGGGAATGCCAGAACCAAACGGTCTACAAGAGTTGCTTGTTTGGTAGCCAATATTTGCTCTAGGTTCTCATGTGGCATGATATTTTGCAATTTCCCTTTGTAGCGTGGATCCAGTAGGCAGGCCAACCAGTAATCGTCATCGGTAGTGTTGAGCATTCCGATACCGCAAGTATCGGGTATCGGCCGATATTTGCGGTATCGGAATTCCGATACCGAGTTCCGATATTTTTGCGATATCGGGAATCGGGATCGGGATGCATATTCATGTGTAAAATAAAGAATAAAAATAAAAAATAGGGATATACTCACCCTCGGACGCGCCCTGGTTGTAACCGCTGCAACCGGCAGCCTCCGTTCCTAAGAATGAGCGAGTGAAGGACCTGCGATGACGTCGCGGTCTTGTGATTGGTCGCGTAACCGCTCACGCGACTGCTCACGTGACCACAACGTCATCGAAGGTCCTTCACTCGCTCATTCTTAGAAACGGAGGCTGCCGGTTGCAGCGGTTACAACCAGGGCGCGTCCAAGGGTGAGTATATCCCTATTTTTTATTTTTATTCTTTATTTTACACATGAATATGCATCCCGATCCCGATTCCCGATATCGCAAAAATATCGGAACTCGGTATCGGAATTCCGATACCGCAAATATCAGCCGATACCCGATACTTGCGGTATCGGAATGCTCAACACTACCGATGACGATTACTGGTTGGCCTGCCTACTAGATCCACGCTACAAAGGGAAATTGCAAAATATCATGCCACATGAGAACCTAGAGCAAATATTGGCTACCAAACAAGCAACTCTTGTAGACCGTTTGGTTCTGGCATTCCCATTTTTATTCTTTATTTTACACATGAATATGGATCCCAGGGCCTGAAGGAGAGTTTCCTCTCCTTCAGACCCTGGGAACCATCCAGGATCACTTCCGATATTTGTGTCCCATCGACTTGTATTGGTATCGGGTATCGGTATCGGCGATATCTGATATTTTTCGGATATCGACCGATACAATCCGATACCGATACTTTCAAATATCGGAAGGTATCGCTCAACACTAGTCATCGGTCATCATTTTGACAATGCGGGGGTCCCTTTTTAGGATACGCAAGGCATACTCAGCCATGTGGGCCAATGTTCCAGGTGTCAATTCACTGCTTCTGCTGGGTTGAGGAGCACTTTCTTGCAAATCTACATCACAAGTGTCCCGCAAGAAACCTGTACCAGACCTTGCAACGGCACTAGTTTCTATTGCCCACTGAGTAGCTCCCTCCTCCCACACATATTCAGCCCCATCATCCTCCTCCTCATCCTCTTCGTCCGCCACCTCGTCCTGGACAGTTCCCTGACCAGACAATGGCTGACTGTCATCAAGGCTTCCCTCCTCCTCGGCTGCAGATGCCTGCTCCTTAATGTGCGTCAAACTTTGCATCAGCAGACGCATAAGTGGGATGCTCATGCTTATGATGGCGTCGTCTGCACTTACCAGCCGTGTGCATTCCTCAAAACACTGAAGGACTTGACAGAGGTCTTGTAGCTTCAACCACTGCACACCAGACAACTCCATGTCTTCCATCCAACTGCCTGCCCGTGTATGCGTATCCTCCCACAAATAAATGACAGCACGCCTCGGTTCACACAGCCTCTGAACCATGTGCAGTGTGGAGTTCCACCTTGTTGCAACATCTATAATTAGGCGTTGCTATGGAAGATTTAGCGATCGCTGATGGTTCAGCATACGGCTGGAGTGTACGGGCGACCGGCGGATGTGCGAACAAAGTTTTCGCACCTTCAGGAGCAGGGCTGGTAACTCCGGATAATTTTTCAGGAAGCACTGCACCACCAGGTTCAAAGTGTAAGCCAAGCAAGGTATGTGTTTAAGTTGTGAAAGGGCTATGGCAGCCATAAAATTCCTTCCGTTATCACTGACTACCTTGCCTGCCTCAAGATGTACACTGCCCAGTCATGACTCACTTTCTTGCTGCAAGAACTCAGCCAGTACTTCCGCGGTGTGTCTGTTGTCACCAAAACACTTCATTTCCAACACAGCCTGCTGACGCTTACCACTAGCTGTTCCATAATGAGACACCTCGTGTGCAACACTGGCAGCTGCGGATGGAGTTGCCAGGCAACTGCGCTCTGTGGATGAGCTGTCGCTTCTGGAGGAGGAGGAGGAGGAGGAGGGGTGTCGAACGCCTACTGCCCACTGTTTCCTAGACCATGGGCTAGGCAGAACTGTCCCACTATGGCCGTCCCCTGTGGACCCTGCATCCACCACATTAACCCAGTGCGCCATGATGGACACGTAACGTCCCTGACCATGCCTACTGGTCCATGCATCTGTGGTGAGGTGCACCTTTCCACTGACAGACTGCCTCAGTGCATGGACAATGCGGTCTTTGACATGTTGGTGGAGGGCTGGGATGGCTTTTCTCGCAAAGAAGTGGTGACTGGGTAGGTCATAGTGTGGTACTGCGTAGGCTATCAGGTCTTTGAAAGCTTTGCTTTCAACCAACCGGTAGGGCATCATCTCTAACAAGATTAATCTGGCAATGTGGGCGTTCAAACCCTGTGTACGCGGATGAGAGGATGAGTACTTTCTTTTCCTCACAAGAGTCTCTTCTAGGGTGAGTTGGACAGGAGACCTGCAGATGGTGGAACTAACGGTGGTGGTGGTGGACATGGCGGATTGAGAGACAGTTGGTGATGTTGGCCTACATACAGTGCTTCCTACCAATAACCTTCTGATTCCCTGCCTGCTTTGGCCTTGCAACGATCCCTCCACATTTGCTGCTGGTGGTGTCCGAACCAGAGGGCTTACAGTGAGGGAAGCAATGTAGTGTTGCTGACTACCTTCATTCTGACCAGGTGTACGAACGGTACAGGACGTTTGGTAATTAGTCCAGGCTTGCAAGTGCATGCTGGTTAAATGTCTACGCATGCACATTGTATTTAAATTTTGAAGAATCTTCCCTCTGCTAAAGGTCTTTGAGCATTTCATACAGATCACTTTAGACTGATCATTGGGATCTTGGTCAAAAAAAAGCCACACTGCACTCTTCCTACTATGGAATTCCTTGTCAGGCATTGCACGCTGTGCAACTTTCAGTGGTTGGCCACTCTGTCCTAAAACTGTTTTTGTCACACGTTTTGGGCCTGATATGGTCCTGGCTGATGACAGCTGCTGCGATGTAGATTGGTGTTGCTGCGGATAACCCTCCTCCGCTTGTGAGCTAGTGCCAGCGGCACCCTCTTCCCCCAATGGCTGCCAATCTGGGTCAAGAACTGGGTCATCTATCACCTCCTCCTCCACAATGTCATGTGAATCTTCCTCAGTGTCACCGTGTAAGCCAGTGCTATTGCGTTCGGGACAGGGCACCATAGTCTCATCAGGGTCAGATTCTGGCTCAGGAAACTGGAGGTCAATGTAGTGATCTGAGTCAATGGAACAGCATCATAATCTAGCTGTGGCTGTGCATCAGTGCACTCCATGTCCGATTCTTCTTGTAATGGGCAGTGTACAATTTCCCTTTCTAACCCTGGCACGGTATGGGTAAAGAGCTCCATGGAGTAACCTGTAGTGTTGCCTGACGCATCCTTCACTTTTGGTTTGGGAGAAGGACACAAGGAAACGTCTTTTTCCGGACCAGAAGCATCCACTGACTACTGGCTGCTCTTAGATTTTGAACTTTGGCAAGAGGAGGCGAAAGAGCTAGAGGCTGAGTCAGCAAGGAAAGACAAAACTTTTTCCTGCTGCTCCGGCTTTAAAAGCTGTTTTCCTACTCCCAGGTAAGGGAGCTTTCGAGGCCTTGTGTAGCCAGACGATGACGCAGGCTCAGCACCTCCAGCCTTAGGTGCTACTGTGCTTTTGCAACTACCACCAGATGCAGCACCACCACCACCATCAGTACTAGCTGGCAACCCCTGCCCATGGCCTCTTCCACCAGACTTCCTAATTTTTTGGGGGGAGACACTGAACCACAACTCTGGCCCAGTGGTATAACACAACACTACGAATGTGGCAGAAAGTGGCTGCCTGATATACGACACACTAGCAATACAGCAGAATATAAACTGTGTGAGAAATACTATCTCACTTTTGGGGGAGACACTGAACCACAACTCTGGCCCAGTGGTATAACACAACACTATGAACGTGGCAGAAAGTGGCTGCCTGATATATGACACACTAGCAGTACTGCAGAATATAAACTGTGTGAGAATTACTATCTCACTTTTGGGGGGAGAAACTGAACCACAACTCTGGCACAGTGGTATAACACAACACTATGAACGTGGCAGAAAGTGGCTGTAATTATTATAAAAAAAAAAAAAAACATTACTGCAATAACATGCTCCCTAGTCCCTACAATGATCTCAGGACAAGTATGGCAGCAATAAAAAGGACTTCAGAACAAAAAAGTGTGGACAAATAAACAAGACAGGTAACTGTGCAGAAGGGATCAACAGGATTTTTGCTTTGAAAAAAGCAGTTGGTTTGCACAGCACCGTGCACACAGCTATGCAGCTGCTGCACTAAAATACGACCTCCACTGTCCCTGCACAAAAAGGTGGTGTTTGACAGTGAAAATCGCTCCAGCTCAAGCGGTTTGGGGGTTTATATTTCCTCCCTAACTCTGTCCCTGCTTCTGACTAACTGCAGCAAACTCTCCCTATGCTCAGATCGGCAGAAGTAAGATGGCGGTCGGCGTGCACACCCCTTTATAGCCCCTGTGACGCCGCAGACAGCAATCCAATCACTGCCATGCCCTTGTCTAAGATAGTGGGGACAGAGACCTATGTCATCACGCTGCCCACACTCTGCGTCCTCCTTCATTGGATGAAAAACGGCGGTAACAGCGTCATATGAAACGCGACTTTGGCGCTCTGATCGTGTACCGCATGGCCGATCCCACACTAGGATCGGTTCGGGTTTCATGAAACCCGACTTTGCCTAAAAGTCGGCGATTTCTGAAAATGACCGATCCGTTTCGCTCAACCCTAGTGCCCACTCCATGAGCATGATTTGTTACATCTTCGTACTGCATTGGGATAGACTATGCAAAATGTCATACTTTACCAGGGGTCATCTCTGCTGCCACAGTCGCTGCAATATGTGCAGTACAGTGGTGGAGGGATATTCTCTGCACTGTTGGAAAGTGTATTTAATTAAGGGAGAGGTTGAGAGCACAGGTGCAGTACCTACAGGAGGAGGAGGCAGAAGCAGTGGAGGAAGGGTTACATACAGATGTTTGTCCTGCAAGCCTTGAGGATTCCAAGATTTGCTATCTAGTGACACCTTGGTGTCTAGTGTTTTAGTTTACCATCCCTTGGTATATAGTGCTTTAGTTCTCCAAAACTAGGTGTTTAGTAGTTTATTTCTCCAAGTCCTGTTGTCCAGTAGTTTAGTTCTCCATCTTCAGGTGTGCATTGTTTTAGTTATCCAACTTTAGGTGTTTAGTACTTTATTTCTCAAAGCCCTCTTGTCTAGTAGTTTATTTGCCCATCTTTTGGTGTATCGTGGTTTAGTTATCCAACTTTAGGTATTTAGCAGTTTATTTCGCCAAGCCCTGTTGTTTAGTAGATTATTTCTCCTTCTCATGGTTTGTACTGGTTTACTTCTCCATCCCAAGCGCCCTGCAACTCTTGGGGATTCCAAGACTTGTGGAGCACCCCCCTCACCACCTGCCCCACAGCCACCAAACTCATCCAGTGCCCAGTTAGCGAGATGTAACACCCATGTCCATGCTTGCTCATCCAGATGTCAGTATTGGAAAGCACCCTGTCACACATTGAACTTTTAAAGGAATGGGTGATGTTGTCTGTGACATGCTGGTGTAGCGCAGGTACATTTTTATTAGAGAAGTAATGTTGAATGGGCAACTGGTAATGGGGAACTGTGACAGCCATCAGGTTTCGGAAACCGTCTGTATCCACAAGGCGGAAACGCTGCATTTCCGTGCCAAAGATTGGATTGGCCATCCAATTATCACAGAGATCACAGGACAGGAGTCATGCAGAACCACCCATGATTGGGCAGCGATTAAACGAGGAAGCTGCAGGCTGTTTCCAATAAAAAGTTATCAGAAAACTAATAGTGAGCATATGGCATATACACCTCCAGATTACAACGCATGGAGTATGTGTATATACCGCAGTCTGATTACTGCTAACTCCATGTATCCCCACACTCCTTGCTGCCACCATCAATCTTGCTTTTAAACAAATAAATAAGTTGATTGGATGCCATTCTTCTTTATAGGTTCACTCCATCAAGGTCTTCCATCCCCTCTCCGTCAGAGTAGCTGGAATATACCATCCTCCAGGATCACCCACTTCCTTCACCACTTTTCTGCCTTGCTGCCACACTTCATGTCCTCAGATTTGCCAACCATTATCTTTGGAGACTACAACAGCCCCACCTCTCCAACTGCATACCAGCTTCTATCTCTACCCACTTCTTGTGGCCTCTCACAACTTTCAACCTCTGAGACACACAAAGATGATAACACCCCTGACCTGTTCTTTGCACGGATCTGTTCAATCTCCAAACTAGATAATTCATTTATTACCCTTTCTACCCCATGAAATTAGGATTAACCACAACTTACACACTTTTAGGAGCTCTCTAAAACACCTCTGTTTAGGGAGACCTATCACTTTCCCTAATCAAAGTCGTTTTTATATATAACCTATTCTCTACTTCTCTAAACATAATTCGTCATCAAACTCAACTGTACCCAAAAGGCTCATGCATCCTTTATCTACCCCCCATTTCCTCAATAAGGCTGGACCATTATTGTAAATAAGAACAAGTACTTTGTGTCACCCCCACCTTATTGTAGTTTTTAAGCTCTGAAGAGCAGGGTTGTCATTATTCTTGCTTTAATTGTTTGATTATCGTTAACTTTGTTACTTAGGACTGTTTTATATGAACTGCTGACTGGTAAAGCTGTGCGGAATATGTTTGCACTATATAAATAAAGGTTATTATTATTAGTAGATTGAAGATGTGACTTTCAAGCTCTTAGCTTTGCAATGTGCAGGAAGACACAATGTTTTACGTGACCACACATGCACAAACGAAGGCTGGCTGCTGGGCTGACAGAGGGTGGTGTAGGGTGAACACGACAAACTGCTGGACTGTGAGTGAGGTGCAGGTTCAGATGTTATGGTGGATTGAGAAAGATGTGATGTGCTCCGTTTCTGAGATCAGTCATAAACAGCAGGCATGTCTACTTCCATAACAGCTGAGGGGCTCTTACTCACCACAACTGTAGTGCGTAAACAATAGGAGGTTTTGCGTACAGAGTACTGTGCGAGAACACTTGCCACATTGACGGAGGAGAAAGAAGCAGCAGATGTGGTTAGGCTGGTGGTTGGCGAGGCCCACTAGCTGGCATGTTAGGGCAGTGAAATTCCTAAACTGTTGATGCACGTTGATCGCAAATGTGACAGTTCATGCATGTAATAGGAAAATGATTGGATTTTTAGACTATACTCTACTGGTTTTTTGCTAAGTTGTCAGATAATGTGGGTTGAGTTATACTTTGTGGTCTCAAAACGGGACCAGGCTAGCCAACCCTCGCTGCCCCTGTGAACTTCAGACCCACGACCAATGCTTGCCACAGCCAGAGTTGTGACTGAGGATGCAGTGCTTGTCGTGGTTGCATCACTCATTGTCTGTGTGGGATGCCACAATGTAACCCACTCGACTTCCTCCTCCGAATCCTTTGATGAGCTACTCAACTGCATGCCCCTGGGTTCACACCAAGTGGAATCTACAACCTAACCATCATCATCTCTGTCCTCCCACTCCTCGCCCTGAGAATCACCATACTCCTCTTCCTGCTCTGATAGCACAGTACAATCCACATGCGCCTCAGGTATCTGAGTTGCATCAGGATCATCTACAACCCCGGGGATTATCGTCTGGTGGCGAGGGTCTGGATTCTGCTTGGACCCTACTTCGTCCAGCCCTGGATCAAACTGCAAAAAATTTTGCCCACCAGTGCAGATGTTTTCCTCCTCTTGAGTCTGTGAATCTTTGGAGCAAAACTGTGATGTTCAAGGAATAGAATGTGCAAACAGCTCTGAAGACTCGCCCATCTGTAGTTCCCCACAGTCACTTGGGCAGTTGGAAAGTTGTGATGCAGTGGGAAACAAGGGTAATTGGACTGCCACTTATGAAGACTGTACTGTGTCTGATATTAAAGTGAAGGAAGATGAGGAGAGGTCATTTGATGCAGAGCTTCATCCACTGGAGCACATTCTGTCCCTCATCTACAAGGCATACCCATGTGTGGCTGCCAAACAAAGGGAGTTGAGTAGCCTGTCCAGTAACAGAAGTTGTAAAAATGCTGCACAATTTGACACAGCAGCAGAACCTACAGTACTTCTCATCTCTCATATCATCCCTGTCTCACAACACTAAACAGCTATACAGTACCTTCAATTCTCTCCTTATGCACAGCTCCCCCTACCTATTATGGTGCAGTGACCAATGTTACAGCCAGGGGGCGCTGCGTGTGCACTTCAAGATGCACTTGGAGGCATAGTTGTGATGAAACAGTGACTGGCAGTGTTGTGAATGGCCGATATGTGTCGCCGAGGGAGTCTGCGTGGTAAGTCTGATGTAACGTGGTTGTTCTGGGACCTGTAGTCCCTCAAGAGTTTGTGTAGTGTTGTATAATAGTCAAGGGAGACTTACTAGGCTAGTTGTGTGAGATGGGCGGGACAAACTAGCCACACATCTATACTCCCATCCAAGGGAGTGGTTAAGGGTATATAATCTGACCAGGGTGTGGGTCACATGGTTCCTGTGTTTGGATCTGAATGGTCCAAGGGCAAGGCCCTGGAAGCCTGTGTTGGAAATCTTGGGAATTCCTGAATAGCACATGGTTGGGCTTTGGCACTGAGTGGCCTGTGTGCTGTACGTCCTGGAAGCACCTAGAGACCGTAGACCTGGACGGTCTGTGTTGAGGACCTGGGACTGATGTGAAGTCAGCGTGAGGAGTGGAACTCCTGAAAGGTAACCCCGGACAAGAGGGATTATAATATACGGCAGAGAAGCCTATCTGCTACATGAACTGACTGATGTCCTACAATGTTTCGTGGCTGTAATGAAACGGACTGTACCCTATCTGGTTTATGCGGAGTTTAAATAAACCATGTGGGCTGAATTGTGTGAGGTACCATGCCTGAGTGCTTGAATCCTATCTATGCCAAGCGAGTGTCCCCCAAGACACGTAGTGGGTGAAATGCTACACTATCCATTAATCTCAGATGAAGACTTTGCCTCATTCTTTTAGCAGAAGATTGACAACATAAAGTAAATATTTTGCCTAAAGTCCTTAAAGCCCTTCCTCATAACTACTCAACTCTTCTCCTCCAAAACCAACTTCACCATTACAGAAGATCAACTTTCCTCTTTACTCTCCAAACCACGTCTCTACATCTGTGAACTTGACCCAATCCCATCCTACCTCATTTCAAACCTTACAACAGTCTTCATCCCAAAACTAACCAACCATTCAACCTGTCACTAACAACTGTTTTCTTCCCCTCAGGCTTTAGACACACCTCCATCACACCCATCCTCAAAAAGTCCTCCTTGACTCATCCTTTGTGTATAGCTATCGCCCCTTATCACTTCTCCCCTATGCCTCGAAACTAGTGGAATAACATGTCTATTTTGAACTGTCCTCAAATCTATCCTCCTGCTTCCTCTTTGACTGCTTACAATCTAACTTCGAACCACACCATTTTACTGAAACTGCCCTGACTAAAGTCAACAATGACCTACTAACTGCCAAATACAAGTTTCACTACTTTGTCCTCCTCCTCCTTGTCCTGTCATCATCCTTCAACACAGTTGACCGTTCCCTCTTACTGCAGTCTCTCTCATCTCTTGGCATCACAGACTTGGCCCTATATTGGATCCCATCATACCTAAAAGACAGGATATTCTGTGTCTCCCACTCACACACCACCTCCTCATCTGGCCAACTATGTGTCAGTGCCCCCAATGTTCAGTTTTAGGACCCCTGCTCTACTTCATCTACACCTTCGGACTGGGACAGCTCATGGAGTCTCAAAGCTTTCGGTATCACCTCTATGCTGATCATACACAGTTAAAAACACAGATGGACCAAAAAATCACTAATGAATTCTAGATAAATCAATTGTATATCAAATTACAGTGATTGGTGCTCTGTAAGAATGTGAGAAACCACTTATACAAGGGATACCAATCCAAACCAATATACGGATAACCAGAAAAACACCAGACAGAAAGCAGATATAAAAATGCCTTTGTTACATATAATTGGCCAGATAAAAACAAAACAAGTGTGCGCACACCAGGACAAAAGAATATAAACCATAAAAATGTTCAATAATATAGTGGTTGTGGCTGACCCAGTAATTTATATCAGTAGTGCCTCCCAAAAATAACGGTAATATTAGAAGACGAGGGGAAGTGAAATAATATTTTTTTGAGCTAGAAGAGGAAGTTCCAATAACTCATAAATAAAATAGTACAAAAAATGCACCAAATATCCACATAGAAGTGCAAATAGTGCAATGTGTAAACCTACAATTGATGTTAAAACCCACAGCAAAAAATATATAAATATGATCTACGCACTAATCCACAAAATGTCCACTAACAATAAAAAAGTGCAATTAGTGCAGTGAAAAAGCAGTAATTAAAGTGTAATGCCACAGCAGGAAATATAATCCATACAAAAGTGCAAAGTGCAAGATATGGGAGATACACTCTAACTACCTTACTGGGTCTGCCACGTACCGTGATAGCGCACCCCGACGCGCGTTTCGGATTTTATCCTTCATCACCCCTGACTTTGGCTAACATCGTGGTGGTGTACGATGAGCGTGGGGCATGTGTTTGATGAGGATAGGGAGAGGGGAGAGCTCAGCAGAGCGGCGTGCTTGCAAAATGTTTTTTTTCTAACTTTATGTGTGCACATTGCGGCTAGCCAATCAGGGTGCAAGAAACATCCACAATGTCCTGACACAATGCCGTGTATCATTGGTTGCTGAAAACACATGTCCCTCTATATAAAGAAGCGGACATCTTGTTTTTGCACCATTTTGTCAATAGCACATTACAGAGAGGTTGCTCCTGAGGCTGGCCCTGTGTGCTGATAGATTTTACCTAGTTAGCTAAGTGGTTGTTTCTAAGGTCGGGGTCGCACTTGTGAATTCAATGTGAGAAACCCGCGCGAGTCTCTACCATCAAGTCCCGGCACTGCAGCTGGCATTCGGGACCGGAGTGTGTGGCTGCATGTATTTCTATGTAGCTGAACTTTTCATTTCCAAGTGCTGGCGACAGTGCCAGGACATGATGCAAGAGACTCGCACAAGTTTCTTGCATTAAACTCGCAAGTGTGACCCCCCAGCCTAAGTCAGATAGTTTAGCTAAGCTGGTGTCTTATGTGACTATGAAATTGACCTTTCAGCTGATTTTTTTTTGTTCAATTACTGAGCTCTACAGACAAATACAGCAGAGCACATTTCACAGAAGTGTGTTGTGCACTTCTATTGTGCTCAATAGACATTTCAACATCTTATTTTTTCAGCTACTAAACGTGATTCAGCATGCCATATGCCACATTGTCATTTAGTGGCACTGATATTGTTCTGTGATTTGACCTGTTGCACAGAAAAAAAATATTTTTGGCAGTTTCTAACGTAAATCAGCACACCATATCTCACCTTATCATTTAGTGGCTGTGAAATTCAGCTTTGTGTAGAGCTGTTTTACAGTAATAAAAGATTGGGGGGCGTTTGCTAATGGAATTCAGCACGCCATATCTAAAGTTTGTCATTTAGTGGCAGTGAAATTGTTTTGTGTGCAGAGCTGTTTTACAGTAAAAAAATATATTTTTTGCAGTTGCTAACGAGATTCAGCATGTCATATCTCACCTTGTCATTTAGTGGCTGTGAAATTGTTTGGTGTTTAGAGCTGTTTTACAGTAAAAAAATATATTTTTGCAAGTTGTTAACATGATTCAGCACACCATATCTTACCTTGTCATTTAGTAGTGATGAAATTGGTCTGTGTGCAGAGCTGTTTTACAGTAAAAAAAAATATTTTTGGGAGTTGCTAGCGGAAATCAACATGCCATATCTCATCTTGTCATTTAGTGTTAGGGCTGACGGAACGCACCAAATAAATATAAAGATAGTAATAAGGTGCGTTCGCAGCCCGGGGTCCACCGTGCAGAGATTGAACCTGCTGCTAGGTAATGGCAGCACTATATGGCGGTACTACACCAGAAGAGACATGGGTTCCATCACCCGGTATGAACTGATGCGAACTCTGTTGCTTCACAGAGTCCCAGGGAAACAAAGGATATGCTGTGCCCTGTTAACAGTCACAGGGTGCAGCAGATGGATGCTAGTGGGATTCCTGAAACTCACTCCCACTATGCTGGTCATTGATCTCGCTCTGACCCTCGGTATCTTTTGAGCCCGCACCTGAAGACGCCCTGAATCAGATCCTGAGATCAATCGGGAGTTCCCACCCTACACTGATCGGTAGTCAGGACAGATTAAAGATTACCGCAGAGAGTGCGTACAGCACCGCTCTGGCAAATGCCACTAACCACCTTAACTAGGGCTAGGAAAGCGCACTGATTGCACACGGCGCCACACTGGCGGTCATTGCTAACAGACACAGTATCGTGTGCTAGATGTGCGGGAAAGCACTGTCAGGCATTAGGTAGCTTCCACCATTCGCGAGCAGTCAACAACTCTAGGGATGATGATTCGGAGCTTTCATCCATCAACAGGCATACTTCCACACACACAAGTTTGCAAGTTTATACTAGCGCATGGCCGAGGTCATGCGAACCTTTTATAGTAATAGCGCTCCGGGACTTTCCTGATGGTCCAATAGGAGTCGCAACAGGACCTGAGCATGTGACCTCCAATGGGAGGTCGACCCATGGGAATGCTCAGTATGGGAAAAGCAGGACTTAGTCCCTGAGATGCCTGCTCACTGCTGATCAGTGCTGGCTACAAAGGCAGGACCTGGAAAGACAGCAGCAACCAAGCACACAATATCACCTTGAGCCAGACACTGGGACCAACGTCTCTGCTGAGCAGGATCCACTGCGGCTGGAGGAGAATGGGAGACTGCAGCAGAGATTGTTCAAAATTCCCACTGTGCAGTGGTGGGAACTCAACATCTAACATTACCCACCCTCATAGGGCCCCCTCCCCCTTGGGCCTCGCTACGTTCAAAGGCTGCAATGAGCAGCAGAGCCAGAATGTGCTCCACAGGTTCCCAGGTTCTGCCCTCTGGGCTGTGACCCTTCCAGTCCACCAGATAGAATTATTTGACATGTACCACCGTGCACCCCAAGATAGAGTTCACCTTGTACTCGTCCATGGACGAACCCAATGTCCCGGCAGATGACTCGGAAAACTGGGACATATAGACGGGCTTTAGGAGGGATACATGAAAAGTGTCGGTGACACCCAGGCATGGAGAAAGAGCCAATCGGTAGACCACAGGGTTAACCTGTTCCAGAACCTTGAAAGGGCCTATGTAGCGAGGCACAAACTTAGTGGACTCCACTCACAACCTGATGTTACGGGCGGAGAGCCACACTAAGTCGACAAGAGCAAAGATCGGTACGGGCGCCGGTGTGCATCGGCAGAAACCCTCATTCTCTCCTTGGAGTCCTGGATGGCATCCTGTGTGCAGTCTCAAATATCACGTACCTCCACCTCCCAGTCTGCCACCCTAAAATCTGTGGATGACACGGGCATGGGCTCAGGGACACACGGATGCTGGCCCTAATTAAGGAGGAATGGGAGAGCAGTCGGTTGTGGAGTTGTTCAAAGCAAATTCCACCAATGATAGAAAAGATGCCCAGTCATCCTACCTGGCAGAGACAAAATGTCGCAGGTATGTGACCAGAGTCTGGTTGGCCCTTTCTACCAACCTATTCGTCTTGGGAAGGTATGCTGAAGAGAGAATCAGCTCAATGCTGAGTAAACGACAGAGCTCTCTCCAGAACCGAGGGGACCCCTGTCACTGACAACTTTTTCAGGCATGCCATGTAGATGGAAAACATGTTTAATGAACAACACTGCCAAGGCTCGTGCAGAATGTAACCGTGGAAATGGCACCAAGTGCACCATTTTAGAAAAATGGTTAGTGACTACCTAGATAATGAGGCAGCTACTAGACTTGGGTAAGCCCACCACGAAGTCCATCTCGACCATCTCAACCAGCAGTCCATTGCTGAGAAGAACGAATCTTGGCACAGCAGACACACGCCCGAATATAGTCCCCGACATCATGGGCCATATGTGGCCACCAGCACGTCCTCGCCAGAAGCTCAGATGTCCTCTTGGTTCCAAAATATCCACCCACCCCGGACAAGTGAGCCCAAGAGAGAACCTAGGGTTACAAATTAGATGGAATGAAAGTCTTGCCTGGGGGCACAGACTCTAGCGAAACCGGAGCCACAGTTCTCAGGCTCTCTGAAGGGACAATAAGCCGAGGCTCCTCCTTCTCCTCCTCTGATGACACAAAGGAGCGGTAGAGAGCGTCGGCACGAGTGTTCTTCTCCCTGGAGAGAAAATGGAAGGTAAAGTGGAATCTGGAGAAGAACAGGGACCATCTGGACTGGTGAGAGTTTAGCCGCTGGGTGATTTGCAAATACACCAAATTTTTGTGGCCGGTGAAAACTTGGTAGGGAAAGCGAGCCCCCTCCAGGAGGTGTCTCCACTCTGAAAATGCCAACTTCATGGCTAGCAACTCCCTATCCCCAATGGAATATTTCCTCTCCGCCGGTGTGAAGGTCTTGAAGAAGAAGAAGCAAGGATGCTTCCGACCTTGAGCATCCTTCTGGAAGAGGGCTGCTCCAGTACCGACAGAAGAGGCATCCACCTCCATGATAAATGGTTTATCAACATCAGGGCGATGTAAAATGGGAGCGCCAGCGAAGTTTGACTTGATAGAGAGAAAGGCCTTGGAGACCTCCTCCGACCACAATTTGGGATTAGCTCCCTTCTTGGTGAGGGCAACCAGGGCAGCTACCAAAGTGTAGAAGTGGAGAATGAACTGGTGATAATAGTTGATGAACCCCATAAAGCGCTGTACCGCACTGAGAGAATGGGGTTCCTGCCTGTCCATCACAGCCTGTAGCTTGGCGGGATCCATAGCCAATCATTGGGCCGAGATGATATAGCCCAGGAAAGGCAAAGACTCCTGCTCAAACACACACTTCTCCAACTTGGCATAGAAAGAGTTTGCCCGTAGGAGGTCGAAGACTTTGCAAACATCTCTCTGGTGGGAGTCTATATCTGGAGAATAGATGAGAATATCATCCACATAGACTACAACCGAAGTGGAGAGCATATCCCAGAAGATATCATTCACAATGTCTTGGAAAATGGCTGGGGCATTACAGAGCCCAAAGGGCATCACTAGGTATTCATTGTGCCCATCCCTGGTATTAAAAGCCGTCTTCCATTCGTCCCCCTCACAGATGCGAATCAGGTGTAAGCACCCCGCAGATCTAGTTTAGTAAATACCCTTGCTCCCCGAAGCCTATCGAAGTGCTCAAATATCAGGGGCAGTGGCTACTTATTCTTAATGGTGATGGCGTTAAGACCCCTGTAGTCTATGCATGGATGTAGTTCTCCGTTCTTCTTCTGCACGAAGAAGAATCCAGCCTCTGTGGGTGACACTTACTTCCTAAAGAATCCTCTTGCCAGATTCTCCTGGATGTACTGAGACATTGCCTCCATCTCCGGGAGAGATAACGGATAGACTCGACCCCGATGAGGCTGAGCACCAAGCAAGAGATCAATAGTACAGTCATAGGGGCGTTGAGGTGGAAGGGTCTCCACAGCCCTCTTGGAGAACATGCCCGCATAGGGCCAATAGTGCTTGGGGAGAGAGGAAAGATCTGCGGGTACCTCAGTAGTAGCAACCTGAACGCACTCTCTCTGACAACTACCCTCACAAGATTCACTCCATCCCAAAATTCTGCCCGTGGAGTAAAGAGATAATCTCCTGATAGGATGGCAACATAGAAAAAGTAAATGGGATGGTCTGGTGTGTTATCTGTGAGGGCAGTGTCAACCCATTCACCACTCGTACGGTCACTGGTTTGGCGAGCATCACCAGAGGTATTTTTGTGCATTTGGTCAAAGGCAGAAGACATGAAGTTGCCCTCCACCCCAGAATCCAAACAAAGCTCTCCATATCAGTGGATGGGCCTAAGGTAATTGTCCCCTTGAAGGACAATTTGGAGGAAAACGTTGCCATGTCTAATGTACCTCCTCCTACTACCAGTAGACACTGACGTTTTCCCGACCGCTGGGGACATTTCCTGACAAAATGTCCCGACTGCTGGCAGATCGGACAGACCTTGAGTGCACTAGCGGTCTGGGACTTAGACCCCACTCGTGACAGCTACACGGCCTCCTATGGCTTGGACACCAGGACCGGAGATCCCAGAGGTTTGGCAAATGTGGGAGCCAGCCGAAATCTCTGCCTACACTCGGCTCGCTCCAACCTTCGCTCATTAAAACGAAGGTCGATGTGGCTAGATATAGTTATTAGCTCCTCCAGTGTGGCAGGAATCTCCCTAGTGGCCAAGGCATCCTTCACATGGTCAGCCAGCACCCTCCAAAATACAGGGATGAAGGCTTTATCCGGCCACTGCAGCTCAGATGCTAAAGTCTGGAAGTGGACAGAAAAATGACTGACCATGGATGAACCCTGTGGCTATGCCAGCAGTTGGAGCGCCATATCATGGGTGACTTGGTGTCCCAAAAAGACCTGTTTCAGAGTGCTCAGAAACCACGGAGCACTCTGCACCACATGATCGTTGTGCTCCCACAGTAGCGTAGCCCACTCCAATGAGGGGAAACGTGCAGCCAGGAGCTCAAGGTGAATCAAACACTGGCTCACGAATCCCCTACAAGACTTGCTATCACCAGAGAATTTATCTGGCAGTGGGAGGCGGGATAAGGTCGGAACAGGGGTGGCAGTGGACAAAGTGGCTGCAGCCACGCTAGCAGCCTGAACAGCTACTGCGGTAACATCCACAGCTGAGGTTGTGAGCTAGAGAGCCGCCAACCTGCCCTCCAGCTGTTGGATGTACAGCTGCAGTTGGTGTTCATCTGCCATTACTAGCCAAACCCTGGTGCTAGTATAATGTTAGGGCTGGCAGAACGCACCAAATAAATATAAACATAGTAATAAGGTGCGTTCGCAGCCTGGGGTCCACCGTGCAGAGATGAAATCTGCTGCTAGGTAATGGCGGCACTATATGGTGGTACTACACCAGAATAGAGATGGATTCCATCACGTGGTATGAACTGATGTGAACTCTGTTGCTTCACAGAGTCTCAGGGAAACAAAGGAAACACTGTGCCCTGTTAACAGTCACAGGGTGCAGCAGATGGACGCTAGTGGGATCCTTGAAACTCAGCCCCACTACGCTGGTGATTGATCTCAATCTGACCTTTGGTGGCCTGTGAGCCCACGCCTGAGGATGCCCTGAGTCAGATGCTGAGATCAAGCTGGAGTTCCCACCCTACAGTGACCGGTAGTCAGGACAGATTAAAGATTACTGCACAGAGTGCTTACAACGCCGCTCTGGTGGACGCCACTAACCATCCTAACTAAGGCTAGGAAAGCACACTGATTGTGCACGGCGCTGCACTGGCGGTCACTGCTAACAGACGCAGTGTCATGTGCTGGATGTGCGGGAAAGCACTGTCAGGCATTAGGTAGCTTCCACCATTCGCAAGCAGTCAACAACTCTAGGGATGGGAATGATTCAGAGCTTTCATCCATCGACAGGCATACATCCACACACACACGTTTGCAAGTTTATACAAGCGTATGGCCGAGCGGCCATGCAAACCTTTTATAGCAGTAGTGCTCCGGGACCTTCCTGATGGTCCAATAGGAGTCACAACAGGACCTGAGCATGTGACCCCCGACCTCCAATGGGAGGTCGACCCGTGGGCTTGCTCAGTATGGGAAAAGCAGGACTTAGGCCATGAATCTTCTGCTCACTGCTGATCAGTGCTAGCTACAAAGGCAGGACCTGGAAAGGCAACAGTAACCAAGAACACAGTATCAGCTTGAGCCAGATGCTGGGACCGACGTCTCCATTGAGCAGGCTCCACTGTGGCTGGAGGAGAATGGGAGACAGCAGCGGATATGGTTCGAGATTTCCCCTGTGCAGCAGCGGGAACTCAACAACCTAACATTTAGTGGCATTGAAATTGTTTTGTGTGCAGAGCTGTTTTGCAGTAAAAAAAATATACTTTTTGAAGGTGCAAATGGGATTCAGCATGCCATATGTCACTTTGTCATTTAGTGTTGGTGAAATATGGCTGTGTCCAGAGCTGTTTTACAGTAAAAACAATTATTTTTTGCAGTTGCTAATGTGATTCAGCACACATATATCACCTTGTCATTTAGTGTTGGTGAAATTCAGCTCTGTGCAGAGCCTGATAACAGTAAAAAAACATGTTTGCAGTTCTAATGGGAAACAGCACACCATATCTCACCTTGTCATTTAGTGGTGGTGACATTGTTCTGTGATTTGAGCTGTTGCACAGTAATAAAAATATTTTTTGCAATTACTAACTTGATTTTGCACACCATATCTCACCTTGTCATTTAGTGGCCGTAAAATTGTTCTGTGTGCAGAGCTGTTGCACAATAAAAAAAAAATTACACAAAACAATATATTTTTTGCATTTGTTAACGGGATTCAGCATGCCATATCTGACCTTGTCATTTAGTGGCAGTGAAATTGTTCTGTGTGTAGAGCTGTTTTACAGTAAAAAAACTTTTTTTTGCAGTTGCTAACAGAATTCAACATACCATATTTCACCTTGTCATTTAGTGGCATTGAAAGTGTTCTAGGTGCAGAGCTGTTTTACAGTATAAAAAAAAATATTTTTTGCAGGTGCTAATGGCATTCAACACACCATATCTGTCATGGTTCCCAATGGCAAGGGAACGTAAGAAACATATAAATAACGAACGAGCTCTCGGGTGATGGAAACTCGAGTTGACCGTGAGCTAAATCTACCACACAACTAATAGTAGCCAGGGAGCATACCTACGGCTTCCTAAATGCCACGCGCCAGCCGGAGGACTAACTACGCCTGGTAGAGGAAGAAACAGACCTGGCTTACCTCTAGGGAAATACCCCAAAAGATGATAGCAGCCCCCCACATGTAATAACGGTGAATTAAGAGGAAAAGACATACACAGTATGAAAGTAGATTTAGCAAAGAGAGGTCCACTTACTAGATAGCAGAAGGATACAAAAGAGGACTTCACGGTCAACTGAAAACCCTTTCAAAAACCATCCTGAAATTACTTTAAGACTCCTGTGTCAACTCATGACACAGGAGTGGCAATTTCAGCCCGCAAGAGCTTCCAGCTACAGAGAATTACAAAAACTGCAAACTGGACAAAAGGTACAAAACAAAAGGACAAAGTCCACTTAGCTGATCAGCAGACTAGTAGCAGGAACATGCAACCGAAGGCTCTGGTTACAATGATGACCGGCAAGGAAATGACTGGAGAGCAAGGCTAAATAGGAAACTCCCAAACGCTGATGGAAGCAGGTGAACAGAAGCAGCAAAGTGCAAACAAGTCACCAGTACCACCAGCAACCACCAGGGGAGCCCAAAAAGCGGATACACAACAGTACCCTCCCCTTAAGGAGGGGGCACCGAACCCTCACAAGAACCGCCAGGGCGATCTGGATGAGCCCTATGAAAGGCACGAACCAAATCCGAGGCATGAACATCAGAGGCAGTTACCCAAGAATTATCTTCCTGACCATAGCCCTTCCATCTAACCAGATACTGAAGTCTCCGTCTGGAAATACGGGAGTCCAAGATCTTTTCTACCACGTACTCCAATTCACCCTCCACCAGCACAGGAGCAGGAGGTTCAGTAGAAGGAACCACCGGTACCTCATATCTCCGCAACAACGACCGATGGAACACATTATGGATAGCGAAAGATGCCGGGAGGTCCAAACGAAAAAAAACAGGGTTAAGAATCTCCAAAATCCTATAAGGACCGATGAACCGAGGCTTAAATTTAGGAGAAGAAACCCTCATAGGGACAAAACGGGAAGACAACCACACCAAGTCCCCAACACGAAGGTGGGGGCCAACACGACGACGGCGGTTAGCAAACTGCTGAGTCCTCTCCTGGGACAATTCCAAATTATCCACCACTTGTCCCTAAATCTGATGCAACCGATCCACTACCGCATCCACTCCAGGACAATCCGAAGATTCAACCTGACCAGATGAAAAATGCGGATGAAACCCTGAATTGCAAAAGAAAGGAGAAACCAAAGTGGCAGAACTAGCCCGATTATTAAGAGCAAACTCCACCAACGGCAGAAAGGCAACCCAATCATCCTGATCCGCAGACACAAAACACCTCAAATAAGTCTCCAAAGTTTGATTAGTTCGTTCCGTCTGGCCATTGGTCTGAGGATGGAATGCAGACGAAAAAGACAAATCAATGCCCAACCTGGCACAGACTGCCCGCCAAAATCTAGACACGAACTGGGTACCCCTGTCAGAAACGATGTTTTCCGGAATACCATGCAAGCAAACCACATTTTGAAAAAACAGAGGGACCAACTCAGATGAGGAAGGCAACTTAGGCAATGGCACCAAATGAACCATTTTAGAAAAACGGTCACACACCACCCAGATGACAGACATCTTCTGAGAAACAGGGAGGTCCGAGATAAAGTCCATAGAGATGTGCGTCCAAGGCCTCTTCGGAATAGGCAAGGGCAACAACAACCCACTAGCCCTAGAACAACAAGGCTTGGCCCGAGCACACACATCGCAAGACTGCACAAAAACACGCACATCTCGAGACAAGGAAGGCCACCAGAAGCATCTAGCCACCAAATCTCTGGTGCCAAAAATTCCCGGATGACCTGCCAGAGTAGAAGAATGAACTTCCGAGATGACTCTAGTGGTCCACTCGTCAGGAACAAACAGTCTACCAGACGGACAACGATCAGGTCTATCCGCCTGAAATTCTTGCAAAGCACGTCGCAAATCTGGAGAGACAGCAGACAAAACCACTCCATCCTTAAGGACACCAGCAGGTTCAGAATTCCCAGGAGAGTCAGGCTCAAAACTCCTAGAAAGAGCATCTGCCTTCACATTCCTAGAACCCGGTAAGTACGAGACCACAAAATTAAACCGGGAAAAGGACAACGACCAACGTGCCTGTCTAGGATTCAGGCGCCTGGCAGACTCCAAATAAATTAAATTCTTGTGATCAGTCAAAACTACCACCTGATGTCTGGCACCCTCAAGCCAATGACGCCACTCCTCAAATGCCCACTTCATGGCCAAAAGCTCCCGATTACCAACATCATAGTTTCGCTCGGCGGCCGAAAATTTTCGCGAAAAGAACGCACAAGGTCTCATCACCGAGCAGTCGGAACTTTTCTGCGACAAAACCGCCCCCGCTCCGATCTCGGAAGCATCGACCTCAACCTGAAAGGGAAGAGAAACATCAGGCTGGCGCAACACAGGGGCAGACAAAAAGCGGCGCTTAAGCTCCCGAAAGGCCTCCACGGCAGCAGGGGACCAATTGGCAACATCAGCACCCTTTTTAGTCAAATCCGTCAGAGGTTTAGCAACGCCAGAAAAACCAGCTATAAATCGACGATAAAAATTAGCAAAGCCCAAGAATTTCTGGAGACTCTTCAGAGAAGTAGGCTGTGTCCAGTCGTAAATAGCCCGAACCTTGACAGGGTCCATCTCAATAGAAGAAGGGGAAAAAATGTACCCCAAAAAGGAAACTTTTTGAACCCCAAAAACACACTTTGAACCCTTTACACACAAAGAATTCTCCCGCAAAACCTGAAAAACCCTCCTGACCTGCTGAACATGAGACTCCCAGTCATCAGAAAAAATCAAAATATCATCCAAGTAAACAATCAAAAATGTATCCAAATATTCACGGAAAATATCATGCATTAAGGACTGAAAGACCGAAGGAGCATTAGAAAGGCCGAAAGGCATTACCAAATACTCAAAATGGCCCTCAGGCGTATTAAGTGCCGTTTTCCACTCATCCCCCTGCTTAATTCGCACCAAATTATACGCCCCACGAAGATCAATCTTAGAGAACCACTTAGCCCCCCTTATGCGAGCAAACAAATCAGTCAGCAAAGGCAATGGATACTGATATTTGACTGTAATTTTATTCAGGAGTCGATAATCAATACAAGGCCTAAGAGAGCCATCCTTTTTAGAGACAAAGAAAAAACCGGCTCCTAAAGGTGATGAAGAAGGACGAATATGTCCCTTTTCCAGGGACTCCTTAATATACTCGCGCATAGCAGCATGTTCAGGTACAGATAGGTTAAACAAACGACCCTTTGGAAATTTACTGCCAGGAATCAGATCTATGGCGCAATCACAATCCCTGTGAGGAGGGAGTGAACCAATCTTAGGCTCTTCAAAAATATCACGATAATCAGACAAAAATGCCGGAATCTCAGATGGAATAGATGACGAAATGGACACCATAGGAGTGTCCCCATGAGCCCCCCGACATCCCCAGCTTAACACAGACATAGCTTTCCAGTCAAGGACTGGGTTATGAGACTGTAACCATGGTAATCCAAGCACCAAAACATCATGTAAATTGTATAACACAAGGAAGCGAATCACCTCCTGATGGTCTGGAGTCATACGCATAGTCACTTGCGTCCAGAACTGTGGTTTATTACAAGCCAAAGGTGTAGAATCAATACCCTTCAGAGGTATAGGGACTTCCAGAGGCTCTAAATCAAACCCACAGCGCCTGGCAAAGGACCAGTCCATAAGACTCAGAGCGGCGCCAGAGTCCACATAGGCATCCACAGTAATAACTGATAATGAACAAATCAAGGTTACAGACAAAATAAATTTGGACTGTAAAGTGCCAATTGAAATGGACTTGTCAACCTTCCTAGTACGTTTAGAGCATGCCGATATAACATGAGCAGAATCACCACAATAGAAGCATAACCCATTTTTACGCCTATAATTCTGCCGCTCGCTTCTGGACATAACTCTGTCACATTGCATTTTCTCTGGCGTCTCTTCAGAAGATACTGCCAAATGGTGCACGGGTTTGCGCTCCCGCAAACGCCGATCAATCTGAATTGCCATTGTCATGGACTCATTCAGACCTGTAGGCGCAGGGAACCCGACCATAACATCTTTAACGGCATCAGAAAGACCCTCTCTGAAATTTGCCGCTAAGGCGCACTCATTCCACTGAGTAAGCACAGACCATTTACGAAATTTTTGGCAGTATATCTCCGCTTCATCTTGCCCTTGAGATAGGGCTATCAAAGCTTTTTCAGCTTGAATCTCCAAATTAGGTTCCTCATTAAGCAACCCTAAAGCCAGGAAAAACGCATCCACATTGAGCAACGCAGGATCCCCTGGTGCCAATGAAAATGCCCAATTTTGAGGGTCACCTCGCAGCAAAGAGATTACAATCTTAACCTGCTGGACAGGATCTCCTGAGGAGTGAGGTCTGAGAGAAAGGAATAATTTACAATTATATTTGAAATTCAAAAACCGAGATCTATCTCCGGAAAACACCTCTGGTGTAGGGATTTTAGGTTCAGAAATAGGAGCATGTATAACAAAATCTTGTAAATTTTGAACCTTTGTAGCAAGATTATTTAAACCTGCAGCCAAACTCTGAGAATCCATCTTTAAACAGGTGAGCTCAGAGCCATTCAAGGATTATAAGGAGAGAAAGGCAAAGGCTGTAATTAGAGCTGAAATACAACTGATCCAACTATGGAGCAAGCATAGGGGAAAAAGAGAAAAAAAAAATAAAATTTACAGACTTCTTTTTTCTCTCCTTTCTTCTGCCAATAAGTTTAACACTGGCCGGTCATACTGTCATGTTTCCCAATGGCAAGGGAACGTAAGAAACATATAAATAACGAACGAGCTCTCGGGTGATGGAAACTCGAGTTGACCGTGAGCTAAATCTACCACACAACTAATAGTAGCCAGGGAGCATACCTACGGCTTCCTATATGCCACGCGCCAGCCGGAGGACTAACTACGCCTGGTAGAGGAAGAAACAGACCTGGCTTACCTCTAGGGAAATACCCCAAAAGATGATAGCAGCCCCCCACATGTAATAACGGTGAATTAAGAGGAAAAGACATACACAGTATGAAAGTAGATTTAGCAAAGAGAGGTCCACTTACTAGATAGCAGAAGGATACAAAAGAGGACTTCACGGTCAACTGAAAACCCTTTCAAAAACCATCCTGAAATTACTTTAAGACTCCTGTGTCAACTCATGACACAGGAGTGGCAATTTCAGCCCGCAAGAGCTTCCAGCTACAGAGAATTACAAAAACTGCAAACTGGACAAAAGGTACAAAACAAAAGGACAAAGTCCACTTAGCTGATCAGCAGACTAGTAGCAGGAACATGCAACCGAAGGCTCTGGTTACAATGATGACCGGCAAGGAAATGACTGGAGAGCAAGGCTAAATAGGAAACTCCCAAACGCTGATGGAAGCAGGTGAACAGAAGCAGCAAAGTGCAAACAAGTCACCAGAACCACCAGCAACCACCAGGGGAGCCCAAAAAGCGGATACACAACACATATCTCACTTTGTCATTTTGTGTCGGGGAAATTTAGATGTGTGCATAGCTGTTTTACAGTGAAAATAAATATTTTTTGCAATTGCTAAATGGATTTAACACACCATATCTCACCTTATAATTTAGTGGTGGTGAAATTCAGCTTTGTGCAGACCTGTTTTACAGTAAAAAAATGTTTGGGGCAGTTGCTAACGGGATTCAGCATGACATATCTCACCTTGTCATTTATTGGCAGGGTCATTGTTCTGGATGCAGAGCTGTTTTACAGTAAAACAAATATTTTTTGCAGTTGCTAACGTGAGTCAGCATGCCATATCTCGCCTTGTCATTTAGTGGTGGTGAAATTCTTCTTTCTGCACAGCGGTTGCAGAGTAAAAGATCAAATTTTTTCTGTTGCTAAATGTGATACAACACGCCATATCCTACCTTGTCATTTATTGGTTGTGAAATTGTTCTGTGTGCAGAGCTGTTGCACAATAAAAAAAAAATTTGCAGTTGCTAACGTGATTCAGCACGCCATATCTCACCTTGTCATTTAGTGGGGGTGAAATTCATCTTTCTGAACAGCTGTTACATATAAAAAAACTATTTTCTGCTGCTAAACGTGATACAGCACACCATATCCCACCTTGACATTTAGTGGCAGTGACATTGTTCTGAGTGCAGAGCTGTTGCACAATAAACAAAACTATTTTTTCTGTGACAAACATGATATGGCAGGCTAGATCAGAGTTTGAAATTTATTGGATTATATCTTCTTTGTTATACAGGCCTCATACACACACTGAAACATTTCTTTCTTCTGTGACTAACAAGATACAGTAGGGGAGATCTCATTTTTACAAATGTTTTGAGCACATCTTCTTTGTTATACTGGTTTCATCCACGCTGAAACAATTCTTTATTCTTTGACTAAAGTGTTACAGTAGGGGAGATCTCAGTTTGAAATTGTTTGGAGCATATATTCTTTTTCATACAGGCCTCATCCACACTAAAACAATTGTTTCTTCTGTGACTAACACGATTCAGCATGCCATATTTCACCTTGTCATTTAGTGCAGCCGAAATTCAACAGTGCAGAGCTGATGCAGAGTAAAAAATAAAACTTTTTTGTTGCTAATACTGTGCTCCTACCACACTATCTGAGCAACATAACTGAGAAAAAGTGAGGTTGTGGTGGAAGGGAGACTAGGTTTGGTGTTTGAGGTGTATGGGAGGTAGGTGGTAAAGTTAGTAAAATCACTAGTGAACCATCAATGTCAAATCCTATACAAACACAGCTGTCAACTTCTGTTACTGGACGGGCTACTCCACTACCTTTCTTTGGCAGCTGCACAGTGGTACATCTTGTTGAGTCCCAGAAAGAGCATGTCCTCTAGTGGATGGCAAGCGCAGCTTCAATTGAACTCTCCCCCTCTTCTTGCACCTAAAAATCTCACCCAGTACAGTCCAAAGAGATGGTACCCCAATTACCTGCTTCCCTCCACGTCACAACTCTGCAGTCGCCCAACTGACTGCAAGGAACCACAGATGGCTGAGTCTGTAGAGCTGTTCACACATTCTATGCCATGTGAATCAGAACTGTACTCCAAAGATTCATAGAGTCAAGAGGAGGAAATCATTTGCACCAATGCCCCACTTTTTTAAGTTTGGATTCAGGGCACAACAAAGTATGGTCTGAGCAGCATCCTGACCCCTGCAACAAGACACCCCTGGGGGGAGATTATCCTGATGAGATTCAGATATCTGTGGCTCATGCAGACTGTACTGTGCTGTCAGGGCAAAAAGAGAAGGAGGGTGACTCTCAGGGTGAGGAATAGGATAAAACAGAGGATGATGATGATGAGGCTATAGGTCCAACATGGCTTGAACACAGAGGCACACAGCTGAGTAGGTAATCAGAGTAAGAAGAAATGGAGGAAGATGAGGAGGTTATATTGCACCGTACAGCGCAGAATTGGAGTGATGCAGCCATGACGAGCACTCCATCCTCAGCCACACTGTGGCTGTGACCGGCAGCATTTATGAGTCTGCAGCTCATAGGGGCAGCTAGGGTTGCCTAACCTGGGCCTTTTTTGCCATTGCATAGGAACTAACTCACAAAATCTGCCAACTTTGTGAACAACTGAGTAGAGGGAAAAAGTTCAATAATTTGACTACTATATGCATGAATCTTTACATGCGCAATCAACATGCGTTACTCTCGCAATCCCACTGCAATAAAATGTGGACCACTGGACTTCTACTACCATCAGCCGACCAATCAACTGCATTTGCTGCTTTTTTTTCCTCTTCTGCTACCGTGCCAAGTATTGTCATGCAGGTCTCCGACCACCAAACCTCCAATTCCTTATCTGCTCAAGTAAGGCTGAGTGAGAGCCCGCTGTCAGCTATAGCGGAAGCGGACATGCATACTGTTTTTGACCGATTTCAGAGAATGAACAGACCACAACTTTATCAATCAAATTTATCAACATCTCCACGTGCACCTCACTCATGGTCCAGTGTCATGGTTCCCAATGGCAAGGGAACGTAAGAAAAATATAAATAACGAACGAGCTCTCGGGTGATGGAAACTCGAGTTGACCGTGAGCTAAATCTACCACACAACTAACAGTAGCCAGGGAGCATACCTACGGCTTCCTAAATGCCACGCGCCAGCCGGAGGACTAACTACGCCTGGTAGAGGAAGAAACAGACCTGGCTTACCTCTAGGGAAATACCCCAAAAGATGATAGCAGCCCCCCACATGTAATAACGGTGAATTAAGAGGAAAAGACATACACAGTATGAAAGTAGATTTAGCAAAGAGAGGTCCACTTACTAGATAGCAGAAGGATACAAAAGAGGACTTCACGGTCAACTGAAAACCCTTTCAAAAACCATCCTGAAATTACTTTAAGATTCCTGTGTCAATTCATGACACAGGAGTGGCAATTTCAGCCCGCAAGAGCTTCCAGCTACAGAGAATTACAAAAACTGCAAACTGGACAAAAGGTACAAAACAAAAGGACAAAGTCCACTTAGCTGATCAGCAGACTAGTAGCAGGAACATGCAACCGAAGGCTCTGGTTACAATGATGACCAGCAAGGAAATGACTGGAGAGCAAGGCTAAATAGGAAACTCCCAAACACTGATGGAAGCAGGTGAACAGAAGCAGCAAAGTGCAAACAAGTCACCAGTACCACCAGCAACCACCAGGAGAGCCCAAAAAGTGGATACACAACAGTACCCTCCCCTTAAGGAGGGGGCACCGAACCCTCACAAGAACCGCCAGGGCGATCTGGATGAGCCCTATGAAAGGCACGAACCAAATCCGAGGCATGAACATCAGAGGCAGTTACCCAAGAATTATCTTCCTGACCATAGCCTTTCCATTTAACCAGATATTGAAGTCTCCGTCTGGAAATACGGGAGTCCAAGATCTTCTCTACGACGTACTCCAATTCACCCTCCACCAGCACAGGAGCAGGAGGTTCAGTAGAAGGAACCACCGGTACCTCATAACTCCGCAACAACGACCGATGGAACACATTATGGGTAGCGAAAGATGCCGGGAGGTCCAAACGAAAGGAAACAGGGTTAAGAATCTCCAAAATCCTATAAGGACCGATGAACCGAGGCTTACATTTGGGAGAAGAAACCCTCATAGGGACAAAACGGGAAGACAACCACACCAAGTCCCCAACGCGAAGGTGGGGACCAACACGACGACGACGGTTAGCAAACTGCTGAGTCCTCTCCTGGGACAATTCCAAATTATCCACCACTTGTCCCCAAATCCGATGCAACCGATCCACCACCGCATCCACTCCAGGACAATCCGAAGATTCAACCTGACCAGATGAAAACCGCGGATGAAACCCTGAATTGCAAAAGAAAGGAGAAACCAAAGTGGCAGAACTAGCCCGATTATTAAGAGCAAACTCCGCCAACGGCAGAAAGGCAACCCAATCATCCTGATCCGCAGACACAAAACACCTCAAATAAGTCTCCAAAGTTTGATTAGTTCGCTCTGTCTGGCCATTGGTCTGAGGATGGAATGCAGATGAAAAGGACAAATCAATGCCCAACCTGGCACAGACTGCCCGCCAAAATCTAGACACGAACTGGGTACCCCTGTCAGAAACGATGTTTTCCGGAATACCATGCAAGCGAACCACATTTTGAAAAAACAGAGGGACCAACTCAGATGAGGAAGGCAACTTAGGCAATGGCACCAAATGAACCATTTTAGAAAAACGGTCACACACCACCCAGATGACAGACATCTTCTGAGAAACAGGGAGATCCGAGATAAAGTCCATAGAGATGTGCGTCCAAGGCCTCTTAGGAATAGGCAAGGGCAACAACAACCCACTAGCCCTAGAACAACAAGGCTTGGCCCGAGCACACACATCGCAAGACTGCACAAAAACACGCACATCTCGAGACAGGGAAGGCCACCAGAAGGATCTAGCCACCAAATCTCTGGTGCCAAAAATTCCCGGATGACCTGCCAGAGTAGAAGAATGAACTTCCGAGATGACTCTAGTGGTCCAATCGTCAGGAACAAACAGTCTACAAGACGGACAACGATCAGGTCTCTCCGCCTGAAATTCTTACAAAGCACGTCGCAGATCTGGAGAGACAGCAGACAAAACCACCCCATCCTTAAGGACACCAGCAGGTTCAGAATTCCCAGGAGAGTCAGGCTCAAAACTCCTAGAAAGAGCATCTGCCTTCACATTCCTAGAACCCGGTAAGTACGAGACCACAAAATTAAACCGGGAAAAGAACAACGACCAACGTGCCTGTCTAGGATTCAGGCGCCTGGCAGACTCCAAATAAATTAAATTCTTGTGATCAGTCAAAACTACCACCTGATGTCTGGCACCCTCAAGCCAATGACGCCACTCCTCAAATGCCCACTTCATGGCCAAAAGCTCCCGATTACCAACATCATAGTTTCGTTCGGCGGCCGAAAATTTTCGCGAAAAGAACGCACAAGGTCTCATCACTGAGCAGTCGGAACTTCTCTGCGACAAAACCGCCCCCGCTCCGATCTCAGAAGCATCGACCTCAACCTGAAAGGGAAGAGAAACAACAGGCTGGCGCAACACAGGGGCAGACAAAAAGCGGCGCTTAAGCTCCCGAAAGGCCTCCACAGCAGCAGGGGACCAATTGGCAACATCAGCACCCTTTTTAGTCAAATCCGTCAGAGGTTTAGCAACGCCAGAAAAACCAGCTATAAATCGACGATAAAAATTAGCAAAGCCCAAGAATTTCTGAAGACTCTTCAGAGAAGTAGGCTGCGTCCAGTCGTAAATAGCCCGAACCTTGACAGGGTCCATCTCAATAGAAGAAGGGGAAAAAATGTGCCCCAAAAAGGAAATTTTTTGAACCCCAAAAACACACTTTGAACCCTTTACACACAAAGAATTCTCCCGCAAAACCTGAAAAACCCTCCTGACCTGCTGAACATGAGACTCCCAGTCATCAGAAAAAATCAAAATATCATCCAAGTACACAATCATAAATTTATCCAAATATTCACGGAAAATATCATGCATTAAGGACTGAAAGACCAAAGGAGCATTAGAAAGGCCGAAAGGCATTACCAAATACTCAAAATGGCCCTCAGGCGTATTAAGTGCAGTTTTCCACTCATCCCCCTGCTTAATTCGCACCAAATTATACGCCCCACGAAGATCAATCTTAGAGAACCACTTAGCCCCCCTTATGCGAGCAAACAAATCAGTCAGCAAAGGCAATGGATACTGATATTTGACTGTAATTTTATTCAGGAGTCGATAATCAATACAAGGCCTAAGAGAGCCATCCTTTTTAGAGACAAAGAAAAAACCGGCTCCTAAAGGTGATGAAGAAGGACGAATATGTCCCTTTTCCAGGGACTCCTTAATATACTCGCGCATAGCAGCATGTTCAGGTACAGATAGGTTAAACAAACGACCCTTTGGAAATTTACTGCCAGGAATCAGATCTATGGCGCAATCACAATCCCTGTGAGGAGGGAGTGAACCAATCTTAGGCTCTTCAAAAATATCACGATAATCAGACAAAAATGCCGGAATCTCAGATGGAATAGATGACGAAATGGACACCATAGGAGTGTCCCCATGAGCCCCCCGACATCCCCAGCTTAACACAGACATAGCTTTCCAGTCAAGGACTGGGTTATGAGACTGTAACCATGGTAATCCAAGCACCAAAACATCATGTAAATTGTATAACACAAGGAAGCGAATCACCTCCTGATGGTCTGGAGTCATACGCATAGTCACTTGCGTCCAGAACTGTGGTTTATTACAAGCCAAAGGTGTAGAATCAATACCCTTCAGAGGTATAGGGACTTCCAGAGGCTCTAAATCAAACCCACAGCGCCTGGCAAAGGACCAGTCCATAAGACTCAGAGCGGCGCCAGAGTCCACATAGGCATCCACGGTAATAACTGATAATGAACAAATCAAGGTTACAGACAAAATAAATTTGGACTGTAAAGTGCCAATTGAAATAGACTTGTCAACCTTCCTAGTACGTTTAGAGCATGCCGATATAACATGAGCAGAATCACCACAATAGAAGCATAACCCATTTTTACGCCTATAATTCTGCCGCTCGCTTCTGGACATAATTCTGTCACATTGCATTTTCTCTGGCGTCTCTTCAGAAGATACCGCCAAATGGTGCACGGGTTTGCGCTCCCGCAAACGCCGATCAATCTGAATTGCCATTGTCATGGACCCATTCAGACCTGTAGGCGCAGGGAACCCGACCATAACATCTTTAACGGCATCAGAAAGGCCCTCTCTGAAATTTGCCGCTAAGGCGCACTCATTCCACTGAGTAAGCACAGACCATTTACGAAATTTTTGGCAGTATATCTCCGCTTCATCTTGCCCTTGAGATAGGGCTATCAAAGCTTTTTCAGCTTGAATCTCCAAATTAGGTTCCTCATAAAGCAACCCTAAAGCCAGGAAAAACGCATCCACATTGAGCAACGCAGGATCCCCTGGTGCCAATGAAAATGCCCAATTTTGAGGGTCACCTCGCAGCAAAGAAATTACAATCTTAACCTGCTGGACAGGATCTCCTGAGGAGTGAGGTCTGAGAGAAAGGAATAATTTACAATTATATTTGAAATTCAGAAACCGAGATCTATCTCCGGAAAACACCTCTGGTGTAGGGATTTTAGGTTCAGAAATAGGAGTATGCATAACAAAATCTTGTAAATTTTGAACCTTCGTAGCAAGATTATTTAAACCTGCAGCCAAACTCTGAGGATCCATCTTTAAACAGGTGAGCTCAGAGCCATTCAAGGATTATAAGGAGAGAAAGGCAAAGGCTGTAATTAGAGCTGAAATACAACTGATCCAACTATGGAGCAAGCATAGGGGAAAAAGAGAAAAAAAAAATAAAATTTACAGACTTCTTTTTTCTCTCCTTTCTTCTGCCAATAAGTTTAACACTGGCCGGTCATACTGTCATGTTTCCCAATGGCAAGGGAACGTAAGAAACATATAAATAACGAACGAGCTCTCGGGTGATGGAAACTCGAGTTGACCGTGAGCTAAATCTACCACACAACTAATAGTAGCCAGGGAGCATACCTACGGCTTCCTATATGCCACGCGCCAGCCGGAGGACTAACTACGCCTGGTAGAGGAAGAAACAGACCTGGCTTACCTCTAGGGAAATACCCCAAAAGATGATAGCAGCCCCCCACATGTAATAACGGTGAATTAAGAGGAAAAGACATACACAGTATGAAAGTAGATTTAGCAAAGAGAGGTCCACTTACTAGATAGCAGAAGGATACAAAAGAGGACTTCACGGTCAACTGAAAACCCTTTCAAAAACCATCCTGAAATTACTTTAAGACTCCTGTGTCAACTCATGACACAGGAGTGGCAATTTCAGCCCGCAAGAGCTTCCAGCTACAGAGAATTACAAAAACTGCAAACTGGACAAAAGGTACAAAACAAAAGGACAAAGTCCACTTAGCTGATCAGCAGACTAGTAGCAGGAACATGCAACCGAAGGCTCTGGTTACAATGATGACCGGCAAGGAAATGACTGGAGAGCAAGGCTAAATAGGAAACTCCCAAACACTGATGGAAGCAGGTGAACAGAAGCAGCAAAGTGCAAACAAGTCACCAGTACCACCAGCAACCACCAGGGGAGCCCAAAAAGCGGATACACAACAGTCCAGCAGTTTGTCCGGTGCATTGCACTTTGCCCTCTCTCAGCACTGCAGCCAGCCCTCGGTCCCGCATTTGCAGTCACATAAAAGATTGCTTCATCCTACACATGACAAAGCTAAGAGGTTGAACTACCTCATCTCCAATCTGTTGGCCACAGAAAACCTGCTTTTCTGCCTGGTGAATACAGACAGTTTCTGAAAGCTGATGGCCCTCGCAGTCCCCCAGTAACAGTTGCCCAGTCACCACTCTAATAAAGCTGTGCCTGTGCTACACCAGCATGTAGCAGATAACATCACCTGTTCCCTAACTAAATCTTTGTCTGCAAGGGTGGAGTTCACCACAGACACTTGGATGAGTAAGTATGGCCAAGGGAGATATATCTCACTGACTGGGCACTGGGTGACTCTGGTGACTGTCTCACCAGGTGGGGAAGGGGCTGCTCCACTAGTCTTGGGTTCCCCAAGGCTTGCAGGGCAAGCGTCTGTATTTCACACTTCCTCCACTTCTGCCTCTTTCTCTACTCCTCTAGGGCCTGAACTTGCGCCCTCAAACTCTGCCTTAATGAGACACTGGTTCCAAACATGCAGAGTGAATCCCCACCCCCACCCATGTACTATGCAGCCAGGTCTCACCACAATAAGGCAGTGTTAAAATTGATATGCCTTGGAGATGCCAGTTTACAGGTTGATATGCAATGTGCTGACAAGGTGGAATTCCATTCTGCACATGTTGGAGTGATTTTGGCAGCATCAACGTACCCTGATGCAGTATGTCATGTTGTATAGCATGGGCCAACGCAGTACAGATGTGGCGTATATCACATTTGCGGAGTGGACACAGAGTAAGGACTTCTACACCCTTCTGCTCAGTTTCAAAATGGCTAATAAGATGGTTAAAGCTGACGATGCCATCATCAGCATCACTATTCCTTTTATGTACATGCTGGAGCAAACTTTGAATAGCCTGCAAGAGGAGGTGGTGGTCCCAGAGGAAGGTGAGGAAATAAAGGAGGATGCAAAAGGGATAAAATTGTCTCAAAGTTCTAAAGGTTCTAAAGGAAGGGGAATTACTGCAATCGAGGGGGGCTGGTGATACCAGACAAACTAACAAACTGTTAGTGAAGGTGCCAAAGGCGAGTAACAAATGGAGGAGGAAAAGGTGATGGGTGAGCAACTGTCAGGAGATGAAGAGAATAATCATCCCCTTTCTGTTGTTCGTGGTTGGCGGGAGGGGACAGAGGAAACAAGCATCAGTGTTACCAAGCCGTCAACACAGCATGGGCTTGTATCTTATTATATATCATATAGATGCCTCAAAGTGACTTGAAATGTGATGTGGTCCCTAAAAAAAATTGTTTTGTAAATTTTGTTGGAAAAATTAAAAATTGCTGGTCAACTAGACATGTGGGAAATGTTATGCATTAAAGGGAACCTGTCACCACGTTTTTGGAAGATGGGATAAAAATAGCGTTAAATAGGGGCAGAGGTGGGCATTACATTAGTGTGTGTGTTATGCGTTTATTACCCACCTAAGTTGCCGAAATAACTTTGCAAAGTCTCCGTTTTCGCCTGTCAATCAGGCTGGTCAGGTCACATGGGCGTGGTGTCTTCACCCAGATTTGGCGTAGTTTTCCGTTGGTGGCGTAGTGGTGTGCGCATGCCCAAAGTCCGGAATCCTCTTCCAGGGGATTTAAAATAGCGCGGTGTTCGTTATTGCATTGGTGATCGGTGGGCGCGGCCATCTTCCTTTGGCCGCGCGTGCGCAGAAGCGGCGCTCTGCTGGCCGCGGCTTCAGGAAAATGGCCGCGGGATGCCGCGCGTGCGCAGATGGATATCGCGGCGGCCATTTTCCTGAAGCCGCGGCCAGCAGAGCGCCGCTTCTGCGCACGCGCGGCCAAAGGAAGATGGCCGCGCCCACCGATCACCAATGCAATAACGAACACCGCGCTATTTTAAATCCCCTGGAAGAGGATTCCGGACTTTGGGCATGCGCACACCACTACGCCACCAACGGAAAACTACGCCAAATCTGGGGGAAGACAACGCCCATGCGACCTGACCAGCCTGATTGACAGGCGAAAACGGAGACTTTGCAAAGTTATTTCGGCAACTTAGGTGGGTAATAAACGCATAACACACACACTAATGTAACGCCCACCTCTGCCCCTATTTAACGCTATTTTTATCCCATCTTCCAAAAACGTGGTGACAGGTTCCCTTTAACTATTTAGTGCGACACACATCTGTGATTTAAGGGCATGAAAATTAAATGTTTGAAAAATGCAAAGTTTTTGCCAAATTTCTGTTTTCTCACAAATAAATGCAAGTCAGATCGAAGGAGTTTTACTACTATCATAAAGTGTGATATGTTCCAAAAAAACAGTGTCAGAATCACCGGGATCTGTTGAAGCGTTCCAGAATAATTACCACATAAAGTGACAGTGGTTAGAATTGTAAAAATTGGCCTGGTCATTAACGTGCAATCCACCTTCGGGGTAAAGGGCTTAATGAAATAAGAAAATTGGTCACCTGCGGCAGTCAAAGCAGATTTTGGGGAGTTTAGCACCACAATAATGTAACAGAAAGAATGCAAAAGTGTATGGATGACAATCAGTCAAATTCAATCCAGAAAAATGTTTCAACACTTTTTTGGAGGGTTACATGTCACAGAAATTTACCACAAAACACGTAATACTGTATGGGTGAGAAATTTAAGCCAGCAAAATTTTGAAACCCTGTATTGGAGTTTTATTTACAAGTGTTTCTCACTAAATTAGAATATCATCAAAAATATCAGCAGCACTCTGAACAGCCAGCTTTTTTAGCATTGACGTTTTGTAGCTTACCCTCCTTGTGGAGTGTGTCAAAGACTGCCTTCTAGACATCTGTCAAGTCAGCAGTCTTCCCCATGATTGTGGAGCCTACTAAAACAGAGACCCTTTTAAAAGCTTAGGAAGCCTTTGCAGGTGTTTTTTGTTAATTATTCTAATTTAGGCTTCTTTCACACTAGCGTCGGGCTCGGCCCATCGCGGTGCGTCGGGCCGAGGTTCCCGACGCTAGCGTTGTCTCCGCCGCACAACGGGTGCAGCGGATGCATTTTTCCAGCGCATCCGCTGCCCCATTGTGAGGTGCGGGTAGGTGGGGGCGGAATTCCGTCCACGCATGCGCGGTCGGAAAAAGCGGACCGTCGGGAGCAAAAAACGTTACATATAACGTTTTTTGGTCCCGACGGTCCGCCACAGCATGGCACAACCGTCGCACGACGGTTGCGATGTGTGGCAATGCGTCGCAAATGCGTCGCTAATGTTAGTCAATGCAGAAAAAACGCATCCTGCAAGCACTTTTGCAGGATGCGTTTTTTCTGCAAAACGATGCATTTGCGACGTATTGCAGTTAACGCTAGTGTGAAAGTAGCCTTACTTAGATAATGACTTTTGGGTTTTCATTGGCTGTGAGCCATAATCAGCAACATAAACAGAAAGAAACACTTGAAATATATCACTCTGTTTGTAATGACTCTACATAATATACAGTATAAGTTTCACTTATTGTATTGAAGAACTGAAATAAATACATTTTTTTATGATATTCTAATTTAGTGAGAAGCTCTTGAATCACAGATATGTACCACAGAACATGTGAAACTGTATGGCTGAGACATTTAAGACTGCCACATTTTTGAACACTTTTCTTCAGTTTTATAGATCACATGAAATTTCCCCAGACTACAGAATGGTGTATGGAAGAGAACTGTAATCTAGCCATTTTTTTAACCATTTATTGTAGCGTTAGATGCTATCACAGAAATGTACCCCAGACCGCGGAATAGTGTATGGGTAAATAATGTAATTCAGCAAATTTTTTTACGTTTTTTTGTAGTGTTAGACATCACAGAAATCTACCACAGAACACTTAAAAGTGTATGGCTGAGATATTTAAGACTGCAACATTTTCTAAAGCTTTTTTTCAGTTTTATAGATCACTGGAAATGGACTCCAGACCACATAATACTTTATGGATGTCAAATTTAAGCCTGCAAAATTTTTACACATCTTTCTGGAATAAAAAAATAATAATCCGGAACACAGGATAGTGTATTGTAAAGAAATTTAACCCAGGGAAATGTTTAATGATTTATTAGAGTGTTATATAACACACAAAAAAGTATGACAGATCACGTAATACTCGATGAATCAAAATATTTTCAATTTTTTCACCCCCCCCAAAAAAACTGCCGCTATATATTTGTCAATGTACTGCACAGACCTAATTCCTGTTTACAGACTGGATCCTGTCACTCTCCCTGCTCTTGCGACTCTCTGTCCCTCTCTCCCTCCCTAGGCTAAATGCAGATTGTATGTGATACAGCAAACCTAATGATTAGAACCTAGAAGGCCTGTTAGTATGATGGCTTAACTTCAGCATCAGTATCAATACTATAAGCCTCTGATTCGTTATACTGTGCATACACAGACCTAGACAAGCACTCTATCCCTTCAATACAAAGCGTCACAGAGCTGTGAAATTACATCAGTGAGCTGAGCTGTGTGGCGCCTGTTCTTATATAACCCCTGATGATGCCACACGGCCAGCAAATCACAGTAATGCCAAAACCAATATGGCTATGGCATTACAGTGACACACACGCAATCCCCTCATGCTTATAGGCTGTGTAACAGGCACCCAAAATGCGAGGCAGGGATTTGAGTTTTACATAGAGCATCGCCCATAACTCATTGAGTAACCAGTACATCTGGGCACCATGATATTCTAGTGATAACTAAGTATCACTGAGCACATTCACTCATGCCTAATGGTTATATACAGACGACCACTACCATCTAGCTAACTAACTGTTAATATATGAGTGAACATAACCATGGCTACTGTAATGCCCTGCACATTGAGTAAGAAAAAGAGCAAATGAGAACAACTATACTACATTTCTAATTTTTAGGTATTTGCTATTGTTATTATTGTTACACCTAATACATATTTGGATAGGATTTTGGAGATGGGAATACCATCTTAAGTATTTATAATCACATTATGACAGGAAAAACAGACCACTCTTTCTGCATAGTAACAAATATCAAACTTTTACGCATTGATAGATCATTTAAAAAATTTTAAACCAAATGCTGGCAGTCATCATTTCTGTAGGCCACATGTAGCAATATTTTGATTCGGTATGAGGTGCAACTTAATGGTATTCATCATTATGCTGTGTTTACAGCACTGGAAATGTAATATTTGTATGACTGTAGGCAAAATTATTATTCATGTTCTTGAAAAGAACAAATTTCGTATGTGAAACCAGTTAGCATCGTTATGCTTGAATTTGTTTGAAATGATCTTATTAAGAAAAGAGTGGAACCTCGGGGTATGCAAAGAACAGTAGTGGTTTCTAATATATACACACTCTCTCTCTGGAATCTGTTGGAAATTATATAGTTGGCAGTGACATCAAATACATTTGCTATATGAAGATGTCTGTTGTTTTCAGGGTCAAAATGTTTTATATTTCAACATATGTGAATGCAGAACTTTTATTATCAAAATAATTTAATAGAAATGAACAAGCACTAAAATGCTTGGATGCTCGTTACTTACTATCTTAGCAACATGACTGGGATAAAGCGAGGCCGTGGTGGAAGGGGAATTAGGCTTGGTGTTCAAGGTGTATGTGGGGTAGGAGGTAATGTTTGTGAAAGCACTAGTGAAGCAACATCATGTCCTATGCAAAGACAACTCCCAACTTATGTTACTGGACAGGCTACACCACTATCTTTCTTTGGCAGATGCACAGTGATATGGTTTATTAATGATGCCCAGAAAGAACATGCACTCGACTGGATGGCAAGTGCAGCTTAAAGTGGGCTCTCCGCCTCTTCCTCCACCTCAACATCACACCCAATACATTCTACTGAGGTGGCAACAAAATTCCCCTTGCTTCCCCCCACGTCTCAACTATCCAACCATTCAACTGATAACAATACGGAACCACAGATGGGTGAGTCTGAAGAGCTCTTTACACATTCTATGTCATGTTCATCAGATGTGTACTCCAAAGCTTTGCAGAGTCAAGAGGAGGAAATCTGCACCGATGCCAAAACTTTTTTTAGCTTGGATCCGGGGCAGGACAAAGTACTGTCTGAACAGCATCCTGACCCTTGTCATGAGACATTAACCCTGGGGGGGAGGTGATCGTGATGAGACTCAGATATCTGAGGCTCACGCAAACTGTACTGTGCTGTCAGAGCAAGAAGAGGAGGAGGGTGACTCCAATGGCGAGGAATGTGATAACACAGAGCATCATGATAATGAGGTGTTAGATCCAAGTTGGCATGAATATAAAGGCACACAGCTGAGTAGGTCATCTAAGGAGGAAGAAGAGGAGGTTACGTTGTGATGTGCATCACAGACATGTAGTGAGGCACCCACAACGAGCGATGCATCCTCAGCCACAACTGTGCCTCTGACCAGCAATGTCTGCAGGTCTGCAGCTTGCAGGGGTGGTACGACTTGCCAAGCCTGGGCCTTTTTTGACACTGCAAAGAATGAGCCAACTCATGTAAGTCTACCAACTTCACAAAAAAATTTGAGTCGAGGTAAAAAGTGCAATAATTTGACTACTACGTATATGAACCTTCAAATGCGCAATCAACATGCTTTACAGTGGGAACCCCACTGTGCAAAAATGCGGATCAGCGGACCTCAACAACCATCAGCCACAACATCAATCAAATCTGCCACTTCTTCCTCCTCCTCTGTTACTGTGTCCACTATTGAGATGCATGTCTTCGTCCGGCAGAACCTCGTGTTCTTTACCCGCTCCAGTCATGCTGACTGAAAGGCCATCTTCAGCTGTAATGGAAGCAGACATGCCTGTTGTTTTTGACCGATCTCAGAGAACGATCATACCACACGTTTCTCAATCCACAATGACATCTCTGCCTGAACCTCTCTCACGGTCCAGCAGTTTGTCCGGTTCACCATACTCCACCCTCTCACAGCACTGGAGAGATTATGTTATGCTGCTATCATTCGGTGGTGTTGAGAAGTCTAGACCAATCCAGCCTTTGTTTATTTTTATAAGAGTCAGCCTGTCAGCATTTTCAGTTGAAAGACAGATGCGCTTATCAATTATAATTCCACCAGTGGCACTTAAAACCCGCTCTGACACAATGTTAGCAGCAGGGCAGGTCAGGACCTCCAAGGCATAGAGAGCCAGTTTATGCCACGTGTCCAGGTTGTACACCCAATAATTATAAGGCACAGAGGAATCATGGAGGATGTTGGTACAGTCACCAAGGAACTCCCTCAGCATCTTCCCAAACTTTGTACTCCTTGTGAGACTACCAAAGCACCTCAGGGTCTGTTCAATGGGATGGTGTGAGAAAACTCTCCCAGAACTTTGACAGTGTTCCCCTGTCTCTGCTGGATTGAAGTTGTGTCTCTCTCGCTTGTACTCATTGGTTGTCCAATGAACTGTAACCCCTGCCACCAGCGTTTTCAGATGGGAATTTTTTTTAATAATTCCGCAACACGGGCCCTCTGATATGGCCCCTGTTTAGTAGACTTGTCCACCTCGGGAATAAGAGATAGAAAGTTCTCTTTGTAGCGTGGGTCTAGAAGTGTCACCAACCAATAATGACTGTCACCCAAAATTTGGAAAATGCTAAGGTCACTGGAAAGGCAGCATAACATAAACTCAGCCATGCATGCCAGACTGCTCAGGCAAGACTTCTGTGTCCTCACCAAGAGGACAACTGACCATGCTCTCCTCCTCCTCTTCTTCCTCCTCCCTGTCTTTGGCAATCCACGGTGAAGAGACGTTACAACAGTTGTGCAGTTAGTACCGTCTATAGTGCATGAAACTAGCTCCTGTTCCTCGTTATTCCTCATTGTCTACCAATCCACATTGGGACGACATGAGGCTGGGCTGTGTGTAATCACCCTGCATGGTTCCTTGCTCCATATCATCGTGCTCTGCTTTCAATGCATCCTCTTTTATTGTGAGCAGAGAGCGTTTCAGAACACAGAGAAGCGGGAAGGTGACGCTAATTATGGTGTCATCACAGCTCATAATCTTGGTGGAGTCCTCAAAGTTTTGGAGGATGGTACATATGTCAGACATCCATATCCACTCCTGAGGTCTTGTGTGTGGAGTATGAACTGAATACCGATGGCCTTGTTGATGCTGGTAGTCAACAACTGCCCTCTTCTGCTCACAAATCCTTTCCATATATCTGCAGTGTAGAGTGCTAACATGTGGGGACATCACACACCAGTTGGTGAGCCAGAAGCTGCAAATTTTGCTGAAGCATGGCAAGGGCGGCAGAAACTCTAGCTGACTTTCTAAAATGGGTAAACAGGCGGTGTACTTTGACAAGCAGATACAGCAGCTTGAGAAAACTGCTGAAACACAAGGTTAAGCACTTGGGCCAGGCATGGTACGTGTGTGAGGTCGCCTTACCTCAGAGCCGCCACAGAGTTCTGGCCATTGTCGCACATGACCATGCCTGGCTCTAGGTTCAGCGGTGTCAGCCACAGATCTGCCTGCTCTTTGAGAGCTGTTCACAACTCTACAGTATTGTGCGATTTGTCACCTAAGCATATTATCTTCTGTATAGCCTGTTGCTGTATGGCTGAGGCAGTGCTGCAGTGCTTCCGTCTTGTGACTGATGTGGTCATTTCAGAGATGGAGGCTGAAGAGGAGGAGGAGGATGAGGTACATGAGCTGTAGACTGGGAGGGCAATCTTGATTGACGTAGGGCCCGCAGTCAATCCTCGGCGTCGGGAGGATGTGTTCTGTCCCAAGGTCCAAATGGGTCCCTGCTTCCAATATGCTAAACCAGTGTGCACTTTCCCAGTAACTGCATTATTGAGGGCACGGCTATTGTTGTGTTGCAAAATGTTGGGAATTTAACAGTGTGGCCTGTGGGGCACTGGCTGCATATTGGCGCTTGTGTTCCAAGGATTGGCATGTGGACAACTGAATGCTGAGCTGGGACAAGGACAGGCCCGAACTGGGACTAAAATTCAGCCCTGGGATTTGAAGTTACACAGGCCCACTTGTCACATGGTGACTGTATAATATCTTTGCACACTTCTAGGCAGGGCCGGTTTTAGGCAAAGTGGGGCCCTAGGCAAAGTTTAAAATGGCGCCCCAAATGCTAACATATTGCACATTACACAAAAGCATTTCGGTTGTATTTACAAGCGCTGAGTTCAGGCCACTAAATGAGTTTGATCAACAATACTGAAGTTGTTCAATGCTTGTTTCCCGGCCTCTTTCCACCAGCTGAGGAATAATGATGGGACAGAACGATCACTAGTAGATCACTAACAGATCACCATACAGTATCATGTTATCAGCAGCACATCTATAGTTTACACCTGTGATGTGCTACTGAGAACAATGATTTTTGTTCTAGCAAAAGCAATCTGAATATGCAGCATTTTAGTTGTTTAGTAAAATACACCCCGTAGTCCTCCATATATTATAATGTGCACCACAGTCCTCCATATAGTTTATTACCCTCCCTATAGTCCTCCATATATTAAAATACACTGCTCAGTCCTCCATATAGCATAATACACTCCTCATAGTGCTCCATATAATATAATGCACTGCCATAGTCATCCATGTAGTACAATTCACTTCCCATAGTATAATGCACCCCATAGTTCTTCATATAGTATAACTTATTCCCCATAGTCCTCGATACAGTATAATGCAGCCACCACCCTACAGATTATAATGCAGCCACACCATAGTATAACGCAGCCATCCCAGAGTATAATGCAGCCACCCCATAGAATATAATGCAGCCCCCCTCATAGTTTAATGCAGCCCCCCCATAGAGTATGATGCAATCACCCCTCAAAGAATATAAATATAATACAGCCTCCATAGAATATAATGTAGCCCCAAATAGAATATAATACAGCCCACCTCCCCACAGAATATAATGCAGCCCCATCAAAAAGTATGATGCAATCATCCCTCATAAAATCTAATACAGCCCCTCATAGAATATAATACAGCCCACCTCCCCATAATATATAATGTAGTCCCCATAGAATATAATGCAGGCCCCCACAGTATATAACACAGCCTCCCCCATAGAAAATAATATACACCCACAATAGTATATAACACAGCCACATAGTATATAACATGGCCTCCCCCATAGAATATAATATACCCCCATAGTATATAGCAAAGCCCGCATAGTATATAGCACAGCCCGCATAGTATATAGCACAACCTGCATAGCAGATAACACAGCCCACGTAGTAGTATACAGCACAGCCCACACAGTAGTACAGTATACAGCACAGCCCACACAGTAGTATACAGCACAGCCCACATAGCAGTAAACAGCACAGCCCACGTAGCAGTATACAGCACAGTCCATGTAGCAATATACAGCACAGCCCACATAGCAGTATACAGCACAGCCCACGTAGCAGTATACAGCACTGCCCACATAGCAGTATACAGCACAGTCCATATAGCAGTATACAGCGAAGCCCACGTAGCAGTATACAGCACAGCCCACACAGCAGTATACAGCACAGCCCATGTAGCAGTATACAGCACAGCCCATGTAGTAGTATACAGCACAGCCCACTTAGCAGTATACAGCACGGCCCACATAGTAGTATACAGCACAGCACGCATCTCTCCTCCCCCCCGAGAATGGCCCCACAGTCCAGTAAATTAAAACACACTCCTCCTTTCCTCGTGCCCGTGTTGCTCCCTGCTCCTGTCTTGGTCGCTGCCACTGCACTGCCTGGCACACAGTGAGTGCGCGCGCACCCGAAGTGTCAGAGGCAGAGTGGGGAATGATGGGAGAGGGGGCAACAGCAGGCGATCTCTCCTCCATCATTGCATTCAACTGTACCAGCATCATAGACGCCGGTATAGTTGAATGCAGCGGCAGCGCTGGTGGGGAGGTGAGTCGGAGTGTAGCGGCCCACTACTGGCACCGGCCCTTCTGGCATTTGCCAGAAGTGCCCGATGGCTCAGGTGCAGGGTAGGAGGCATCTTCACATGCACCATGACAGGGGATTGGCTTGCACACACAACAGCAGAAGAAGCAGTGGTGTCACCCACAGACACTGTTCCTGGAGCCTGGGTGTCAGCCCACAAAGTCAGGTGCTTTGCTGCCATGTGCCTGTCATGATGGTGGTGGTCAGGCTGGTAGTTTTGCTACCCCTGCTGATGCTGACCTGGCAGTTGGTGCAAATGGCCTTTTTGGGGTTATAGGCAGAGTCTTTAAAAACAACTAGACTCGTGAAGAACAGGTACTTACCTACACGCAACCTTCGATCCTCTCAAGATCTCCTTCTCTACTCCTCTCTCATCTCTTCTTCCTACAACTGCATACAAGCCTTCTCCTGTGCTTCCCCATACTCTGGAACTCTCTACCCCAACACATTAGACTCTCGACTACCACGGAAACCTTCAAAAAGAAACTAAAGATTCACCTCTTCCGACAAGGCTAAAGCCTGAAGTGATCCTCAGTCTACTGAACCTCCGCACAACCAGCTCTACCCTCTCCTAGTGTATCCTCACCCATCCCCTGTAGACTGTGAGCCCTCAAGGGCAGGATCCTCTCTCCTTCTGTACTTGTGTGTGCTTTGTTTTTTATTCATGTTTATTGTACTCATCGATATTTGCCCCTTTTCACATGTAAAGTGCCATGGAATAAATGTCCACTAATAACAATAAAAATAATAACAGTTGGACTGGCAACTTCTGTCATGTGGATGTTACTGAGAACGGTTGCCCACCTTCTGTCTGCGGCCACCATGCTAAATCTTACTGCCTGTTGGGGTGCTATACCTCACTCCCCCTGTGTGCTGCTGTCCTCGCTCTGCATGTCCTCCTGCCAGGTTGGGTCAGTTACTATATCATCCACCACCTTATCTTCCACTTCCACACACTGGTCCTCCTCCTGACTTTCTGGCAATTGTGTCTCATCATCGTCCACCTCTTGTGACACTTTCCCACTGTTGCTTTCTTGTGACCGTGGCTGCTCAAATATTTGGCCATCGCTACATGCGATCTTCTCTTGCCCCGCCTTAAGTGGACTGGGTGAGAGGCCCAAATCTGTAAATGGAAAAGTGAACAGCTCTTCAGAGTGTCCAAGTGTGGGATCAGTTGCCTCTGGGCACTCGGCATGGTGGGAAAAAGGAGGACCACGGTGAGGATTATGCGGTCCAGATTCATGGCTACTGAGGCTTGACCGTGTTGAAGGCAGGTTGGTAGTGGTGGTGGCAAAGTGACTGGAAACATTACCCGCTATCCAACCACAACCTTTTGACACTGCTCTGGGTTCAATAGTCATGTGCTTCTGTGGTCTCCTTGAAATTGGAACATGAAGGTCAGGCGAGAAGATGTGGGTGTTTGTTGTGGCACAATTTCAGCGTGAGCAAGGCCTCAGCTTCTGCATGCACCATCACCATCATGTCCACTTCCCCTTCCTTGCCACGTGCCTTGCCAATTTTAAATGGAGGATAATATTTTCCACGTTCACTACAAATGGCTGAATTTGAAGCAAAATTATATGTGATCCGTGCGACTGATAATTACAGTTTAAAATGTCTGGCCTGCAGGTAACTATTTTTTTTTCAGCAAACTGGTGTCAATCACTTGAGTAGGACACTGCAAAAAAATATATACTGTATATAGCCCTGAAATGCACAATTTTGAGCACACTCATAAGTGATCCGTGTGACGGACAAACTACAGTTTGAAATATCTGGCCTGTTGGTAACTATTTTTTTTTCAGCAATCTCATGTCAATAACTTGGGTAAGACACTGCAAAAAAATGAAATGTATGCCTAAAATGGTGCTATTTTGAGTGCACTGATATGTGATCCATGTGATGGACAAATCCCAGTTTAAAATAGCTGGATTTTTAGTGCCATAATATGGAAAGGATTTGGCTGTATTCTGCAGTGCCAACAAGCAAATGGAGCAGAAAATTTTGTTCTCTGGATTGCTTTTAAAGCAAATAATCAGAATTAAGATCCAAAAAAATTATACCTGACCCCATGTCTACAAATATCTGTAATAGGCAGCAGCAGCAGCACACAGAACTGGAATAGACCCTGTTACGGAGACGCGGGGTCAATGGGTGCTCTCATCCGCTGGCCCGGCTGTCTTTAGCAAGACTGCATGGACCACGGCTCATACCACTGAACGCCCGCTCTATCTCCCAGTGGGCAATACACTACACAGACAACACAGGATTAAGGTAAAACAGGGTGGCAATACTTTATTGAATCACAGCACACAATAGCAAACAGAACATTCCCAACATGCCTGGAATTGTATGGGTACATGGGCGCATATAAAATATCACTGCGTCTCCACGTATTTCCAGTATGACACAATGTCAGAGCTCCCAGGGTCGCTACTCCATCTGTGGATGAACGCACAGAGAAGGGGTAACGACAAGCATAGGGAGATGACCAAGAACTGTCCATAGAGTCCATACAAGGTCCAAAGCCAGTTGAAACAATGTCAGAGCTCCCAGGGTCGCTACTCCATCTGTGGATGAATGCACAGAGAAGGGGTAATGACAAGCATAGGGAGATGACCAAGAACTGTCCATAGAGTCCATACAAGGTCCAAAGCCAGTTGACACGAGAGTCACCACCTGGCTTATCTGACCATCTCCATGGAACCAGGCGACCATCGGGTCCCAACCCTGGCTTTCTCCAAACAGATCCATGGTTCAGAGATGGTCATTGGATCAGATCTGTGTCCTTCCAACTGGAGCCGAAAACCCCTAGGTTGTATCCTATAGAATCCTAGATCAGTGTCCCTCGTGATGGTGCCATGATGAATTGGCTGCAGTCCTTTCTCTTGTCTGTTGGGTGGTTTGCAGAATGTCTGTGTCATTGCTCTGTGTTACTTCAGTCTCTTTATACCCAAGGCGTGTAAGCTATCCTTAGAACCACCCAGGGTCTTTCAGTCCACCATCAAGAAAAGGTAAACCATGGTGATGGGATTAAGTATATTAGCATATAAGCACACATCAACAAACAAAGCTCAACACACTCAATGTACAGTCACCACTACAGACTTAGCAGACTTACTGTGTGACAGTACCCTTAAGGTACCTTCACACGAAGCGACGCTGCAGCGATAGCGACAACGATGTCGATCGCTGCAGCGTCGCTGTTTGGTCGCTGGAGAGCTGTCACACAGACCGCTCTCCAGCGATCAACTATGCCGAGGTCCCCTGGTAACCAGGGTAAACATCGGGTAACTAAGCGCAGGGCCGCGCTTAGTAACCCGATGTTTACCCTGGTTACCAGCGTAAAATCTAAAAAAAACAAACAGCACATACTTACATTCATGTCCCCCTGCGTCCACTTCCTGACTGACTGAGCGCCGTACAGTGAGAGCAGAGCGGTGACGTCACCGCTGTGCTGCTTTCACTTTCACTTTGCGGCGCTGAGTCAGAGGAGGAAGCAGACTGCAGGGGACGCAATGTGAGTATGTGCTGTTTGTTTTTTTTACATTTTACGCTAGTAACCAGGGTAAACATCGGGTAACTAAGCGCGGCCCTGCGCTTAGTAACCCGATGTTTACCCTGGTTACCAGTGTAAAATATCGCTGGTATCGTTGCTTTTGCTTTCAAACACAACGATACACAGCGATCGGACGACCAAATAAAGTTCTGGACTTTATTCAGCGACCAGCGACATCACAGCAGGATCCTGATCGCTGCTGCGTGTCAAACGAAACGATATCGCTAGCGAGGACGCTGCAACGTCACGGATTGCTAGCGATATCGTTATAATGTCGTTTCGTGTGAAGGTACCTTTACACTGTATGTTAAATGGTATCAGTCTGCAAGTCTGTCTTCTTGAACCACCAGACATAAACAATTAAATTCACAAGCCAATATACAGATGAAAATTCAGTTCTTATTGGTTTGCAAAAATGTAGCTGTCTGGGTAATTAAGATACAGTCTGGTTTCTTCACAGACCCTCTTGCTATATGCGCTGAATTATGCCACATACACTGCCTGCCTGCTTAGCACTGATATGTCTGTGGCTTTATTAGACCTCAGAAGGACTGTGTTAGGTGTTGAGTTCCCGCCACTGCACAGGAGGAATCTCGAACCACCTCCGCTGCGGTCTCCCATTCTCCTCCAGCTGCAGTGGAGCCTGCTCAGCAGAGACATTGGTCCCAGTGCCTGGCTCAGGCAGATACTGTGCATTTGGTTACTGCTGCCCTTCCAGGCTCAGTCATTGTAACCAGCACTGATCAGCGGCGAGCAGGCGATCCTGGGACTAAGTCCTGCTTTTCTTCTTCTGAGCATGCCTAAGTGACGACCTCTCATTGGAGGTAAGGGGTCACATGCTCAGGTCCTGTGGCAGCTCCTATTGGACCACTAGGAAGGTCCTGGAGAGCTACAGCTATAAAAGTTTTGCATAGCCGCACTGCCATGCACTAGTATAAACCTGTTTTCATGTGTGTGTGGATGTATGCCTGTTCTGGTGATTGCTCCTTAATCTTTCCCATTCCTAATGTTGTTGATTGATTGTGAATGTTGGAGCTACCTAGCGCCTGACAGTGCTATCCTGAACACTAGAGCATGATCCTTACTGCGTCAATCCAGTGGCGCCCACCACAGCGGCGCTGTATGCACTCTGTGCGGTAATCTTTTATTAGTCCTGACAACTGGTCAGTGTAGGGTGGGAACTCCGGCTTGATCTCAGCATCTGACTCAGGGTATCCTCAGGCATGGGCTCAAAAGCAACTGAGGGTCAGAGCGAGATCAATCACCAGCATAGTGGGGGTGAATTTCAGGGATCCCACTATCGTCCATCTGCTGCACCCTGTGACTGCTAACAGGGCCAGCGTTTCCTTTGTTTCCTGTGACTCTGTGAAGCAACAGAGTTTGCATCAGTTCATACCGGGTGACGGAACCCATGTTTATTCTGGTGTAGTACCACCATATAGTGTGGCCATTACCTAGCAGCAGGTTTCATCTCTGCATGGTGGACCCCGGGCTGCCTACGCACCTTATTACTATATGTATATTTATTCGATGCGTTCTGCCAGCCCTAAAAGATTGTTAGTTGAGATGGATATGTGTATTATTTATGGTATACCCACACTAATTTCAAAGCAAACAAATCTCTCCCTAGCTAAGCAACAACTCAATCTACACTGCCTGATTCTGGAGCTGACTGTGACGAGCATGGCAACAGTTCTGATATAGACCTGATGAAGCTGTGCGGCCAGCCAATCACTGTAATGCCACAACCAACATGGCTGCGGCATTACAGCTTGTGGCAAACAATCCCTGTATGTTCATTGGCTCTCTAAAGTGCGCCAAACATGCAAGGCGGTGACCCGCGTTCCCGCCGAGCAAACCAGGAAATACTCGGCGAGCTCCGAGCATTGCATTTTTCCTTGTCACCCTTGTAAAAATAAAAAAAATGAGTGTACAGTAATTTTTTTGTGAAAAAAGTTAAATGTTCATTTTTTACACATTCCAAAATTTCCTGTGAAGCACCTGAAGGGTTAACAAAACTTTATGATTGTGGTTTTGAGCACGTTGAGAGGTTCAGTTTTTAAAATGGTGTCACTTTTGGGTATTTTCTATTACCGTATATACTCGAGTATAAGCCGACCCGAGTATAAGCCGACCCCCCTAATTTTGCCACAAAAAACTGGGAAAACGTATTGACTCGAGTATAAGCCTAGGGTGGAAAATGCAGCAGGTACCGGTGAATTTCAAAATTAAAAACAGATACTCCATACCGTTCATTATGGCCCCATAGATGCTCCACATAAAGCTGTGCCACATATAATGCTCTGCACCATTCATTATGGCCCCATAGATGCTCCACATAAAGCTGTGCCATATATACAATGTTCTGCACCGTTGCCCCATAGATACTCCACATAAAGCTGTGCCATATATACAATGCTCTGCACCGTTGCCCCATAGCTGTGCCATATATATAGTGCTCTGCACCGTTGCCCCATAGCTGTGCCATATATATAGTGCTCTGCACCGTTGCCCCATAGCTGTGCCATATAGTGCTCTGCACCGTTGCCCCATAGCTGTGCCATATAGTGCTCTGCACCGTTGCCCCATAGCTGTGCCATATAGTGCTCTGCACTGTTGCCCCATAGCTGTGCCATATAGTGCTCTGCACCGTTGCCCCATAGCTGTGCCATATAGTGCTCTGCACCGTTGCCCCATAGCTGTGCCATATAGTGCTCTGCACCGTTATTGCCCCATAGCTGTGCCATATAGTGCTCTGCACCGTTGCCCCATAGCTGTGCCATATAGTGCTCTGCACCATTGCCCCATAGCTGTGCCATATAGTGCTCTGCACCGTTGCCCCATAGCTGTGCCATATAGTGCTCTGCACCATTGCCCCATAGCTGTGCCATATAGTGCTCTGCACCATTGCCCCATAGCTGTGCCATATAGAGCTCTGCACCGTTATTGCCCCATAGCTGTGCCATATAGTGCTCTGCACCGTCCATTATTGCCCCATAGCTGTGCTGCTGCAATAAAATAATAAAACACATACTCACCTCTCTTGCTTGCAGCTCCTCGGCGCCATCTTCCCGGCGTCTCTCTGCACTGACTGATCAGGCAGAGGGCGGCGCGCACACTATATGCGTCATCGCGCCCTCTGACCTGCACAGTCAGTGCGGAGAGACGCCGGGAAGATGGCGCGACGCCCGGTGTGTGGAACGAGGACAGGTGAATATGCGATACTTACTTGCTCCCGGCGTCCCGCTCCTTCCCCTGGACAGCTGGTCTTCGGTGCCGCAGCCACTTCCTCTGTCAGCGGTCACCGGCACCGCTCATTAGAGAAATGAATTATGCGGCTCCGCTCCTATGGGAGGTGGAGCAGCCTATTCATTTCTCTAATGAGCGGTCCCACGTGACCGCTCAGGGGAAGAGGCTGCGGCACACGGAGACCGTGGGACGGGGAGGGGGAGCGTCAGGATCGCCGGGACTAGGTGAGTATGCCTCAGCGCCCTCTCCCCCTCACCCGCCGACCCCACCACCGATCAAGACTCGAGTATAAGCCGAGAGGGGCACTTTCAGCCCAAAAATTTGGGCTGAAAATCTCGGCTTATACTCGAGTATATACGGTATATTGATGCCTCAAATTCACTTCAAATGTGAGGTGGTCCCTAAAAATCATGATTTTGTAAATTTTGTTGGAAAAATGAGAACTTGTTGGTCAACTTTTAACCCTTATAACTTCCTAACCCAAAAATGTTGATTAAAAATTATGCTGATGTAAAGTAGACATGTGGGAAATGCTATTTATTACCTATTTTGTGTCACACATCTCTCTAATATAAGGGTATAATAATTAAAAGTTTGTAAATTTCAAAATTTTCCAAATTTTCTCCAAATTTTTATTATTCTTACAAATAAATGCAAGTTACAGTATATCAAATAAATTTTACCATTATCATGAAGTACAATATGTCATGATTAGTGTTGAGCGATACCGTCCGATACTTGAAAGTATCGGTATCGGAAAGTATCGGCCGATACCGGCAAAGTATCGGATCTAATCCGATACCGATACCCGATACCAATACAAGTCAATGGGACTCAAGTATCGGACGGTATCCCTGATGGTTCCCAGGGTCTGAAGGAGAGGAAACTCTCCTTCAGGCCCTGGGAACCATATTAATGTGTAAAATAAAGAATTAAAATAAAAAGTATTGCTATACTCACCTCTCCGACGCAGCCTGCACCTTACCGAGGGAACCGGCAGCGTTCTTTGCTTAAAATGCGCGCTTTTCCTTCCTTCCGTGACGTCACGGCTTCTGATTGGTCGCATGCCGCCCATGTGGCCGCGACGCAACCAATCACAGCAAGCCGTGACGTAATTTCAGGTCCTTCAGGATTTGAAAATTACGTTCCGGCGTTGTGATTGGTCGCGTCGCGGTCACATGGGCGACGCGACCAATCACAAGCCGTGACGTCACGGGAGGTGCGCGTCTCCTGCCTCCCGTGACGTCACGGCTTGTGATTGGTCGCGTCGCCCATGTGACCGCGACGCGACCAATCACAACGCCGGAACGTAATTTTAAAATACTGAAGGACCTAAAATTACGTCACGGCTTGCTGTGATTGGCTGCGTCGCGGCCACATGGGCGGCACGCGACCAATCAGAAGCCGTGACGTCACGGAAGGAAGGAAAAGCGCGCATTTTAAGCAAAGAACGCTGCCGGTTCCCTCGGTAAGGTGCAGGCTGCGTCGGAGAGGTGTGTATAGCAATATTTTTTATTTTAATTCTCTCTTTTACACATTAATGTTGTTTCGATACCGATACCCGATACCACAAAAGTATCGGATCTCGGTATCGGAATTCCGATACCCGCAAGTATCGGCCGATACCCGATACTTGCGGTATCGGAATGCTCAACACTAGTCATGATAAAACAATCTCAGAATCAGTGAGATCCATTAAAGGGCTTCACAGTTATTACCTCACAACGTGACACTGATCTGAATTGTAAAAATTGTACTTATGGCATCAGCCCCCAGCCGAGTGCATTAGTCTGCACAACTTGAAAGACAAATATGCAGTCTAATTGAACAATCGAACAGTGAGAGATTACGTTATCCCTGTTTCCCCCCATTCCTGTGCGGCAATGTGCTGAAATGAGAACTGTGGGATATAAAATCAGCCTGCTCCTGTCACCGGTGTGACTCTACAGGATGTCAGCACAGGAACCTCGGTTCCAGCTAGTGAAATATAGATCTGCTCTAGTGCAAATCATTGAGCCCACGAAGTTGTTTGGAGAACCCAGGTTGAGATAATCAGGTCACCTGGCCATATACTTTGCTGTATTCGGTCAGATTGCTAAGCTTGCCACTACCTCTTCTCTGTTGGTGCTTACCAGAAGTGGGGTGCTACTGGTTGGGGTAGTTAGCCTTTGATACTCCGAATTCATGGAGGTCATTTGCACCATGTTGTGTACTTGCTGAGAATGTACTATATGTTGTTGAATTTTGGTGATCCAATAAAGTCTTACTGGAGTGTGATACCCTCACAGTATTTATAAAGACAGGCAGGCCAGCGGATGAGAGCACCCACTGAACCTCAGTTCTCCACAGATATTCTTGATTAAATCATCCATACCATTTGCCTGCCTGATTTTTCTTTTTCTGTCTTCTAAAACGTTCTTCTGCCATCAGTGCTGATTGCCCATGCTTAGCCGGGCATCTACTCCTTGCTGCCATTGCTGGCCCTATACTGCCAGATATCCCCTTTCTTACCCATCTTAATGCTCTATCATGCAGCCTCTGCAGCTGCAACTGTATAACTTTGTCAGTAACACATCTCCTGGTTGCATACTGTGTTTTATAGTAATAATGATTTGCTTTTGCAAAATATACTCTCTGGAAACTAAAGAAACATCAAACAGCTCAAAAAATAGGACTAATTTTTGAATGTCTTGTTGACAACAAACCATTGCTTCTCCACTTTGAAAATAAGTAGCCAATTCCAGCTTTCTAAAAAAAAGTGATAACTTTTGGATGGATTGATAAAATGCATTTTTAATTGTTTTCTGGTTTTGAGAATAACAATCCTGTTGCAGATTTCTAAAAACTAATAATATTTTCACTACTAGTTGACAAGCCAATGCTTCTTCATTTTCAAAAGTGTAGAGTGTACCTGTTTTTGCTCACTAAGTAAATAGCTAATTTTTTCATGGATTATAACAAAAGTTTTTGCTTAATCATTACAAAAGAAAAAAGCTTTTGAAACTCTGCATAGTGAAAAATCCACTTTTTTTTCTGTTTGCACTACCTGCGTATAAACACTAAAAAGGCAGACATCTGAGTCCAAAAAGGGATAATTTTTGGATGATTTCTACAATTTCTACAATTTAAATAGATGCTCATGAGGAGAACATAATTTTACCTCTATACAAGTCACTAGTGCGACCACACTTAGAATACTGTGCACAGTTCTGGTCTCCGGTGTATAAGAAAGACATAGCTGAACTGGAGCGGGTGCAGAGACGAGCGACCAAGGTTATTAGAGGACTGGGGGGTCTGCCATACCAAGATAGGTTATCACACTTGGGGCTATTTAGTTTGGAAAAACGAAGGCTAAGGGGTGATCTTATGTTAATGTATAAATATATGAGGGGACAGTACAAAGACCTTTCTGATGATCTTTTTAATCATAGACCGGTGACAGGGACAAGGGGGCATCCTCTACGTCTGGAGGAAAGAAGGTTTAAGCATAATAATAGACGAGGATTCTTTACTGTAAGAGCAGTTAGACTATGGAACTCTCTGCCGTATAATGTTGTAATGAGTGATTCATTACTTAAATTTAAGAGGGGACTGGATACCTTTCTGGAAAAGTATAATGTTACAGGGTATATATATTAGATTTCTTGATAAGGCGTTGATCCAGGGAACTAGTCTGATTGCCGTATGTGGGGTCGGGAAGGAATTTTTTTCCCCATGGTGGAGCTTACTCTTACCACATGGGTTTTTTTTGCCTTCCCCTGGATCAACATGTTAGGGCATGTTAGGTTAGGCTATGGGTTGAACTAGATGGACTTAAAGTCTTCCTTCAACCTTAATAACTATGTTAAATAGCCTAACAAGTCTTATACTGAAGTGTGTTGTTAAATAGCCATTCATTTACCTCCTGTTACCATCCTTTTTCCCCAGACAGATAGACTGAGACCGCTCGAACATTAATACGGTTGTGTTTTTAATGAAGAGCTCAAACAGGGTTCAATATAGTCCCAGGAGACCTTAAACATCTATTTTCAGTTAAATCAGAGGCTTTGCTGTATTAAGAATTGCAGATAATAATTCGGGGAAGTTTGTTAAAACTGGTGAATACAGATTTCAAAGTTATAGAGTCTCTTCATTAAATCATATTGGATCTTACAGTTTTTGAAGGCAAGGCAGTCATTTTACTGGTGAGATGGTGAAAGCCATATAAACCAAAATGTTACAAGGAAGAACATACCTTAAAAACAGTGGAAATAAGTACATAATAATAAGAATTTTCAGCAGAAAGGCTTATCATGTTAAGACACTGTTTCTCTCTACATAAATTTTTATCCTAATCATAATTAATTCATGAACAGAATAGAGTAATTGCCAGTGCAAAAGTGTCTGTCACGGTAATGATCATTTTTCTGCATCAAGAATTTATGCTCAAGTAAAGCTTTCAATTATGCATGCAGATAACGAAGTCCATCTATAAAACTCATTAACACATTTCTTCTTTTGTCTTTCACAATTAGTTGGAACCAAGAGAAACATTGTAAAGTCTGGGCTTTTTTTTTAAACCAAGAAATGAGAGGAGATGATGCATAAATTGCATGTCAGGAATTTAATCAACTAGATTATGAATCTTTAACCTTACTAAAACAGGAATTTTGCAATTAGGCTACATTTCGTAAGGACAACTTGTAGTTTGAATGAAATGGAGAAATTACTAGCTATGGTTATTATAAAATTACACATTGCATCTCATAGTACATATTGAAATAACAAGTACTATATTTCATAATAAATAGAAAATATACAAAGGATATGCAGTGGAATGCATAGGTGTCATGATCCAGTCCGGTGTTTGTTTCTGATTATTCTCTCCCCGGATGGTCATGCGGGGGTTAATCTTCCTTGCCTCGTTTTAGGATCTATCTGGATATTTCAGTCTGCTTTTTCCTGCTAGCAGTGTCAGTTATAGTTCCTGTCTCTGGCTTGAGCAGCTGACCCGTTATACCCTGATTTGTCCTCTGCCCGTTTACCTAGGTCCCATTTCTGTGTTCCCCCGTGACTTCGCTCTTTGTAGTACTCGCTCTCTGTGTTGTTGACTCCTTGGCATTTGACTCGACTTGTCCTCTGACCTGTTTGACTGTCTTGCGTCTCTGGCTTTTCTGCTCCCGATCAGCTCTGTCTTCTTTGGCTTGTTTCTGATCACGTGTATTGCTGTGACCTCTGATACTTCATTCCCTCTCTGTTGCTGACCCAGCTTTCTCTGACTACTCTTTCACCACCTAGTGGCTTCTGCCTGCTGCTCTGTGAATTCACTGTGAGTGTACCTGCTTTCCTTGACCCACACCCCCTGGTGGAGGTTGTGTGCTGCTGCACTGCAGCAGGCATTACAAGAGGAATATCTCTAGTAAAACTTGTGTATGTCAGGAGCAGACATACATACCATTGATGCAACATGTGCAGCTTCTCATGGGCCCAAGTAGTAAGGGGGCCCTGTTTACCTGCAAAGCAGGTGGAGTTGTGCATAATGATGAGCTATTTGACTTACAAAGGGGCCCTATATTTTTGCACAGGGGCCCTCTTTGATCTGCTTTTGCTCCTGGTATGCATGTGTGTGTGGGAGTACCATATAGTCAGCACACAGCATAATGTATTTATAACAGCAACATACTTCTCTTTTCTTTAGTTTTCCTGTTATAAAACATGTTTCCCAAAATGGCATCCAAAAAATTATGCCTAATGCTATGTTAATCTAAAACGTTCTGCATGTTGGAATGCTGGATGGCAAAAATGTAAAATGCTAAGCATTATTTGTGTCCCAAATTGTTCTGTTTTTTAGAATTTTCTTGATATTTATTCTTTGCTCAATTATGTCAACACTCATTTTTAACAATCTTGTGAATCAACTACATTTAAAAAAAATAAAAACAAGAAAAAATGGCTCCCAGACTTGATCTTATTCCAGCTTTGTATATTTAGTGCCATGAATTGGATTGGAAGCCCTCCTGTGAGATCTGGAAAGCCAGATTTGATTGCGGTACAAAATACTCTATTAGGTTTCTGCACAGAACTTCAGGAAAGTGGGCATATTAATGAGACTTTGGGCAGATAGCGATAAGGATAATCAAAGTCCCAAACCTTAACATTTCAGTTCAGGTTACTGTGCTCCCTGTATCCAAAAAGTATGTTTTACATCCAGTATTTATTATTTGAATAATGTCTTATTTCCTATTGTGTTATTCTATACACACAGCTATTCTGAACAACACAGTCTTTGATGTAAGGCACTTCGCAAAAGACATTGGAAGTGACATTTCCAAGCAATTTTTTTCCATTAATGAACAGTACTTCAGGGAGTCTATAGGCAAGAGGCATATAATTTCTGAACTGTTTAAATTGCTAATTAGAACTGTACAGGAGGTGTATTCCTAATGCAGACAATTATATCGGCTCCTAAGTGTTTGCCTTACAGTTGCTAATTACTGCAGAAGCCAATTAATTGCTGTTGACTTTTTGTATTCTTTTGCATATCGCCAGTTAATATTTACATTTATAATGAAGACAAAATTGGCAAACACTGTGTCACTTTGTAATGAACAATTCCAGTGTCTAAACAATAAGCACATTATCTCATTTGTGCCTGAAGAGTGCGGCTGATTAGCATATGTTCTTTGCACACTACAGAAGCATTACTCTCTCTTCTAAAGACTGAAGATGTCATTTATGTGCCGCATCACCACACCTGCTGTGTCTCTGTGGCAATTAAAAGTGCTTGCCAATATAAATAATTTCGTAAGTAAGAAAAATCTTCAAATGATTGGAAAGCATATTATATTTAAAGCCACAGCGTTCACGTAGGAAATTGAAAGAGGGAATCTGACACCGATTTCACAATACATAGAAAATATACATTATTGAACACATCTGACTTGTTGAGGCTGATGTACTTACTTTGAAAAAAAAACATGTCAAAAGGCTTGTGTAATCCTGATGTTAAACTTAGCATTGTGTAGGTCCAGCTGAGGCATGAGAGACCTTATGAGTCCTATTGTTTTCGATCCCTGCTTGACTAACAACTGAACAAGTGAGGTGGGCCACTGAAGCCCAAAAATTACTACAGTAATTCTGACAAGGATTCTCTCAGTTGGTACCCCACCTTCTTCAGAGATAAGATATCTGTTTAATAATAATGTATGCAAATTATGTTATGAAATTCATTGACAGTAAATTTTTAAGTTCATTTATTGTGTTATTAATCATAAAAGAAAGATAAAACTGAAAAGTATTGAAGAAAATGAGATTATAACCACTTAATGACTTCTGATATTTTTTTAATCATGGACTTTAATGGTCCTTATTTCTCAACAACACCTTTTTACGGCACTAAATAATAAATGTATAGGAATTTGGTCGGCGAGAAGCTGAGCCAGTGTCAGTTTTATACTACAGCTGACTTTCTGCTGCATTGGGCACAATTTCTGCTAGCACTGATTGTGGTCATTTAACCCCCTATAAGCATATAGATGGTTACCAGAGTGAGGGAGCTCCTTTTTCACCCCATTGGCACCCTGCAACATAGTCCTGGGTAGCAATGGTTGCTATGGCAATCCATAGTCTCAACATCTTCCAGTTATGGTGGCCTATTCAGTCTTGCCATATGCTGATCCTAACAAGACCATATTAGTGTAAAACTGACAGTTTCAATGCACTACATTAGTCCAGTGATGAGAGTGTACATTTTCTAGTCCATAGTGGTACTCAGTAAAAAAAAAAAAGAAGTTGAATAACATTTAGAAAACTGTTAAAAAAAAAATAAAATGTGATGGAATGAAAAAAAGAAACATATAAAGCAGGTTTTTATGTAGAAACTATAATGAACAAAAAAAGTAGACATGATTATTTTCACCATGTCCAGATTAACACTGGCTATGAAACTGTGAAGTTATTTAACCCATACAGTAAAACTCCATACAAAATTTTATTTTAAAAAATGCTGAAATGTATTTTTTTTCATCATACAGGAACGGAAAAATATGGTACAAAAAAGTAATTAAAAGTTTGTAGGTGTTAAAAAAAGATATCACTGAAAATATCATCCAGCTCTTTCAGCTGAAAAAAAGTTATAGCTCTCGGAATATGGCAATAAAAAGCCATCTTTTTTTACATAAAAATTAGTTTTCAATGTTTTAACCAGAAATGTATACAAAACCTATTTAAATCTAAAAAAAACCTATATAAATCATACTATCCTAAAGTATAAAAATGCCACAAAAATATTCTAGATCTGAAAAACTCGATTAGAAAAGTTATAAAAAAATGTTGTATAAAAACTTACTAATAAAAAGTTCACCTAATCCCACAAAAATGAAGCTATGTCAAAGGAAATAAAAAATTATAGTCGGCAACAACATTTTTTTTTGCCCATAAAATAATGTATTTTTAGTGTATAAAAGTAACAAAACATGAAAAACTTATAGAAACTAATCACTGTAATTAGACTGGCCAGAATAATAAAGATGTTTTATCATTAATACCTTAAAGTAAAAATAAAAAAAGAAAAGAAGAGAAGAAAACTCCACTTCTGATGTTTCTGTTAAAATCTGTGAAAGACTTAAGGAGTTCCATCCCTTTTGGACCTTGCTGTGTGCCCAAACTTTAGTTTCTTACCACCCAGGGGAGCACTGCATTCAATTTTTCTCTTATTTGACATTTTAGAGGGAAAAAAATACTTGTGCAGCACTGAAATTGTTAGCAAACTTCCTGACAGCAATTGCAGCAGTTATGAATACTTTGAAGAAAGCAGTTTTTAAAATGTTATTAGTGTTGGGGTTTTCCAATATATAGGCCTGTCAAAGTTACTTTGAAACTGAATTGTTCATTAAAAACAGGTTTTATAAATTTCTTTGAAAAACTAATGAAATTTGCTGCTGATACTTTCTAAGATCTAATGATGAACGAGCATAATCGGTAATGCTCGCTACTCGTCCGAGCATTGCTGTACTCGCAGTACTTGGCGAGCACCAAGCATTTCCGGGTTTGCTCGGCGGGAGCTCGGGTCCCCGCCCTGCACGATTGGCACTCTTTACAGAGCCAATCAACATGCAGGGATTGTCTGATTGTCTGCCATGCACTGTAATGCCGCAGCCATCTTTGTTGTGGTATTACAGTGATTTGCTGGCTGCACAGTGTCATCAGGTCTATAAGAGACCTGTCGCTGCCCTGCTCACCGTATTCTGCTCCGGACTCAGCTAGTGTAGGGATAGGTGCTGCTGAGATAGGGTCAGATTTGGGGGTTTATCAGTTAGTGTGGGTCTGCCATCAGATTTGACACAAATCCAGCTAAACCAACAGTCCTTCTAAGGACTAATTACACACTATATAGATTGCAGTATTAGGTAGGCAGGGGAGTGTATGTGGCTCTTTACATATCAGTCCAAGGCATGCAGGCACTGTATGTGTGTGTATAGATATCGTTGCATACATCAAGAGGGTTCATTCCATTACTGTCTTCTGCTGCTGCTGCTGCCTACTACATATATACCTAGCCGCAGGTATCAGTGGCTAGGAAGAATTTTTTTGGCATCTTAATCCTGATTATTATATTCCAAAGCAATCCAGAGCCCCCCTTTTTTTAACTTGTTCACATATTGAACATTGTGGTATCTCTGTCAGACGCCTGATCTATCTGTGGGCTACAAATTTGGGCATTTCATTTGATTAAATCAATGGCACAAATCGCAAGGTCTATGTGGTTGAAGCGCCACTGCCTCGCTTTCGGGAAACACGTCTTCAAAGTCCTTTAGGTATTCCAGAATACCCTCCAGACCGACAGATGACACCAAAACAGATTTCACAGGAGAGATAGTAGATACAGCTTTACAACACTGGCTGTTAGCCTTACATCCACACTGAGTTATTTCTCCAGAATCCCAATCAATAATAGGGTTGTGACATTGTAGTAGCCAAGGCATGCCGGGGGGGCGTGGCTTAACTGCACAAGAGAAAAGACGTGACTGATGTGAGCTCCTGCAAACTTCAGGTCAAACCAAAGATAAAGAGAACCTTCTCTTATATGATCCGGATTGGATCTCAATTCATCTGGTACCCTATAAAGAAGAAGGCGAGACCGAAAAGGGATCACTGGCAAAACTAGACCGAGCAGCTGGGGAGCGTGTGAGGACTTGGAATAGGGAGGACAGGCACCAATCTTCCTGCTCCAGGGGGCCAATACCAAAAAAAGATCTAAACAGGCAGTATGTAGAGATAGATAGCGTATGCACTACCGAAAGGGGTGCCAAGGTAGGTTCCCACACCGTATTATAGTGAAAATAAAAGAAACCTGGCACTCAACTTAAGGTGAATCTCCTTTTATTATGGCAAAGGAGAATTTAAACGTTTCGGCCTTTTGGCCTTCCTCAGTAACTATATACAGAATGAAAAAAACACAAAATGAGTTGTCATCACTCAGAAAATAAATAAAGTATATACAGAGATAGGAACAGTGGTCAAAAACATGTCACATGAATATATCAGCGGAGGAAGTAAAAACCAACATATTGTGCATCCACATCATCACATAGCAAGGCATTTTACTTAATAGGGTATACAGCAGCAAGAAATATATAACTGCATAGGAATCAAAAAATTCAGCAAGACATACCCTATTTGACAAGAAATAGCAGGAATGCTCATGAACCGTATTGTGGAGCTGTGTAACGCCTATAATCTATAAGTAAAGTGTGGACACAGGGATAGTAAGTAGGTGATGTGCCGCACTATTAAATAAAAGTGAACTAGTGATGTGCCTACCAAATTTAATTAGGAATGGACTCCAGTAGATCCGGTTATTTGGTGTCCGGTTTGCAGCCTGCAGCCTGAAATAATGCAGGATATAGAGTTCCATATAATTGGTGGATCAGCGGTGTGGTGGCGATATAAGGATAAAGTAACTAACCGACCTGTATAGCTTCCAGTGTCCGGCGTGTGCCCCAGCGGCGTGGTGTCCACCGCTCATCTGTTGTGGGAGTGTTGAGCGCTGTGACTGGTAGGGGAAGTGGGCGTGGCTAAAGTCCGGTCAGCTTGTGAGTGCAGGAGCGTCACAGAAAGTGCTGGGTGTGCGCATAATGTGCGTTCCAGCAGACATGTTTGTGTTCCACCAGAGTACGGTGGCTCTAGAGGAAAAGGAGGGCCATATGCTATGTTGTCCCACAAGATGGAAAGGGGACAGACAGCATGATGTGATTCCTGATGGTGAAGGGAAATGGAAGCGGTCAATAAAGGCGACTCTGTAAAGGGAGAGACATAGTTAGTATATATAGAAAAAAGGAATAATGCACACATCAACCAATAAAACAGATATAGCTCATAATGTAGTCATTATTACATTCTGATACATAATAGAAAGCAGGTCTAGCAAGTATTATGGGGGTACTGCCTAAATAAATGACAGTAGATCGTAATCCCTATTGAGACCTCTGGGATGCAGGGTCCCTAAAGTGTGGATCCAATTCGCTTTGCTCTGTTTTAATCTCTGAATACGATCACCTCCCCGCCTCAATTGTGGTACATGTTCTATAATTTGAAATTTCAATTGGTAGACATTGTGTTTGTGGGAGGTGAAATGTTGGGGTATTGGAAGGAGAAGGTTATTACATCGGATGGTAGATTTATGCTTTGATATCCGATCCCTCACTGGCTGGGTAGTTTCCCCAATGTACACTAGACCGCAAGGACATTTAATGAGATAGACTACGAAAGATGTGTCACATGTAAAGTAATCACGTATTTTCAATTGTTTGCCTGAGTGTGGATGTGAAAAATTATCCCCTTTGATGATGTTACCACATTGATTGCAGTGGAGGCACGGAAAAGTTCCGTATTTGGGATTTTGTAAAAACCATTGACGGGATGTTGTTTGGGGTTGAGCCATATCAGCCCTCACAAGTTAATCTCTTATATTTGGGGCCCTCTTGAAACACGGGAGAAAAGGTGTCCTAAATTCAGGAACAGAAGGGTGTGCTTCTTGCAATAGATGCCAATGTCTGTGGATAGTTTTGTGTAGCAGATAGGCATATGGGTGGTAAGAATGTACGAAGGGAATCCGTTTGGTTCCAATAATGTTGATTCTTGGGCTAGAGTGACGTGATTCATTTAAAACGGATGTGGGATATCCCCGTTGGCGGAATTTGTTATGGAGTTCGTTGACTCTTTCAGAGCGCATAGCGTCGTCAGACACTATGCGATTGATCCTCTGAACCTGTGATCTAGGTATGGAGGACTTCATGGACTTGGGGTGAAAACTATCAAAATGAAGGAGGCTATTCCTGTCCGTCTCTTTCGTGTATAGGTCAGTGGAAAGTTGTCCGTGTTCATTCTTAATGACCTGTGTATATAAAAAGCTAAGTTATTTTAGATCATATGCCATGGTAAATGATAGTCCTGGCCATGAGGAATTTAAAAATTGATGGAATGTCTGGAGAGTCTCGACCGGGCCTTCCCACACGCAAAAGATGTCATCTATATAACGTTTCCACAGGCGTATGTGTTTCAGATACAAGGGGTGAGTGTAGATGAGGGTAGCCTCATAGTCTGCCATGTAACAGATAGCGTAAGGAGGAGCAACGTTTGACCCCATCGCGGTCCCATGGATTTGAAGGAAGTATTTCTTTTGGAACATAAATAAATTCCGTGTAAGGACCAGTGTAAGGAGGTCAATGCAGAGGCTCACCTGTTCTTGAATCATATTATTGGAAGTAAGGAGTCGGTGTACTGCATCAATTCCCTGATTATGTGGTATTGATGTATACAAATCCTTGACGTCAAAAGACACCAGAAGGGATTGGACCGGTATGGTGCTGAGTTGTTTAATGTGGGTTAAGAAGTCACTTGTGTCTAGGAGAAAAGAAGGCGTTTTTTGATGAGGGGTGTTAGAATTTTCTCAAGGAACATTGAGAGGGGGGAGAGAATGGATTCTGTATATACCACTATGGGTTCTCCCAGGAGGGTTCTGTAGGTTTTTATGTATTTTGGGGAGGGTATAGAACACCAGGGTGATGGGATTGCTTTTAGTTAGGAATTCACAGGTCTTAGAGTCTAAGACCCCCAGACTCAGGTACTTCTGAAGGGTCTCGGTCACTGATTCTTTGATATTACTAGTGGGATCCCTGGGTAATTCCTTATAGATGGTGGTATCCCCAAGTTGTCTCAAGATCTCATTGGTGTATTCTGTTAGGTTCATAACAACAATGGCTCCCCCTTTATCCCCTGGTTTAATAACCAGGTTGGGATCATTCTTTAAGGACCTAAGCGCCTGTTGATCCAGAGAAGAAAGATTGGGGGATAATGTAATTGGCCACTGTTGATACGTGAACAAAGGTCATTAAATGACTTATACACTAAATCAATAAATGACTCCAACGTATGAGAGCCGTGTGGAGGTTTGAATGTGCTTTTGGGTCTCAGCCCCAGGCTAGCCGCAGTAAGAAGTTTGGGGTCAAAATCTGTGGACGAACCTGATATGGTCCGGAAGGGTATTTCTGAAAAGTAAGCCTTAAGTCTTAAACGATGAAAAAACTTTAATAGGTCCATTTCAAGGTCAAATGTCCTACATTTATATGATGGGCAATAGGACAAGCCCTTTGGTAGGACATTATGTTCAGCAATCCCCAGTGTTCTAGTGGAAATGTTAACTACTAGCAGCCAATTACCAGAGAGCGAGTCACACGTTTCTGTCCATTGTTTCTGCCTGTGCCGTGCCCTCTCCTAGTGCACGTCTGGCTAGCTCTCAGGTAATTGGCCGCTGGTGTTTAACATTTCCACTAGAACACTGGGCCCGTTCGAGAGTCTCCAGACATTCCATCAATTTTTAAATTCCTCATTTAGGGACTCATCAGGACTATCATTTACCATGGCATATGATCTAAAAAAAAACTTAGCTTTTTAGATACACAGGTCATTAAGGATGAACACGGACAACTTTCCACTGACCTATACACGAAAGAGATGGACGGGAATAGCCTCCTTCATTTTGATAGTTTTCACCCCAAGTCCATGAAGTCCTCCATACCTAGATCACAGGTTCAGAGGATCAATCGCATAGTGTCTGACGAAACTACCCAGCCAGTGAGGGATCGGATATCAAAGCATAAATCTACCATCCGATGTAATAACCTTCTCCTTCCAATACCCCAACATTTCACCTCCCACAAACACAATGTCTACCAATTGAAATTTCAAATTATAGAACATGTACCACAATTGAGGTGGGGAGGTGATCGTATTCAGAGATTAAAACAGTGCAAAGCGTATTGGATCCACAGTTTAGGGACCCTGCATCCCAGAGGTCTCAATAGGGATTATGATCTACTATCATTTATTTAGGCAGTACCCCCATAATACTTGCTAGACATGCTTTTTATTATGTATCAGAATGTACTAATGACTACATTATGAGCTATATCTGTTTTATTGGTTGATGTGTGCATTTTTCCTTTTTTCTATATATACTAACTATGTCTCTCCCTTTACAGAGTCGCCTTTATTGACCGCTCCCATTTCCCTTCACCATCAGGAATCACATCACGCTGTCTGTCCCCTTTCCATCTTGTGGGACAACATAGCATATGGCCCTCCTTTTCCTCTAGAGCCACCGTACTCTGGTGGAACACAAACATGTCTGCTGGAACGCACGTTATGTGCATGCCCAGCACTTTCTGTGACGCTCCTGCACTCACAAGCTGACCGGACTTTAGCCACGCCCACTTCCCCTACAAGTCTCGGCGCTGGGGCACACGCATGGAAGCTATACAGGTCGGTTAGTTACTTTATCCCTATATCGCCACTACACCGCTGATCCACCAATTATATGGAACTCTATATCCTGCATTATTTCAGGCTGCAGGCTGCAAACCGGACACCAATTATAACCGGATCTACTGGAGTCCATTCCTAATTAAACTTGGTAGGCACATCACTAGTTCACTTTTATTTAACAGTGCGGCACATCACCTACTTACTATCCCTGTGTCCACACTTTACTTATAGATTATAGGCGTTACACAGCTCCACAATACGGTTCATGAGCATTCCTGCTACTTCTTGTCAAATAGGGTATGTCTTGCTGAATTTTTTGATTCCTATGCAGTTATATATTTCTTGCTGCTGTATACCATACTAAGTAAAATGCCTTGCTATGTGATGATGTGGATGCACAATATGTTGGTTTTTACTTCCTCCGCTGATATATTCATGTGACATATTTTTGACCACTGTTCCTATCTATGTATATACTTTATTTATTTTCTGAGTGATGACAACTCATTTTGTGTTTTTTCGTTCTGTATATAGTTACTGAGGAAGGCCAAAAGGCCGAAATGTTTAAATTTTCCTTTGCCATAATAAAAGGAGATTCACCTTAAGTTGAGTGCCAGGTTTCTTTTATTTTCACTAAACAGGCAGTAGACACCGCGAAGGTAACAGCGGAACCTCTGAGATCTGCCCACCATCCCCTCTACCTACCCCGGTTGCTGTCGAGGTCCCACGCGGCCTCTCTTCTGGCTCTCCACCTGGAGCGCAGAGCGCGGCTGAGCTTACTGTGGTCGCGACCGGCGCTTCCCTCATTTCCTCTGCTCCTCAACATAGACGGAGTGATGCCAGCAGGTGAGCGATACGCAGCACTCAACTGCTGCAGTGAAACGGGATATATTCTCACGCTCCCTGCCACCTGTAGCTGGGGACGGGATACAAGGGGTCTTGAACCGGAGCTGTGGAAGCGGGTCTGAGGTTTTCCCACCCTGGATCGGCGCCATCTTGGGCAGCGCACTACAATTTCCCACATGTCTACTTTACATTAGCACAATTTTGGAACCAATATTTTTTTTTGTTAGGGAGTTATAAGGGTTAAAAGTTGACCAGCAATTTCTCATTTTTACAACACCTTTTTTCTTAGGGCCCACATCTCATTTTAAGTCATTTTGAGGGGTCTATATGATAGAAAATAACCAAGTGTGACACCATTCTAAAAACTGCACCCCTCAAGGTGCTCAAAACCACATTCAAGAAGTTTATTAACCCTTCAGATTTTTCACAGGAATTTTTGGAATGTTTAAATAAAAATGAACATTTAACTTTTTTTCACAAAAAATTTATTTCAGCTCCAATTTGTTTTATTTTACCAAGGGTAACAGGAGAAAATGGACCACAAAAGTTGTTGTACAATTTGTCCTGAGTACACCGATATCCAATATGTGGGGGTAAACCACTGTTTGGGCGCATGGTAGAGCTCGGAAGCGAAGGAGCGCCATTTGACTTTTCAATGCAAAATTGACTGGAATTGAGATGGGACGCCATGTTGTGTTTGGAGAGCCCCTGATGTGCCTAAACATTGAAACACCCCACAAGTGACACTATTTTGGAAAGTAATTATACATAAAAAGGAAAAAAAGGAAAAAAATCCATGTCAAGATAATTACACTGCCAATGATCGGACATACTCTGTAAAGATTAAAGACTAAACAATGTATCACAAGGGGAAGGTTCAAAAAGGTATTTATACAATGGAGAGAAGTTCAGAGGAGGAATTAATGCTGGATTTTTAGCAAACAATTGTGGAGGAAGAACATACCCTGTTAGAACTCTGTTGCATGTAAAGAAAGGACCCTTTACGTTTGGTGTGTCAGATAAAGTGATGAAGAAGCATAACCTGAAAGGAACAATGTAACGTAAGGTAGCAGCTGAAACCCTATGTCCACAACAACGAGGGCCTGCATAGAGCCCCTAAGACTATCTAGTAGTACAGAACGGGTGTCCCCTGGATAACGTGTTTACAGTATAGTATTGACCGTAATTCCCTCATTAGAGCCAGGTTACATCTATCCCTACCCCAGAGTGAGTAGTACATCATAAAGATACTGACCTAGCTGGGGTGCTAGAGAACGTAAGCTCATGCACGTATCTGCGGCTGGAACGAGACTTGTGGCTGAAATATATATATATATACATATATGAAGATGAGGCACAGCTGTGTGAACTGGTTTAACTGTGGAGCATACGAAATCACTGGAATACCTGTCCTGTGGATACAGTAAACTATAAACTTCAGGCTGTGTCCGTCCTGTCTATTCTGCAGTGTCCCAAAAGGAACATAGAGGTATAGTGCTGTGGGCAAAAAAGGAGGGGGGGAAACATGTTGGATCATGCCTCATACGGGGAATAGTAAACTGAAAACAATACAGTGCACGTTCGTGGCATTACTAGGTACCTGTGTCACTTATATATGCAAGAGACCAGACACGTTCTGGCAAATAGTTGTAGAGGTGACCTCCATGTGTAATAGGGTATGCTGCTAGTAGATAGAGGAACAACATCCCTGTTTAAAGAAAGATGATGGTACAGGCTAAATAACTCATCCGGGTGATGATACACTTATCTGCTTATTGTGCTGAAATCTCACGTCTCTGTTGTATGTGCAGGCAAGGGGCAAACGTTGGTGGCGTAGTGGAGGAAGCCGACACAGTCCTGCATCGCGTCGGTGGAACAGCTCAGCATAATTAGTGGTGCCCGGCGTTTTATCTGATTCCCCAGTTGGTCTTGTGACCGGAAGTGCAAGGGGACGCCGGCGCCTGCGCATGAGGGTTCTTACTAGTGTGTGGGTAGGCAAATCGGCGCTTGTGTACACCGCACCTGGCAGGGCGCCAGTGTACGGCGCCTGCGTCTGAGTGTTCCTCCTACTGTGTATGGGACCAAACCAGCGCCTGCGCACAGCACATCACGCAAAGTGCTTGTGTATGGACATAAACGTTCGGCGCTTGCGCATTGTGGTATGTGGCCACACTCATCGGCGTTTGCGTACTAAATAGTGAGAAAGGATATCAGCGCCTTGTGTTAAATGCCTCCCAGTATGTTCCCAAAAGCATAGGACTGGTGCCAAGGAAAACCTCCTACCCACAGCAGGGAATGGCTAAACAATAACAGATTAGGAGTACAATAAGCACTGTCCCTAGAGAGCCCCCAGCCGCACAAGTAAACATATCACCATAATATATATAATCACATGTGATACAGTATAACGACATCTGTAATGGTATGAGTCCAAACTTCAAAAGAATAAATAAATGAATAAGAAAAAAGTCAAAGTAAAGAAATGAAATAAAAGAAATGAAATAGAAAAGAAAAGAACAAAACCTGACAAAATGAAAAAAAATGAAAAAAAATGAAAAAAATATTAAATTAAATAGAATTTTTTTTAAAAAATGGTGAGTAAGTGAAATAAAATGAACTGGCAACTGGAAAAGCTAAATAATGAAAAATGAAAAAATGAAAAGGAAAATTGGGGAACTGATATAAGGAAACTTATAAAAGGACTAATGGGGTATGCGTCTTACCAGCCAAATCGCGTTTATCATTGAAGTTGGTTGTGCAAGGGGTCAGTTGGCCTATATAGGAGAAAAATTACATTAGCCAGTCTATCTCGCGGTTCAAGCCACGTGGATGTAGGGTGTCAAGTGTGTATATCCAAAAGGTCTCTCTCTGTTTTAATAATTTTACATGATTCCCTCCTCGCCTGGGACGGGGGACTTTCTCTATGACTTCAAATCTTAATTGTGCTACGTTGTGGCTGGCTTCTTTAAAATGAAGGGAGAGAGGGAGCCACACTTTACCACAGCGAATAGTCGATTTATGGTTAGAGATCCGAACTCTAACTGCTTGGGTGGTCTCCCCCACATAAAGTAACCCGCTAGGGCACTTTATGATATAGTCCACAAAATTTGTTGCACAAGTGTAATAGTCCTTGATTTTGTATGATTTGCCTGTCCGTGGGTGTACTACTTCACTACCCTTAATCACGTTTGAGCAGCTCATACAGGTTCTTTGAATACAGGAATGGTAGGATATGCTCTATTTAAGAGTGGCCAATGTGCCCTGATTAGATTATGTACTCTACGCATTGTAGGGTGGTGACTATGAACAAAAGGGAGTCTTGTTTTTTTTAAAATTTTTATTGTCCCATTCTCTGTTTCGTTAAGAACCCTGGTGGACTCGGTATTGAGAAGGTCAGCGGGGTAATTGCGGGCCCTGAACTTATTAGACATTTCTTGTTGTCTGGTAGCCTTCAACTCAGGATCAGAGACAATTCTTGATACTCTCTTGAACTGGGATCTTGGAAGGCTATTTTTCGTGGATTTAGGGTGGCAACTGTTGTAGAGGAGAAGGCTATTACAATCAGTTGGTTTGGAGTATAAGTCCGTATTTAGATTACCCCAGGCGTTTTTCAGGACCTTGGTGTCCAGAAAGGTGACTTCACTGTCATGATATGCAAGTGTGAAGGTAAGCTCCGGTCGGGTGGTGTTAATGGTATCATAGAATTCCTGAAGGCTGGTGTGGTTCCCCTGCCAGATACAGAATATATTGTCGATATATCAGTACCAAATAAGTGCGTTTTGTTGAAAAATGGGGTTGGCATATACATGTTCCCTCTCGAAGCGGTCCATGTACAGATTTGCGTACGCCGGGGCCACATTGGACCCCATGGCGGTGCCGCATGTCTGCACAAAGAAGTCATCCTCGAAGAGGAAGAAGTTTTCTCTGAGCACCAGGTTCAAGAGGTCTATGCAGAGGTCGTGTGTGTTCCTGTCTATGCCTGCTTCCTGCAGTGTGAGTGAAACAGCTGTAATCCCCCTATCATGTACGATAGAGGTATACAGGCTGTTGACATCCAAAGTACATAGGAGGCTATCAGGAGGGATGTTAGAGATATTATGAATTTTGGATAAAAAATCACTGGTGTCTAGTATAAAGGATTTGGTCAACCGGGTGTATGGTGTGAGTATTTTTCCAAAAATTTAGAGAGGGGATTGAGCACTGAGTCATTTGAAGCTACGATGGGGCGGCCAGGGGGATTCTGAAGATTTTTGTGTATTTTCGGGAGGATATACAATACTGGAGTGACTGGATGATGATTAATGAGGTAGGTCTTAGTTTTGCTGTCTATGGTACCTAGGCTCATATATTTGTCAATTACAATATTGATCTTCCGCTGTATGGAGTATGTGGGATCACCCTGGAGCTTTTTGTAGGTACCTGTATCGGATAATTGGCGTCTCACTTTGGTGACATAATGGTGTTTATTCATAATGACAATGGCTCCCCCTTTGTCTGCTGGTTTGATTACGATATTGCTATTCTCACTCAGTGTATCTAACGCTTGTTTTTCTGAGGAGTTAATGTTATGTCGGACTGGGAGGAGACCAAGACATTGTTCATGTATAGTCTCCCTGATATCTCTGTCAAGGAGGTCAATGAAAGTTTCCACTGCATGATTTGATTTGGGTGGGACGAAGGTGCTAGGATTCCTTAGGCCTAATGATCCTATGGTAATACCAGCTTCTTCCCTCTGACTAAGTGTAGTGCCCAATCTATTGACTACTGTCACTATTTAGTACGCAAACGCCGATGAGTGTGGCCACATACCACAATGCGCAAGCGCCGAACCTTTATGTCCATACACAAGCACTTTGCGTGATGGGCTGTGCGCAGGCGCCGGTTTGGTCCCATACACAGCAGGAGGAACACTCAGACGCAGGCGCCGTACACTGGCGCCCTGCCAGGTGCGGTGTACGCAAGCGCCGATTTGCCTACCCACACACTAGTAAGAACCCTCATGCGCACTTCTGGTCACAAGACCGACTGGGGAATCAGATAAAACGCCGGGCACCACTAATTATGCTGAGCAGTTCCACCGCCGTGACGCAGGACTGTGTCGGCTTCCTCCACTACGCCACCAACGTTTGCCCCTTGCCTGCACATACAACAGAGACGTGAGATTCCAGCACAATAAGCAGATAAGTGTATCATCACCCGGATGAGTTATTTAGCCTGTACCATCATCTTTCTTTAAACAGGGATGTTGTTCCTCTATCTACAAGCAGCATACCCTATTACACATGGAGGTCACCTCTACAACTATTTGCCAGAACGTGTCTGGTCTCCTGCATATATAAGTGACACAGGTACCTAGTAATGCCACGAACGTGCACTGTATTGTTTTCAGTTTACTATTCCCCGTATGAGGCATGATCCTACATGTTTCCCCCCCCCTTTTTTTGCCCACAGCACTATACCTCTATGTTCCTTTTGGGACACTGCAGAATAGACAGGACGGACACAGCCTGAAATTTATAGTTTACTGTATCCACAGGACAGGTATTCCAGTGATTTCGTATGCTCCACAGTTAAACCAGTTCACACAGCTGTGCCTCATCTTCATATATGTATATATATTTCAGCCACAAGTCTCGTTCCAGCCGCAGATATGGCTTTAGTGCATGAGCTTATGTTCTCTAGCACTCCAGCTAGGTCAGTATCTTTATGATGTACTACTCACTCTGGGGTAGGGATAGATGTAACCTGGCTCTAATGAGGGAATTACGGTCAATACTATACTGTATACACGTTATCCAGGGGACACCCGTTCTGTACTACTAGACAGCCTTAGGGGCTCTATGCAGGCCCTCGTTGTTGTGGACATAGGGTTCCAGCTGCTACCTTACGTTACATTGTTCCTTTCAGGTTATGCTTCTTCATCACTTTATCTGACACACCAAACGTAAAGGGTCCTTTCTTTACATGCAACAGAGTTCTAACAGGGTATGTTCTTCCTCCACAATTGTTTGCTAAAAATCCAGCATTAATTCCTCCTCTGAACTTCTCTCCATTGTATAAACCCCTTTTTGAACATTCCCCTTGTAATACATTGTTTAGTCTTTAACCCCTTAAGCCCCGAGGGTGGTTTGCACGTTAATGACCGGGCCAATTTTTACAATTCTGACCACTGTCCCTTTATGAGGTTATAACTCTGGAACGCTTCAACGGATCTTGGCGATTCTGACATTGTTTTCTCGTGACATATTGTACTTCATGTTAGTGGTAAAATTTCTTCGATATAACTTGCGTTTATTTGTGAAAAAAATGAATATTTGGCGAAAATTTTGAAAATTTCGCAATTTTCCAACTTTGAATTTTTATGCCCTTAAATCACAGACATATGTCACACAAAATACTTAATAAATAACATTTCCCACATGTCTACTTTACATCAGCACAATTTTGGAACCAAAATTTTTTTTGTGACGGAGTTATAAGGGTTAAAAGTTGACCAGCAATTTCTCATTTTTACAACACCATTTTTTTTTAGGGACCACATCTCATTTGAAGTCATTTTGACGGGTCTATATGATAGAAAATACCCAAGTGTGACACCATTCTAAAAACTGCACCCCTCAAGGTACTCAAAACCACTTTCAAGAAGTTTATTAACCCTTCAGGTGTTTCACAGGAATTTTTGGAATGTTTAAATAAAAATGAACATTTAACTTTTTTTCACACAAAATTTATTTCAGCTCCAATTTGTTTTATTTTACCAAGGGTAACAGGAGAAAATAGACCCCAAAAGTTGTTGTACAATTTGTCCTGAGTACGCTGATACCCCATATGTGGGGGTAAACCACAGTTTGGGCGCATGGCAGAGCTTGGAAGCAAAGGAGCGCCATTTGACTTTTCAATGCAAAATTGACTGGAATTGAGATGGGACGCCATGTTGCATTTGGAGAGCCCCTGATGTGCCTAAACATTGAAACCCCCCACAAGTGACACCATTTTGGAAAGTAGACCCCCTAAGGAACTTATCTAGATGTGTGGTGAGCACTTTGACCCAACAAGTGCTTTACAGAAGTTTATAATGCAGAGCCGTAAAAATAAAAAATCATATTTTTTCACAAAAATTATCTTTTCACCCCCAATTTTTTATTTTCCCAAGGGTGAGAGAAGAAATTGGACCCCAAAAATTGTTGTTCAATTTGTCCTGAGTACGCTGATACCCCATATGTGGGTGTAAACCATTGTTTGGGCGCAGGGCAGAGCTCGGAAGGGAAGGAGCGCCATTTGACTTTTCAATGCAAAATTGACTGGAATTGAGATGGGACGCCATGTTGCATTTAGAGAGCCCTTGATGTGCCTAAACATTGAAACCCCTAACAAGTGACACCATTTTGGAAAGTAGACCCCTTAAGGAACTTATCTAGATGTGTGTTGAGCACTTTGACCCAACAAGTGCTTCACAGAAGTTTATAATGCAGAGCCGTAAAAATAAAAAATCATATTTTTTCACAAAAATGATCTTTTCACCCCCATTTTTTCATTTCCCCAAGGGTAAGAGAAGAAATTAGACCACAAAAGTTGTTGTGCAATTTGTCCTGAGTACGACGATACCCCATATGTGGGTGTAAACCATTGTTTGGGCGCATAGCAGAGCTCAGAAGGGAAGAAGCGCTATTTTACTTTTCAATGCAAAATTGACTGGAATTAAGATGGGATGCCATGTTGCGTTTGGAGAGCCCCTGATGTGCCTAAACATTAAACCCCCCCACAAGTGACACCATTTTGGAAAGTAGACCCCCTAAGGAACTTATCTAGATGTGTTTTGAGAGCTTTGAACCCCCAAGTGTTTCACTACAGTTTATAACGCAGAGCCGTGAAAATAATTTTTTTTTTTTTTCACAAAAATGATTTTTTAGCCCCCAGTTTTGTATTTTCACAAGGGTATCAGGATAAATTGGACCCCAAAAGTTGTTGTCCAATTTGTCTGGAGTACGCTGATACCCCATTTGTGGGGAGGGACCACTGTTTGGGCGCATGACAGAGCTCGGAAGGGAAGGAGCGCCATTTGGAATGCAGACTTAAATGGATTGGTCTGCAGGCGTCACGTTGCATTTGCAGAGCCCCTGATGTACCCAAACAGTACAAACCCCCCACAAGTGACCCCATATTGGAAACTAGACCCCCCAAGGAACTTATCTAGATGTGTTGTGAGAACTTTGAACCCCCAAGTGTTTCACTACAGTTTATAACGCAGAGCCATGAAAATAATTTTTATTTTTTTTTCACAAAAATGAAATTTAGCCCCCAGTTTTGTATTTTCACAAGGGTATCAGGATAAATTGGACCCTAAAAGTTGTTGTCCAATTTGTCCTGAGTACGCTGATACCCCCTATGTGGGGGGGAACCACTGTTTGGGCGCATGACAGAGCTCGGAAGGGAAGGAGCGCCATTTGGAATTCAGACTTAAATGGATTGGTCTGCAGGCGTCACGTTGCATTTGCAGAGCCCCTGATGTACCCAAACAGTACAAACCCCCCACAAGTGACCCCATATTGGAAACTAGACCCCCCAAGGAACTTATCTAGATGTGTTGTGAGAACTTTGAACCCCCAAGTGTTTCACTACAGTTTATAACGCAGAGCCGTGAAAATAAAAATTATTTTTCTTTTTCACAAAAATGATTTTTTAGCCCCCAGTTTTGTATTTTCACAAGGGTATCAGGATAAATTGGACCCTAAAAGTTGTTGTCAATTTGTCCTGAGTACGCTGATACCCCCTATGTGGGGGGGAACCACTGTTTGGGTGCATGACAGAGCTCGGAAGGGAAGGAGCGCCATTTGGAATGCAGACTTAAATGGATTGGTCTGCAGGCGTCACGTTGCATTTGCAGAGCCCCTGATGTACCCAAATAGTACAAACCCCCCACAAGTGACCCCATATTGGAAACTAGACCCCCCAAGGAACTTATCTAGATGTGTTGTGAGAACTTTGAACCCCCAAGTGTTTCACTACAGTTTATAACGCAGAGCCGTGAAAATATATATATTTTTTTTTCACAAAAATGAAATTTAGCCCCCAGTTTTGTATTTTCACAAGGGTATCAGGATAAACTGGACCCTAAAAGTTGTTGTACAATTTGTCCTGAGTACGCTGATACCCCCTATGTGGGGGGGAACCACTGTTTGGGCGCATGACAGAGCTCGGAAGGGAAGGAGCGCCATTTGGAATTCAGACTTAAATGGATTGGTCTGCAGGCGTCACGTTGCATTTGCAGAGCCCCTGATGTACCCAAACAGTACAAACCCCCCACAAGTGACCCCATATTGGAAACTAGACCCCCCAAGGAACTTATCTAGATGTGTTGTGAGAACTTTGAACCCCCAAGTGTTTCACTACAGTTTATAACGCAGAGCCGTGAAAATAAAAATTATTTTTCTTTTTCACAAAAATGATTTTTTAGCCCCCAGTTTTGTATTTTCACAAGGGTATCAGGATAAATTGGACCCTAAAAGTTGTTGTCCAATTTGTCCTGAGTACGCTGATACCCCCTATGTGGGGGGGAACCACTGTTTGGGCGCATGACAGAGCTCGGAAGGGAAGGAGCGCCATTTGGAATGCAGACTTAAATGGATTGGTCTGCAGGCGTCACGTTGCATTTGCAGAGCCCCTGATGTACCCAAATAGTACAAACCCCCCACAAGTGACCCCATATTGGAAACTAGACCTCGCAAGGAACTTATCTAGATGTGTTGTGAGAACTTTGAACCCCCAAGTGTTTCACTACAGTTTACAACGCAGAGCCGTGAAAATAAAACATATTTTTTTTCCCACAAAAATGATTTTTAGCCCCCCAAATTTTTATTTTCCCAAGGATAACAAGAGAACTTGGACCCCAGAAGTTGTTGTTCAATTTGTCCCTAGTACGCTGATACCCCATATGTTGGGGTAAACCCCTTTTTGGACGCACGGGAGAGCTCGGAAGGGAAGGAGCACTGCTTTACTTTTTCAACGCAGAATTGGCTGGAATTGAGATTGGACGCCATGTCGCGTTTGGAGAGCCCCTGATGTGCCTGAACAGTGGAAACTCCCCAATTCTACCTGAAACCCTACCCCTAACCGTTTACTGAACATTTTCTGACAGTCATAAGTGCCACGTATATAAGTGCCACGTATATAAGTGCCACGTATATAAGTGCCACGTATCTAAGTGCCACGTATTTAAGTGCCACGTATTTAAGTGCCACGTATTTAAGTGCCACGTATTTAAGTGCCAAGTATTTAAGTGCCACGTATTTAAGTGCCACGATATTTCAGTGCCACAATATTTCAGTGCCACGTATTTCAGTGCCACGTATTTCAGGCACTGAAAAATACGTGGCACGTAAATACTTCAGTGCCACGATATTTCAGTGCCACGATATTTCAGTGCCACGTATTTCAGTGCCACGTATTTCAGGCACTGAAAAATACGTGACACGTAAATACGTGGCACGTAAATACGTGACACTTAAATACATGGCACTTAAATACGTGGCACTTAAATATGTGGCACTTAAATACGTGGCACTTATATACGTGGCCACTGAAATATCGTGGCACTTATATACGTATATACGTATATAAATGTATATTTCAGTGCCACGTATTTCAGTGCCACGTATTTCAGGTTAGGGGTAGGGTTAGGGGTAGGGTTAGGGTTTTTTGTTTTTTTCTTGTTTTCTTGTGTTTTTCTATAAAAACGCATGCGTTTTACCGCGTTTACATGCATTTTTTCACACATGCGGTTTTTTTAAAAAACGCATGCAGATAAAAACGCAAGTGTGAAACCAGACTAAAAGACGCTTTTTATAGCAAAAAAGTTTTTGCGTCTCCACATTTTGAGACCTATAATTTTTCCACATTTTGGTCCACAGAGTCATGTGAGGTCTTGTTTTTTGCGGGACGAGTTGACGTTTTTATTGGTAACATTTTCGGACACGTGACCATTTTTTATCACTTTTTATTCCGATTTTTGTGAGGCAGAATAACCAAAAACCAGCTATTCATGAATTTCTTTTGGGAGAGGCGTTTATACCGTTCTGCGCTTGGTAAAATTGATAAAGCAGTTTTATTCGTCGGGTCAGTACGATTACAGCGATACCTCATTTATATCATTTTTTTATGTTTTGACGCTTTTATACGATAAAAACTATTTTATAGAAAAAATAATTATTTTGGCATCGCTTTATTCTGAGGACTATAACTTTTTTATTTTTTTGCTGATGATGCTGTATGGTGGCTCGTTTTTTGCGGGACAAGATGACGTTTTCAGCGGTAACATGGTTATTTATATCCGTCTTTTTGATCGCGTGTTATTCCACTTTTTGTTCGGCGATATGGTAATAAAGCGTTGTTTTTTGCCTCGTTTTTTTTTTTTTTTCTTACGGTGTTTACTGAAGGGGTTAACTAGTGGGCCAGTTTTATAGGTTGGGTCGTTACGGACGCGGCGATACTAAATATGTGTACTTTTATTGTTTTTGTTTGTTTTTTTTAGATAAAGAAATGTATTTATGGGAATAATATTTTTTTTTTTATTATTATTTATTTAGGAATTATTTTTTTTTTTTTTACACATGTGGAAATTTTTTTTTTACTTTTTTACTTTGTCCCAGGGGGGGACATCACAGATCGCAGATCTGATAGTGTGCACAGCACTCTATCAGATCTGCGATCATACTTTCATCGGAGCAGGCTGCAGCTTTCATCTGCAGCCTGCTCCGACCCGGAAGTGCTCCCTGCAGGACCCGGATACAGCCCCTCGGCCATTTTGGATCCGGGGCCTGCAGGGAGAAGACGTTCGGTACGAGGTGAGTACATCACCTTGTACCGATCGTCTCAGGGAAGCCCGCAGGGAGCCCCCTCCCTGCGCGATGCTTCCCTGTACCGCCGGTACACCGCGATCATGTTTGATCGCGGTGTGCCGGGGGTTAATGTGCCGGGGGCGGTCCGTGACCGCTCCTGGCACATAGTGCCGGATGTCAGCTGCGATATGCAGCCGACACCCGGCCGCGATCGGCCGCGCTCCCCCCGTGAGCGCGGCCGATCGCGTATGACGTACTATCCCGTCACCGGGAATTAAGGCCCACCCCACCTCGACGGTATAGTACGTCATATGGGATTAAGGGGTTAATCTTTACAGAGTATGTCCGATCATTGGCAGTGTAATTATCTTGACATGCATTTTTTTCCTTTTTTTCCTTTTTATGTATAATTGTAAATATGTATATACTTACTTGTTAGTAATATTGTTTTGTCCTTTGCTTGTTACAGCGATTTTGTGAACAAGGCCACGGGTTGGCCGAAACGTCAACTCGCCAAGTGCTGTTTTCCACTGATTCAAATTTAATAATCTTGTTGATTTATGCATCTGAAAACCATACGAGTGCAGTGATTTTTCGGACTTTATGACGTGTGGGATTGAACATCCCGTTCACTGGCACCGTGAACTGTATTTATTGAGTGCTAGCTTTCATTACTTTCCATAGTTATCTAGATGTGTGGTGAGCACTTTGACCCATTAAGTGATTCACAGAAGTTTATAATGCAGAGCCGTAAAAATAAAAAATCATATTTTTTCACAAAAATGAATTTTCACCCCCAATTTTTTATTTCCCCAAGGGTAAGAGAAGAAATTGGACCCCAAAAGTTGTTGTACAATTTGTGCTGAGTATGCTGATACCCCATATGTGGGGGTAAACCACTGTTTGGGCGCATGGGAGAGCTCGGAAGGGAAGGAGCGCCGTTTGACTTTTCAATGCAAAGTTGACAGGAATTGAGATGGGACGCCATGTTGCGTTTGGAGAGCCACTGATGTGCCTAAACAGTAGAAACCCCCCACAAGTGACCGCATATTGGAAACTAGATCCCCCAAGGAACTTATCTAGATGTGTGGTGAGAACTTTGAACCCCCAAGTGTTTCACTACAGTTTATAACGCAGAGCCGTGAAAATAAAAAATCTTTTTTTTTCCACAAAAATTAGTTTTTAGCCCCCAGTTTTCTATTTTTCCAAGGGTAACAGTTGAAATTAGACCCCAAAAGTTGTTGTCCAATGTGTCCTGATTACGCTGATACCCCATATGTTGGGGTAAACCCCTGTTTGGGCGCATGGGAGAGCTCAGAAGGGAAGGAGCACTGTTTTACTTTTTCAACGCAGAATTGGCTGGAATTTTGATTGGACGCCATGTCATGTTTGGAGAGCCCCTGATGTGCCTAAACAGTGAAAATCCCCCAATTATAACTGAAACCCTAATCCAAACACATCCCTAACCCTAATCCCAATGGTAACCCTAACCACACCCCTAACCCTGACACACCCCTAGCCCTAATCCCAACCCTATTCCCAACCGTAAATGTAATCCAAACTCTAACCCTAACTTTAGCCCCAACCCTAACCCTAACTTTAGCCCCAACCCTAACTGTAGCCTTAACCCTAGCCCCAACCCTAACCCTTGCCCTAACCCTAGCCCTAACCCTAACCCTAGCCCTAACCCTAGCCCTAGCCCTAACCCTAACCCTAACCCTAACCCTAGCCCTAACCCTAGCCCTAACCCTAACCCTAGCCCTAACCCTAACCCTAGCCCTAACCCTAACCCTAACCCTAGCCCTAACCCTAGCCCTATCCCTAGCCCTAACCCTAGCCCTATCCCTAGCCCTAACCTTAGCCCTAACCCTAGCCCTAACCCTAACCCTAGCCCTAACCCTAATGGGAAAATGGAAATAAATACATTTTTTTAATTTTTTAATTTTTTGCTAACTAAGGGGGTGATGAAGGGGGGTTTGATTTACTTTTATAGCGGGTTTTTTAGCAGATTTTTATGATTGACAGCCGTCACACACTGAAAGACGCTTTTTATTGTAAAAAATATTTTTTGTGTTACCACATTTTGAGAGCTATAATTTTTCCATATTTTGGTCCACAGAGTCATGTGAGATCTTGTTTTTTGCGGGACAAGTTGACATTTTTATTGGTAGCATGTTCGGGCATGTGACATTTTTTCATCGCTTTTTATTCAGATTTTTGTGAGGCAGAATGACTAAAAACCAGCTATTCATTAATTTCTTTTGGGGGAGGCGTTTATACCGTTCCGCGTTTGGTAAAATGGATAAAGCAGTTTTATTCTTCGGGTCAGTATGATTACAGCGATCCCTCATTTATATCATTTTTTTATGTTTTGGCGCTTTTTTACGATAAAAACTATTTTATAGAAAAAATAATTATTTTTGCATCGCTTTATTCTGAGGACTATAACTTTTTTGTTTTTTCTTTGATGATGCTGTGTAGCATCTCATTTTTTGCGGGACAAGATGAAGTTTTCAGCGGTACCATGGATATTTATATCCGTCTTTTTGATCGTGTGTTATTCCAGTTTTTATTTGGTGGTATAATACTAAAGCGTTGTTTTTTGCCTTGTTTTTTTTTTTTTTTTTACGGTGTTAACTGAAGGGGTTAACTAGTGGGACAGTTTTATAGGTCGGGTCACTACGGACGTGGCCATACTAAATATGTGTACTTTTATTGTTTTTTTATTTATTTAGATAAAGAAATGTATTTATAGGAACAATATATTTTTTTTTTTTTGCATTTTTTGGGGGGATTTTTTTTTTTTTTTTTTTACACATGTGAAAATTTTTTTTTTTACACTATAACATTGCCCCAGGGGGGCATGATGTTATAGTGTAGGATCGCCGATCTGACACTTTGCTGTGCACTGTGTCAGATCGGCAATCTGAAGTGCACAGATCCTGGAGGCTTCCCGGCGCCTGCTCAAAGCAGGCGCTGTGAAGCCACCTCCCTGCAGGACCCGGATGCCGCGGCCATCTTGGATCTGGGCCTGCCACAGGGAGGAAGAGGTAAGAGACCCTCGGAGCAACGCGATCACATCACGTTGCTCCAGGGGTCTCAGGGAAGCACGCAGGGAGCCCCCTCCCTGCGCGATGCTTCCCTATACCGCCGGAACACTGCGATCATGTTTTATCGCAGTGTGCTGGGGGTTAATGTGCCGGGGCCGGTCCGTGACCGCTCCTGGTACATAGTGCCGGATGTCAGCTGCGATAGTCAGCTGACACCTGGCAGCGCTGGACGTACTATCCCGTCGGTCGCCATACGGGCCCACCCTACCTCGATGGGATAGTACGTCCAATGTCAGAAAGGGGTTAATATTAAGACTTTATATTGCGCAACCGCTATGCTTTACTAAAAATACCTACTTGCTGGCAGGGGGAGAAATATAGCAACCAGAAATAACTATACCCCAATAAAAACCATGGGTAAATCTGGTGTGAAGACCCTAAGGGAATCATCTAAAGCCACAAAATCTATTACAGAGGCTGATGTGGACAAATTCCTGAAAAAACAGACTGCTCTTCCGGATCATATCAAATCTCCAAGACACATTGATTCACAAATGGAAGAGGACACAGACTCAGACTTTGAGAGTCACTCAGATAGAGGAAGTGCTACAAAAGATAATCTAGTGACTCACTCATTTATCAGAAGAATCCTTTCAAAAGTCATGGAACCTATAGGAAAAGAGCTGGCGGAGATAAAAAAGATCTGACACTGCAGGGCCATAGACTCGAAGCAGTTGAAAACTTCCAGACAACATTGACACAGCACACCGATACCTTACTTGGCTTCCTCAGCAAACAAAAATCAAATTCAAACTATTCAATCTATGTTAGAAGATCTCAAAAACCGTGAACGTAGAAACAATATTCGCATCAAGGGTCTCCTGGAATCGGTGGCATTTGAAGCACTAACTAAAGCCTTGACAGAGATCTTCAGCAAACTACTGCCGGACGGTGACACCAACAAAATTGAGCTTGTCAGAGTGCATAGGTCTTTGCGCCCTAAACCTAAACAGGGAGATCCCCCGAGAGATGTGCTATATCACTTTCTTGATGATCGAATGAAATATCTAATTCTCAGCAGAGCATGCGAATCACAAGAAATCAAGTATGAAGATTCCCAAATAAGACTCTTTCAAGACTTATCGGCCACAACTCTAAAAAAGCACAGGCTCTTAAAACCTCTCACAGAAGCTCTGACTCAAAAGGGTTACCAATTTCATTGGCTGTTCCCATTAGGGATCTTCATTACGGCTGGTGATAAAAAAACTTCAGGCTAGATCATCATCAGACATCAAAGAAGTGTGCAAGGCCCTGGCCATCTCCTTGGAGATATTCCCCGATCTCAAATCATTCCACTCAGCCTCACAACACCAACCTCTGTTAAACCCAACCCCGTGGTATCTTGCTGGAACTCCAACATCACAAAGACAAAAGAGGAAATCTGCCAAGACTCCAACTGCACGAGGTGAAGAAGAGGCAGTGGGATAGGAGGAGTTCTCCAATAGATCCACTGATCTAAAGATGATCCTCTCGGAGATTACAGATACCCATGGTTAATGCCCTTACGAGAATTGGACCAAAACCGCACTCTGATTAATATTACATTAGTTAACATTATATCTTCCATAATGGTAGACATGCATACCCGGGGCTCTGGGATCCAGAAAATATTTTCCCCCAAAAGCTTGCAGGACTGATGTGCTAGTTTCTTAACATTGACTAGGGTTGAGCGAAACGGGTCGATCATTTTCAAAAGTCACCGACTTTTGGCTAAGTCGGCGTCTCATGAAACCCGATCCGACCCCTGTGCTTGTCGGCCATGCGGTACGCGACTTTCGCGCCAAAGTCACGTTTCAATGACGCGAAAAGCGCCATTTCTCAGCCAATGAAGGTGAACGCAGAGTGTGGGCAGCGTGATGACATAGATCCTGGTCCCCACCATCTTAGAGAAGGGCATTGCAGTGATTGGCTTGCTGTCTGCGGCGTCACAGGGGCTATAAAGGGGCGTTCCCGCCGACCGCCATCTTACTGCTGCTGATCTGAGCTTAGGGACAGGTTGCTGCCGCTTCGTCAGAAGCAGGGAGAGCGTTAGGCAGGGTCCACTAACCACCAAACCGCTTGTGCTGCAGCGATTTCCACTGTCCAACACCACCTTCGGTGTGCAGGGACTGTGGAAGCTATTTTTTTTTTTTTTTCCCCTCAGCGCTGTAGCTCATTGGGCTGCCCTAGAAGGCTCCGTGATAGCTGTATTGCTGTGTGTACGCCACTGTGGAAACCAACTGCTTTTTTCAAAGCACATATCCTCTTGTTCCTTCCTTTCTGCACAGCTATCTTTTTTGTTTGTCCACACTTTTTATTTAATTTGTGCATCAGTCCACTCCTATTGCTGCCTGCCATACCTGGCTTACATTACTGCAGGGAGATAGTAATTGTAGGACAGTTTTTTTTTTGTTTTTGTTTTTTTTTGTGGGAGATTAAGATTGGCATTTCTGCTACAGTGCCATCCCTGTGTGTGCCATCTCTCACTGAGTGGGCCATAGAAAGCCTATTTATTTTTTCCGTGATTTGTGTTCTAAAATCTACCTCAACACAAAAACACTACATCAATCAGTGGGAGAAAAATATTGGCCTCAGTCAGGGCTTGTGTGCCACTGCTGTGTGTGCTATCTCTCATTCAGTGGGCTATAGCAAGCCTATTTTTTTATTTTTTTTTTTAATATTATTTGGTTTCTAAAGTCTCCCTGAAAAAAAAAAAAAAACCTAAAAAAACAGTGGGAGAGTAATATTGCCCTTTCAGCTTGTGTGCCAGTCTTGACTCCTGGGTGTGCCACCTCTCTCCCTTTCATTCAGTGGGCCATAGACAGCCTATTTATTTTTTCCGTGATTTGTGTTCTAAATTCTACCTCAACACAAAAACACTACATCAATCAGTGGGAGAAAAATATTGGCCTCAGTCAGGGCTTGTGTGCCACTGCTGTGTGTGCTATCTCTCATTCAGTGGGCTATAGCAAGCCTATTTTTTTTTTTTTTTTTTTAATATTATTTGGTTTCTAAAGTCTCCCTGAAAAAAAAAAAAAAAACTAAAAAAACAGTGGGAGAGTAATATTGCCCTTTCAGCTTGTGTGCCAGTCTTGACTCCTGGGTGTGCCACCTCTCTCCCTCTCATTCAGTGGGCCATAGAAAGCCTATTTATTTTTTTTTTTAAATATTATTGGGTTTCTAAAGTCTCCCTGAAAAAACAAAAAATACATAAAAAACAGTGGGAGAGTAATATTGCCCTTTCAGCTTGTGTGCCAGTCTTGACTCCTGGGTGTGCCACCTCTCTCCCTTTCATTCAGTGGGCCATAGAAAGCCTATTTATTTTTTCCGTGATTTGTGTTCTAAATTCTACCTCAACACAAAAACACTACATCAATCAGTGGGAGAAAAATATTGGCCTCAGTCAGGGCTTGTGTGCCACTGCTGTGTGTGCTATCTCTCATTCAGTGGGCTATAGCAAGCCTATTTTTTTTTAATATTATTTGGTTTCTAAAGTCTCCCTGAAAAAAAAAAAAAAACCTAAAAAAACAGTGGGAGAGTAATATTGCCCTTTCAGCTTGTGTGCCAGTCTTGACTCCTGGGTGTGCCACCTCTCTCCCTCTCATTCAGTGGGCCATAGAAAGCCTATTTATTTTTTTTAAAAAATATTATTGGGTTTCTAAAGTCTCCCTTAAAAAAAAAAAAAAAACCTAAAAAAACAGTGGGAGAGTAATATTGCCCTTTCAGCTTGTGTGCCAGTCTTGACTCCTGGGTGTGCCACCTCTCTCCCTCTCATTCAGTGGGCCATAGAAAGCCTATTTATTTTTTTTTTTAAATATTATTGGGTTTCTAAAGTCTCCCTTAAAAAACAAAAAATACATAAAAAAACAGTGGGAGAGTAATATTGCCCTTTCAGCTTGTGTGCCAGTCTTGACTCCTGGGTGTGCCACCTCTCTCTCTCTAATTGTGGGCCATAGAAAGCCTTTTTTTTTTTTTTTTTTTTTTTTTTTTAATATTATTTGGTTTCTAAAGTCTCCCTGAAAAAAAAAAAACATAAATTAGGTGGGAGATTAATATTGACATTAGTGCTTGAGTGACAGTCCTGCGTGTGTGTCATCTCTGTGATTTTGTGCCACAGAAAACAGAGTGTGTAACATTGTGCCTGATTTTCCTTGTGGTCTCACCAACCTGTTAAGGGATATTGAAATCATACTGAAGTTATAGCTCACCGTGTAAGTTGTTTGACAGCAACAAATAAAGTTACTTTGGTTAAGATTTTAAAACAATGAGGAAGTCTGGTGCAAGAGGTCGTCGTGGGCGTTCATTGTCAGCTGGTAATGATGGTAGTGGTAGTGGAGCATCAGGTGGTCGTGGGGATAAAAATATTCCACCTAAGTCTGGAGCTGTGGAGCCAGTTTCGTCGTCAGGCTACACAAGGCCTCGAACGCTCTCTTTTCTGGGAGTAGGAAAACCGCTTTTAAAGGCGGAGCAGCAACAGCAAGTTTTGGCTTACATTGCAGACTCAGCCTCTAGCTCTTTTGCCTCCTCTTCCGAAACTGGTAAATGTAAAAGCAGCGCGTCGCTTGTGGATGTTCACGGTCAGGGACAAGTCGCTTCCTTGTCCTCCTCAGCAAAAACTACAACAAGAGAGAAGGATGCAGCAGGCGACACAACGGGTCACTCCATGGAGCTCTTTACACATACCGTCCCTGGCTTAGAAAGTGAAACATTTAACAGGCCATGCCCATTACAAGTATATTCTGACATGGAGTGCACTGATGCACAGCCACAGCCAGAGTACTATGCTGCTCCTTTGACTCAGACCACCACATTGCCCTCTCAGGGTACAGATCCACAATCAGACCCTGATGAGACTATGTTGCCCCGCCACGAACGCTATACCACCGACTGACACAGTGACACAGACGAAGTTGCACACGAGCTCGAAGAGGAGGTAATAGATGACCCAGTTATTGACCCCGATTGGCAGCCATTGGGGGAACAGGGTGCAGGCGGCAGTAGTTCAGAAGCGGAGGTGGAGGAGGGGCCGCAGCAGGCATCAACATCGCAACAGGTTCCATCTGCCGGGCCCGTATCTGGCCCAAAACGCGTGTCAAAGCCAAAACCTGTTGGAGCACAGCATTGCCATCCGGTTAAAGCTCAGTCTGCAATCCCTGAAAAGGGATCCGAGTCTAGGAAGAGTGCAGTCTGGCATTTTTTTAAACAACATCCAACTGATCAGCGCAAAGTCATCTGTCAAAAATGTTCAACTAGCTTAAGCAGAGGTCAGAATCTGAAAAGTCTAAATACTAGTTGCATGCATAGACACTTAACCACCATGCATTTTCAAGCCTGGACTAACTACCAAACGTCCCTCAAGGTTGTAGCACCCTCGGCCAATGAAGCTAGTCAGCAACGCAACATCCCTTCCGTCACTGTAAGGCCACCATTTTCCGCACCACCGGCAGTATCTGTGCAGGTTTCTTTGCCAGCCAAAAGCAGTCAGGGTCAGGGAATCACCAGTTTTGTAGGAGGAAATATTGCATCTAGGGCACCGGCGGAAACAATACCGTCTCCAACCGTCTCTCAGTCTGCCATGTACACCGGCACACCCGAAAGTTCCACGATCTCCAGCTCTCCAGTCCAGCTCACCCTACATGAGACTCTGGTTAGAAAAAGGAAGTACTTATCCTCGCATCCGCGTACACAGGGTTTTAACGCCCACATAGCTAGACTAATCTCGTTAGAGATGATGCCCTACCGGTTAGTTGAAAGCGAAGCTTTCAAAGCCCTGATGGAGTACGCTGAACCACGATACGAGCTACCCAGTCGACACTTTTTTTCCAGAAAAGCCATCCCAGCCCTGCACCAGCATGTTAAACAGCGCATCGTCCATGCACTCAGGCAATCTGTGAGTACAAAGGTGCACCTGACTACAGATGCATGGACCAGTAGGCATGGCCAGGGACGTTATGTGTCCATCACGGCACACTGGGTGAATGTGGTGGATGCAGGGTCCACAGGCGACATCAATTTAGGGACAGTTGTGCCTAGCCCACGGTCTAGGAAACAGTTGGCTGTAGGCGTTCGCACCCCCTCCTCCTCCTCCTCCTCGTCCTCCTGCAGAAGCTACAGCTCTTCCACAGAACGCAGTCTGCCAACCACTCCATCGGCAGATGACACTGTTGCACACCAGTTGTCCCATTATGGGCCAGCTACTGCCAAGCGTCAGCAGGCTGTATTGGCTATGAAGTGCTTGGGCGACAACAGACACACCGCGGAAGTTCTGTCCGAGTTCTTGCAACAAGAAACGCAGTCGTGGCTGGGCACAGTAGATCTTGAGGCAGGCAAGGTAGTGAGTGATAACGGAAGGAATTTCATGGCTGCCATCTCCCTTTCCCAACTGAAACACATTCCTTGCCTGGCTCACACCTTAAACCTGGTGGTGCAGTGCTTATTGAAAACTTATCCTGGGTTCTCCGACCTGCTCCTCAAAGTGCGTGCACTTTGCTCACATATCCGACGTTCGCCTGTACACGCCAGCCGTATGCAGACCTATCAGCGGTCTTTGAACCTTCCCCAGCATCGCCTAATCATAGACGTTGCAACAAGGTGGAACTCAACACTGCACATGCTTCAGAGACTGTGCGAACAGAGGCGTGCTGTTATTTATTTGTGGGAGGATACACGGGCAGGCAGTAGGATGGCAGACATGGAGTTGTCAGGTGTGCAGTGGTCTAAGATACAAGACATGTGTCAAGTCCTTCAGTGTTTTGAGGAATGCACACGGCTGGTTAGTGCAGACAACGCCGTAATAAGCATGAGCATCCCCCTAATGCGTCTGCTGATGCAAAGTTTGACGCACATAAAGGAGCAGGCGTCTGCACCAGAGGAAGAGGAAAGCCTTGATGACAGTCAGCCATTGTCTGGTCAGGGCAGTGTACAGGACGAGGTAGCGGGCGAAGAGGAGGTGGAGGACGAGGAGGATGATGGGGATGAGTGTATTTTTAATGCCGAACCTTTCCCGGGGGCACAGGAATTTGGTTGCGTGTCACGGCCGGGTTCTGGTTTTTTGAGGGACACAAGTGACGTAGATTTGCCTGCAACTGCCCCTCAACCAATCACAACCGGAGATTTGACAACTGGAACTTTGGCCCACATGGCGGATTATGCCTTACGTATCCTAAAAAGGGACACACGCATTACGAAAATGATGAACGATGACGATTACTGGTTGGCCTGCCTCCTTGATCCACGCTATAAAGGCAAATTGCAAAATATTATGCCACATGAGAACTTGGAACTAATATTAGCAACCAAACAATCAACTCTTGTTGACCGTTTGCTTCAGGCATTCCCAGCACACAGCGCACGTGATCGTTCTCACACGAGCTCCAGGGGGCAGCAGACTAGGAGTGTTAGGGGTGCACACATCAGAAGTGGCGTTGGACAGAGGGGTTTTCTGACCAGGTTGTGGAGTGATTTTGCTATGACCGCAGACAGGACAGGTACTGCTGCATCAATTGAAAGTGACAGGAGACAACATTTGTCCAGTATGGTTACTAACTATTTTTCATCCCTTATCGATGTTCTCCCTCAACCGTCATTCCCATTTGATTACTGGGCCTCCAAATTAGACACCTGGCCAGAATTGGCAGAATATGCATTGCAGGAGCTTGCTTGCCCGGCAGCAAGTGTCCTATCAGAAAGAGTATTCAGTGCTGCAGGTTCAATATTAACCGAAAAAAGGACTCGTCTGGCTACCCAAAATGTTGACGATCTAACATTCATTAAAATGAACCACAACTGGATTTCGAAATCTTTTGCCCCACCTTGCCCGGCCGACACCTAGCTTTCCTATGAAAAGCTCTTGCCTGTGAATTACTTTTCTAATGTCTAATTTGCTGCAGCTGATTGTACAGCATACGACATGTTTACACCTCCCTAAATGGCAAAACTCCCCACACGGGGCCGTGGTATCGCGACTTGGCGCAAGCACCCGTGAGACTGCTGTTTGTCTGAAGAGGTGGGTGTGCTCGCTTTTGGTTGACGGCATTGCTACTGGGTCCCTCATAGTACAATGTAGTGTCTCTGGCGGTGGTGGTGCGCACCCAACGTCAGACACACCGTTGTAACATGAGGGGCCCTGGGGCGGTCCCGCCGGCCTCAAGAGAGTTCCCCCCTACCCCAGCTCAAAATGTGCTCTACCACGTGCAAAATTATGTCGCACAGCTCCACCAATCTTTAGTCTATTCGCTGACATCATTCAATGTCTGGCACTGACAATACAAATTTGTAGACATCTATGATGCAACTTAAAGTAGTCTGTGTCTGTGTCCTATATTGGCACCATTAAATAGTTACTGCCAAATTACTATGTCAGAAACTCAGTAGATGAGCCCACCCCTGTACCTAAGTATGCCACCTTTTTTTTTGTTTTGGTTGTTTTGCGAGACATTAACATCTATTTATATTTTGGGAGTACTGGGACAGACACTCCTTGCACTACTCCTCCACTCACCACAAAGCTGCCTGTGTATCCATGTAACCGCTGTAAAGCTGCCATGAGCCTATTGTTTGTTATTTTAGGCCTTTGATAGCCTGTCTGCGGTCCCTACTTTAAATACTCCTCCACTCACCACCAAGCTGCCTGTGTATCCATGTAACCGCTGTAAAGCTGCCATGAGCCTATTGTTTGTTATTTTAGGCCTTTGATAGCCTGTCTGCGGTCCCTACTTTAAATACTCCTCCACTCACCACCAAGCTGCCTGTGTATCCATGTAACCGCTGTAAAGCTGCCATGAGCCTATTGTTTGTTAATTTAGGCCTTTGATAGCCTGTCTGCGGTCCCTACTTTAAATACTCCTCCACTCACCACCAAGCTGCCTGTGTATCCATGTAACCGCTGTAAAGCTGCCATGAGCCTATTGTTTGTTATTTTAGGCCTTTGATAGCCTGTCTGCGGTCCCTACTTTAAATACTCCTCCACTGACCAGACCACTGCTGCCCGTGTACCCCTGGAACCAATTATAAAGTGCCTACAGCCAGCCCATTTACTTATGTTAGGCCTTTGAAGCCTGTCTGCGGTCCCTACTTTAAATACTCCTCCACTCACCACCACCAAGCTGCCTGCCCGTGTATCCATGTAACCGCTGTAAAACTGCCATAAGCCTATTGTTTGTTATTTTAGGCCTTTGATAGCCTGTCTGCGGTCCCTACTTTAAATACTCCTCCACTCACCACCACCAAGCTGCCTGCCCGTGTATCCATGTAACCGCTGTAAAACTGCCATAAGCCTATTGTTTGTTATTTTAGGCCTTTGATAGCCTGTCTGCGGTCCCTACTTTAAATACTCCTCCACTGACCAGACCACTGCTGCCCGTGTACCCCTGGAACCAATTATAAAGTGCCTACAGCCAGCCCATTTTCTTATGTTAGGCCTTTGAAGCCTGTCTGCGGTCCCTACTTTAAATACTCCTCCACTGACCACCAAGCTGCCTGCCCGTGTATCCATGTAACCGCTGTAAAGCTGCCATGAGCCTATTGTTTGTTATTTTAGGCCTTTGATAGCCTGTCTGCGGTCCCTACTTTAAATACTCCTCCACTCACCACCAAGCTGCCTGTGTATCCATGTAACCGCTGTGAAGCTGCCATGAGCCTATTGTTTGTTATTTTAGGCCTTTGATAGCCTGTCTGCGGTCCCTACTTTAAATACTCCTCCACTGACCAGACCACTGCTGCCCGTGTACCCCTGGAACCAATTATAAAGTGCCTACAGCCAGCCCATTTTCTTATGTTAGGCCTTTGAAGCCTGTCTGCGGTCCCTACTTTAAATACTCCTCCACTCACCACCACCAAGCTGCCTGCCCGTGTATCCATGTAACCGCTGTAAAACTGCCATAAGCCTATTGTTTGTTATTTTAGGCCTTTGATAGCCTGTCTGCGGTCCCTACTTTAAATACTCCTCCACTCACCACCACCAAGCTGCCTGCCCGTGTATCCATGTAACCGCTGTAAAACTGCCATAAGCCTATTGTTTGTTATTTTAGGCCTTTGATAGCCTGTCTGCGGTCCCTACTTTAAATACTCCTCCACTGACCAGACCACTGCTGCCCGTGTACCCCTGGAACCAATTATAAAGTGCCTACAGCCAGCCCATTTTCTTATGTTAGGCCTTTGAAGCCTGTCTGCGGTCCCTACTTTAAATACTCCTCCACTGACCACCAAGCTGCCTGCCCGTGTATCCATGTAACCGCTGTAAAGCTGCCATGAGCCTATTGTTTGTTATTTTAGGCCTTTGATAGCCTGTCTGCGGTCCCTACTTTAAATACTCCTCCACTCACCACCAAGCTGCCTGTGTATCCATGTAACCGCTGTAAAACTGCCATGAGCCTATTGTTTGTTATTTTAGGCCTTTGATAGCCTGTCTGCGGCCCCTACTTGCAATACTCCTCCACTGACCACAATGCTGCCTGGAGTGCCTGCCTGTGTATCCATGTAACCGATGTAAAACTGCCATGACTGCCTACTGTTTGTTATTTTAGGCCTTTGATAGCCTGTCTGCAGCCCCTACTTGCAATACTCCTCCACTGACCACACCAATGCTGCCCGTGTACCCCTGGAACCTATTTAAAAGTTCATAGAGCCTAGTTATATATTTTATTTACTATTAATAAGGCCATGATGGACTACGCTGTACCACGCTACAAGCTAACCAGTCGACACTTCTTTTGCGAGAAAAGCCATCCCAACCCTCCACCAGCATGTAGAAGACCGCATTGTCCATGCACTCTGGCAATCTGTGAGTACAAAGGTGCACCTGACAACAGACGCATGGACCTGTAGGCATGGCCACGGAAGATTACGTGTCCATTACGGCGCAATGGGTTAATGTGGTGGATGCATGGTCCACAGGGGACAGCCTACTAAGTCTGTCTGCAGTCCCTAATTCAAATTGTCCTCCACTGTCTAAATCGGAACTTCCACCTTCTGGCTTTCGGCCTATAGTATCAGAAATTAAACTGCATTTGGCCTTCAACTTTGGTTAGGGCCTACTAACGGCTTCTGCCCCTCCCTGGTGTTGCCCTCAACTAAATAAAGCTGAGCTTCAACCTTCTGCTCCAAATTACCATTTTGAAAAATGCAATAGGCTTTTCCGGCCTACTAAAGGTGTCTGTCTGTGTGCCCCTGCCTGGTGTTGTCCTCAACTAAATAAAGCTGAGCTTCAACCTTCCGGCTCTCATTAAGTGGTTTTAAAAAAAAAAAATGGTGGTTAGGGCCTACTAACGGCTTCTGCCCCTCCCTGGTGTTGCCCTCAACTAAATAAAGCTGAGCTTCAACCTTCTGCTCCAAATTACCATTTTGAAAAATGCAATAGGCTTTTCCGGCCTACTAAAGGTGTCTGTCTGTGTGCCCCTCCCTGGTGTTGTCCTCAACTAAATAAAGCTGAGCTTCAACCTTCCGGCTCTCATTATGTGGTTTTAAAAAAAAAATTGGTGGTTAGGGCCTACTAACGGCTTCTGCCCCTCCCTGGTGTTGTCCTCAACTAAATAAAGCTGAGCTTCAACCTTCCGGCTCTCATTAAGTGGTTTTAAAAAAAAAAAATGGTGGTTAGGGCCTACTAACGGCTTCTGCCCCTCCCTGGTGTTGTCCTCAACTAAATAAAGCTGAGCTTCAACCTTCCGGCTCTCATTAAGTGGTTTTAAAAAAAAAAATGGTGGTTAGGGCCTACTAACGGCTTCTGCCCCTCCCTGGTGTTGTCCTCAACTAAATAAAGCTGAGCTTCAACCTTCCGGCTCTCATTAAGTGGTTTTAAAAAAAAAAATGGTGGTTAGGGCCTACTAACGGCTTCTGCCCCTCCCTGGTGTTGTCCTCAACTAAATAAAGCTGAGCTTCAACCTTCCGGCTCTCATTAAGTGGTTTTAAAAAAAAAAATGGTGGTTAGGGCCTACTAACGGCTTCTGCCCCTCCCTGGTGTTGCCCTCAACTAAATAAAGCTGAGCTTCAACCTTCTGCTCCAAATTACCATTTTGAAAAATGCAATAGGCTTTTCTGGCCTACTAAAGGTGTCTGTCTGTGTGCCCCTGCCTGGTGTTGCCCTCAACTAAATAAAGCTGAGCTTCAACCTTCTGCTCCAAATTACCATTTTAAAAAATGCAATAGGCTTTTCCGGCCTACTAAAGGTGTCTGCCCCTCCCTGGTGTTGTCCTCAACTGAACAAAGCTGAGCTTCCACATTCTGGCTTTCGCCCTATACTATCAGATATTAAACTGCATTTGGCCTACTAGTGTGGTTAGGCCCTTGAAACAGTGTCTGCTGCTCTTGGGTTTGCTACTCCACTGAACAAAGCAATGCCGCCTGTTTAGTCCTGTTACCAATTTTGAACTGCATGTAGCCTACTTTATTCTTTGGCCCTATATCTGTTTCCTCCTCATCCTGCCCATTGCCCAGCCACTGCTAAATGAGTCTGCTGGTACATTGACCTAGACCACTACATTCCCCTTGTACTCTACACAGCCAGAATCTGTCCCTGCTGAAAGTAAGGTTCCCCTTCCCGCATGTTATACCACCTTACACAGGGACAAAGAGGAAGGTGCAGATGAAAGTGCAGGTTCCTTCATCAGGTGGGGGGGCATACTCGTTGGCGACGTCACTGGCACAGGGCCCCTCAGAGTACGCAAAAGTGTCGCTGCTGGTGGGAGGCGCCCCCGCCATGCAAACACACCGCCGTACTTTCAGGGGCCCTGTGCCAGTGGCAATGCGAACGAGTGGGCCCCCCCCCTGCTTGCTCAGGATCACAGCACTTGCAACTTTTAAATACTTACCTTTCCCTGCAACACCGCCGTGACGTAGTCCGCATTTCCTGGGCCCACGAAAAACTTGAGCCAGCCCTACTCCCCCCACAACTTTCCCCCAATTCCCTATGCCCAACTATTATTATACAGTTAATTAAGATTGGCAAGCTTCAGAAACAAGAATGGATGTTTTTGGCATTAAAATGGGCACTGTAGGTGTTTTCCTGGCCTCCACTCACTGCCGACTATGCTTCCCCATTGACTTGCATTGGGTTTCGTGTTTCGGTCGATCCCCGACTTTTAGCGATAATCGGCCGACTGCACTCGACTCGACTCTGGACAAAATCGGGTTTCCCAAAACCCTACTCGATCTTAAAAAAATGAAAGTCGCTCAACCCTAACATTGACTATTGTTGTTCTTTAAGTGTGCAAATTACAAGCTTAATTTTGTTTTCTTATTTCCCCCCTCTCTTCATCAGTTCCTTTTCTTTTCTCCATCCCCTCCTTCCTTACCTCTGCATCATGAGGCATCCAGGTCATCAACGGACACATATGCAACGATTCCCTGCTCGTCTCCTCACTCATATACATGGCTACCCACAATAAGGTAATTACTTTTGCATCTCTAAATGCAAATGTCTTTAATTCTCTGATTTCTAGGTTACATACACTACATACACTTAAAAAACAGAATGCTGACATCTTATTGATCCAAGAAACACACTTCAAACCAGATAAACTTCCCAACTTTGAACGTGCTTATTATGACACATGGCTCCATGCCACTACAACATAGGTGGGTTTGAGAGGTACATCAGTGGCAATAGCGAGAGGACTACCCTTCCAGGCACATAAAATAATGAAAGACCCTAATGGTCGCTACGTTTTAGTTAAAGACTTCTTGGCTGGAAACTTTACCACTATTTGCAACCTATATGCCCCCAATAAGAAACATTTAAAATGGCTAATGAGAACACTTATGAAAATAGAAGACTTCAGGGAAGGGACTCTCATCATAGGGGGAGACTTAAATCTGGCACTAGAACCTTTGATTGATACTACAAAAAAGAGAAGCGCAATATCCCCCAAAGATCTTGTAAGAATAAAAACGTAGGTGGGAACTATGCAGATGCTGGACATCTGGAGATATCTACATCCGACTGATCGAGACTTTACCTATTACTCCCATCCCCATAAGACCTACCACCAACTGGACTACATTTTCATACCTAGACAATTACAGAGACAAAGCCACTAAGTTCATGCTTTCAAGAATAAGACGACGCCAAGCCCGTACCTACATTCACTCAATTAAAATGCTGAACGGACTAAGCACCCAAAACTATACATAAATAGAGACAGAGTTCCTAATCTACTATATAATTATCTAAGGGTCACTTCTGTCTGTCTGTCTGTCTGTCTGTAATGGAAATCCCAAGTCGCTGATTGGTCACGGCAAAACAGCCACGACCAATCAGCGATGAGCACAGTCCGGCGGCAAAATGGCCGCTCCTTACTCCCCGCAGTCAGTGCCCGCTCCATACTCCACTCCAGTCAGCACTCACACAGGGTTAATGGCAGCGTTAACAGACTGCGTTATGCCATGGTGTAACGCACTTTATTAACACTGCTATTAACCCTGTGTGACCAACTTTTTACTATTGATGCTGTCTATGCAGCATCAATAGTAAAAAGATCTAATGTTAAAAATAATAATAAAAAAAAAATAGTTATATACTTACCGTCCGTCGGCCCCTCGGATCCAGAACAGGCCTTTCCCGCTCCTCGTGATGCTCCGGTGACCGCTCCATGCATTGCGATCTCGCGAGACTGCAATGCACTCTTGGGACCGGAGCGCTCGAGGAGCATCGGTAAATGCCTGGGCTGGATCCGGGGGAGTATATAACTATTTTTTATTTTAATTATTTTTTTTAACAGGGATATGATGCCCACATTGCTATATACTACGTGGGCTGTGCAATATACTACATGGGCTGTGCAATATACTATGTGGGCTGTGCAATATACTACGTGGCTGTGCAATATACTACGTGGCTGTGCAATATACTACGTGGGCTGTGTTATATACTACATGGGCTGTGCTATATACTACGTGTGCTGCGTTATACACTACGTGGGCTGTTATATACTATGTGGGCTGTGTTATACACTATGTGGGCTGTGTTATACACTACGTGGGCTGTGTTATACACTACGTGGGCTGTGTTATATACTGTGTGCGTGGTCTGTTATATACTATGTGAGCTGTGTTATATGCTACGTGGGCTGTTATAAACTACGTGGCTGTGTTATATGCTATGTGGGCTGTTATACACTCCATGGGCTGTGCTATATACTCCATGGGCTGTTACATACTATGTGGCTGTGCTATATACTCCATGGGCTGTGCTATATACTCCGTGGGCTGTGCTATATACTACGTGGCTGTGCTATATACTACGTGGCTGTGCAATATACTACGTGGCTGTGCTATGTACTAAATGGCTGTGCTATTTACTACGTGGGCACAAAATATTACATCGTATGCACTACGCAAAAAAGAATAAACTTCCTCTGATCCTCTTGGGAACAGATACAGAAAAAGCCTTCGACAGGGTGGATTGGACCTATTTAGAGGAAGTGTTAGAGAGCTTTGGATTTCCACAACAACTAGTCTCAACCATAATGAAGATGTACAGAAACTCAACGGCCCGCATTAGAATCAATGGCTCACTAACAGACATGTTCACCATCAAAAATGGCACACGACAAGGCTGTCCATTGTCGCCTTTATTGTTTGTGCTAACGATGGAACCCCTGTTAAGCGCTATACAACTATGTCAAGAAATAGATGGCATTAAAATTGGGAAAATACACCACAAGACAGCGGCTTTTGCTGATGATTTATTAGTCATGATTGCTAAGCCTCTTTGAAGCTTCCCTGCCCTCATGAAGATATTAGACGAATATGGTAATCTCTCAAACTTTAAGGTGAATATGTCCAAATCTGAGGCATTGGATCTTAAAGTTTCTCTATATACCCTTATAAAGAGAAGGAACTATACCCATTCTCATGGCCCAAGCACTAGATCAACTACCTGGGGATCAAAGTTAGCAGAACTGATGAAGAATTACTTGAAAATAATTATTAACCACTACTAGATCATGCTGCCACAACCATTCGGTCTTGGAGGGACCCGTTCCTTTCTTGGACGGGAAGGAAAAACCTGATAAAAAGCCTGATACCCAAATTTAATTATATGTTCCAAGCGCTACCCTTTCAAATCCCTGACGCCTATCTTGCCAAAGTAAATTCTCTTTTTTCCAACTATATATGGAAAAATACAAAACCTCGTATAGCTTTTCGTATGCTAAAACTACCTAAGGCTAGAGGTGGAATGGGTGCCCCCGACATAAGGAAATATTATTATGCCGCAGTACTATCTCAAATAATAAGCCTAAGGGTACCGTCACACAGTGAAATTTCCATCGCTACGACGTTACGATTCGTGACGTTCTAGCGATATCGTTACGATATCGCAGTGTCTGACACGCAGCAGCGATCAGGGATCCTGCTGAGAATCGTACATCGTAGCAGATCGTATGGAACTTTCTTTCGTCGCTTGATCACCCGCTGACATCGCTGGATCGTTGTGTGTGACAGCGATCCAGCGATGTCTTCGCTTGTAACCAGGGTAAACATCGGGTAACTAAGCGCAGGGCCGCGCTTAGTAACCCGATGTTTACCCTGGTTACAAGCGTAAACGTAAAAAAACAAACCGTACATGCTCACCCGTCGGTGTCCTTCAGGTCCCTTGCCGTCTGCTTCCTGCTCTGAGTGCCGGCCGGAAAGTGAGAGCAGATCACAGCGGTGCTGCGCTCTGCTCTCACTGTACGGCTGCACTCAGAGCAGGAAGCAGACGGCAAGGGACCTGAAGGACACCGACGGGTGAGTATGTACGGTTTGTTTTTTTACGTTTACGCTGGTAACCAGGGTAAACATCGGGTTACTAAGCGCGGCCCTGCGCTTAGTTACCCGATGTTTACCCTTGTTACCCGGGGACTTCGGCATCGCTCCAGCGCCGTGATTGCAACGTGTGACCGCAGTCTACGACGCTGGAGCGATATTCATACGATCGCTGCGACGTCACGGATCGTGCCGTCGCAGCGATGAAAATTTCAATGTGTGACGGTACCCTAATTCGAAACTCCCAAGATAAACAGTCGATAACAGTGGAGAGAAATTTCACCCTTTCCTCTCAGACCATTTTTGTTGACCTACACTAAAGGACACCCACTCCCTCCTCATCCTAATCCCCTCACTCGTAAATTACTTAAGGTCTGGGCGAGGACATATAATACTCTTATACCTCCATCAACACCATTATTAACACTCTCTGATGTCCTGGCTCACCTGGCAAAAGACCGAACCAAAAACTTTGCAATAGACCAATTAATGGTGGATGGGGCGCTCCTCTCGCTGTCGGAAATATGTAAGATCCCTGGTCTTGAGACATTCAACCATGCAATACTCCACACTTAAAAACACACTGAAAAAAATGCCATACTATTCAGATATGGCACACAAACCCACCCCATCCAGACCCTCAAAAACTCGATCTATAATTTAAAAGGCACTCCTAACGGAAGACCTCAGTCCAAAGGGAGCCTATATACTAGAATGGGAAAAGGACCTCGGATATATGTTTACACAAACACGAGTACTCCATATCTATAAATACTCTCATGGCCCTACGAATTGTGTTAAAACCAAATAAAATTCTTACAAGGTAGTGTCCAGGTAGTATATTGCACAGACACAGTTTCAGGCATGGCAGATAAATTCCCATGCTAGATGCTGGAGATGCAAGACTGGGGAAGGTGACTACTTACATTTATGGTGGTCATGCCCAAACATACACCATTTTTGGACACTAATGGAAAAAATTATCCAAGACATCACGGGGAAAAAAATGAAACTAACACCAGAGATCGCACTATTGAACTTTCCTGTCTGGCCTAGACATACACGAGCCACCCTTCTGGCTCAAAATATATTGGCAGCAGCCAAATTGCTAATACCCACATTCTAGAAATCCAACAACACACCATCACACCAACAATTGCTAAAGAAAATAGACCAACTGTACCACATAGCTGAGTTGGCAGCCCTAGTACACCACACACTTTAAAATTTTAGGAGACAGCACCACTGGATCCTTTTCAGATCAAGAACCTGCTTCGCAACAGCAGGACAAAACTAGATGCCAATGGTGCAAAATTATGATGCCCCCCCTCCCCTGCCCTTCTTCCTTAGCCTCTCTTCTTTTTTGATCATCTTTTCTTTTCTCTAACCCCTATAACTTCTACTTTACTTTTAATCTTTAATTACAAATTACTAAACTTTACTATATTTGCTAAGGCGCAGTGTCGCCAGCTTTTATGTTGTTATTCCTGGCAATATTGTTTCTAGCTCTAGTTTATATGACATTAACGTTGAAGACTAGACAAGTTGAAAACTATATATGTTTTGACATAATAATTGAGGACATTGTGGGGGCGTGGCATGACAGCGGTGGAGTGAGGAAGCAGGCAGAGGAGCTCCCTCCATAAAACCGACTAAATACCATATCAGAGCACGATTCCGGATCCCAACAGCACTACCATGGGTCCCAAAAAGAAGAAGGGACACGGGGGGGCCCCCTCGGTGGCAGAGGAGCCCGCAGCTCAACAGATAACAAAATTCCTGGTCGGTCCAGACAGAAGAGAAGGCCTAAGAAACATGGCGACAGTGGAAGAGAAGGAGACAGCAGACGCTGTAACAGACGCTGACACAGCAGAGGCAGGGTCGGGAAGCAGCTCCTACGGGTCAGTGACACAGGAGGTGAGACACAGTGGAGATGCTGCTTCTGGCACTGGGAAATGTGAGGGAGGACATAAATCATTACCAGCAGTGCTTCAAGATGGAGCTGGGGAGGGGAGGGGGCTGCAGGAGGGAGAGGAGGGAGAGCAGGGGTCAGTGCTGGCAATGATAGGAGAGAAACAGGACGATGGGGAAGTGCATAGGACAGAAGAAGAAGATTGTGAAATGGATTACAATGAAGGTCCGTCTCAGAGCCCTGTGTCCCCCTACCCCAGAAGCAGCTCTGAATCCTCCAGGCACGTTATAGCCCCTGATGTTGTGGTTGTAGGGGGAGGCCAACCAGTTCAGGAGGGTTGCCTCACACAAACTCAGGCCCCACAGATAATGCCCTCTCTCTACTATCCTGCATATAACTCACAGGGCTTTGGATATAACACACAATTGATCCCAGGACTCGATATGGGTTTTTGTTGAATGCTAGACTACGTGATATGCCCAGCAGATAGGACATGGAACAATATGTGATCCGCCTAGAGACATCGTATAAGGCAGAATTATCAACCCTGAGGAATGAGATACAACAGTGCAATGAAAGGGTTAATGTACATGACCAAGCTATTGCGGCTCTGACAGCCAGATTAGATGCTCAGGATGAGACGCTTGCAGATCAATCCTATCATATTCAAATGCTGGCAGATATGCTTGATGATGCCGAAAATAGGGGAAGGCGGAACAATATTAGGGTTCGAGGACTACCAGAAACAGTGGCACCCAAAGACATAAGAGGCGCACTGCAGCAAGTATTTAACTCTGTTCTGCAGCGTCCACAGGAGTCACCCCTTGAACTAGACCGGGCTCATAGGGCGTTGGGTCCAAGACCTCAAAACCAGGCTCCTCCACGTGATGTGATATGCCGGGTGCATAGATACCAAATAAAGGATGAAGTGATGTCCAAGGCAAGAATAGAGAACACCATAAAATACAAAGATACCAGAATCCAGCTATTGCCTGATCTATCTCGGTGGACTCTGCAGAGGAGGAGAGCTCTCCGCCCGTTACTAGACGTTTTACGCCAGCATGATATATCATACACTTGGGGGTTTCCTTTACGCCTCCGTGTCCAAAAAGAAGGCAGGGTTCACCTGCTGAGTCATCCGAACGGCATCCCTGCTTTTTCGGCAGCGCTTAACATCCCAAGGGTGGAAATCACAGAATGGCCTTCTCTGCCTTTACAGTACAGAGGAGCAGACCCTCCCGGGCAATTTCTCCCTCAAAGGCAGAGGAGAGCAGGCAGAAGAAGGGCGTGATCCCAGAGGTAACGAAGAAGGGAGAGAACCATGAAGTTAGGATCATGACAGAATGGGTTCCATGACTGCCTGTTTGGGTGGGGGAAAGGGTTTGCGGGATATATATGGTTTCATTTTCATGAGGATCAGGAGCACAGATGGATGTCCACACTCCAGTTCACTAACATTTGGTGCCATGAAGTGGAATATCTTGCATAGCAACGACCGTTATTGATTCCGCAAGGACTTCAAGATAGACAGCGCATGGAAAAAGAAGGCAGACGCTTTCCACAGGAATTTAATAGGAATCAAGAGAACGATGCCCCCTTCCCTTCCCTCCCTTTTTCCCCTTCCCTCCCTTTTTCCCCTTCCTCCTCCCCTTCCCCCCTCCTCTTTCCCCATTTTCCCTTCTTCCCTCCCTCTCTTTCTTTCTCCACCTTTCCCCCTTTTCCCTTCTCCCCCCCTCTCTTGGGTTTTTTTTTTTTTTTTTTCTCCCCCACTAGGGGTGCTACATATTGTGCCATTGTTCTGCCCCACTGTGGTAGTCCAAGCGGATGATAAGTTCACGACTGTCGTCGAAGATGGTTGATTTCTGGTTTATATTATTATAGTATGTAGATAGTATTTTATAACAACTCATTGAATCGTCGTTGATATCCTGCACCCCTGCATTATTATTTAAGTCTGGCGTTGCTTTTATTTGGGTCATGAGGGAGAATTGGGAGATGTGAATGGCATTAGAACAAAGACTGTAAACCATACTCTGGCCCTACCTCGCTATATGACAGGTTCCGGTTAAGTCAATTTAAAGTTAACATTTATTCCCCTCAGTTGAGGAGAGGTTACTGATGGTTGTGTCGGAGGAGGGAGTCTCACTCCATATCGCACATAACTTACGACCCTACGGAGGAGCCATAACCCGTTGAACGGCATTGGCGGTTAACACATTCCTCCACCACATATTTTAGGATATAAGAAGGCATCTTACGTAGAGCACACCACTTCAGGCTTCAAAGACGTACTACGTTTCGATAGATATTGACCCTGATTTCGCAATAATCTGAATACGTGTCTAATTATCTACCTTTTCTATTCACTATCTCAATTTCTTTTATAAATTAGATCTACTTTAGCCTCCGTGGCCCTCTCAGTAGGGAGAGAGGAGGTACGACTCAGACAACAATGCACCCAAAGATCACTATGGGATCCCTGAATGCCAGGGGATTTAACACGCCCCAGAAAAGGTCACAAATCCTATATGGAATGCATAAGCTTAAGGTACAAATACTTATACTTCAGGAGACTCATTTAAAAAAAAACAATATCCCTACTATCAAGGACCGATACTTCACGACTTGGTTCCATAGCGCTTGCCCCGAAAGTCGTTCGAGGGGGGTGTCTATTGCGATCCACAAGTCCCTCCAGCACACAGTTGAGGACACATATGCGGATCCAGAAGGCAGGTACCTACTATTAAAAGTTAGGATTCATACAACCCTCTACACTATTGCGGGGTGGTATGCCCCAAACAAAAATCAGGCCAGGGCTGGTCGGGGTTTCCTAAGGAGAGTAGCGGAATTTGCTGAGGGGGTGATGGTGATAGGAGGGGACTTCAATCTCACCCTTGACCCACGAATGGATACCTCAACACAAAATATGAGAGGAATCACTAGGCAATTGTCCCTTTTGAAACAATCTATCCATGGGATGCAGCTGGTGGACATTTGGAGAGCACATAATCCTGGAGGTAGAGATTATACGTACTATTCTAGTTCTCATGATTGCTATAGCCGAATTGACTTTTTTCTTGTCAGCCATCATGCCCTATCCTGGCGCCCCCGACCGTCCATTGGTAGCTTCTTATGGTCGGATCACGCCCCGGTGTTCTTAGACATTTCCCCACCAGATGTAGTGGACCGTCCCTGGACTTGGAGATTGAATGACAATTTGTTGAAAGACTTGAATTGCACGACAGACATAAAAAAGACAATAGAACAGTTTTGGTCAGATCACGCAAACGATGACACCTCGACCCCGGTGAAATGGGAGACCCTAAAATGCGTGCTTCGTGGAATCCTGGTAAAACACGGATCCCGTCTTAAAAGACAGAGATTGGAAAAATCAAAAGAATTAATGGATACTATATATGTATTGGAGCAAAAACATAAAAATACTATGTCACCGGTAATACTAGGGGAATTAATTAAACAATCGCTGAAATTCAGAAATAATTTTAAAAGTCTCCTTTATCATAAGGCCAATAAATGCGACCACCCCCTAGCTCGATTATTACATCCTAGGACTCAGACAACTTACATTCCAAAAATTCAGAAACGTACGGGAACGGAGACTCACGACCCAGGAGAGATTCTAGAAACAATACGAGAATACTATCAGAAGCTATATAACTTGGAGGGTACGCACTCGGCTAATCACGCCGGGGACATACAGGCTAAAATAGATAAATATATAGCAGATACGCCACTTCCCAGACTTTCCACAGAGATAACAGATGAGCTAGAGGCAGACATATCGACACAAGAGGTGGATGAGGCCATAAAAAATACTCCAAACGGGAAGAGCCCTGGCCCTGATGGGTTTTCCCCCCAGTTTTATAAACTCTTCAGAGAACAGTTAACACCACACATGACAAGGACTTATAACTCCATTTCTGAGTCCTCAGGGTTTACGCATCAATCTCTGGCGGCCTATATCACAGTATTGCCAAAACCGGGAAAAGATCCAACAGTGGTCTCTAACTATAGACCAATTTCTCTGATCAATATAGACATGAAATTATTCGCGAAGATCCTGGCCAACAGACTTGCACCCCTATTACCATATATCATACATTCAGACCAAGTGGGTTTCGTTCAGGGAAGAGAGGCACGTGATGGAGTGTTGAAGACTATATCTTTGATCGCTCATGCCAGGACCTACCGGAAGCACCTGGGACTGATATCGGTGGACGCCGAAAAGGCGTTTGACCGAGTGAGGTGGAGCTTCCTTCAATCAGCTCTCCGACAGATAGGGCTGGGGGATAGATTCTTATACAAAATTGCGGCCTTATACACGAACCCGTCAGCTACAATTAAAATTAATGGATGGCTCTCGGACCCCTTTAGGATTCATAATGGAACAAGACAGGGGTGTCCTCTTTCTCCCTTGTTGTACACGGTGGCAATGGAACATTTAGCAGTAGCAGTAAGAAATAACCGTAGTGTATGGGGTATCAAGATAGGCCAGAAGCATTATAAAACTTCATTGTATGCAGATGACCTTCTTCTATACATCTCCCAACCTTATATCACCATACCTGCATTAATGTCTGAATTCAAAAAGTACGGAGAGGTCAGTAATTTTAAGATAAACTACACCAAAACTGAGGCACTTAATATTACTTTGCCATCGGGAGATGTGGATAGGGCGAAGGAGAATTTCCCATTCAAATGGCAGGCTGGCGCCATTAAATACTTGGGCATACAGGTCCCCTCAGATCTAAATAAACTATACACACTAAACTACGAAACCCTACTGAATAAAACTATAAGGGATCTAAAAAAGTATGATCAAAAAATGATTTCGTGGTTTGGCCGCATAAACACATTCAAGATGGATGTGCTTCCCCGGTTCCTTTATGTGTTCCAGACGGTACCGATCACGCCACCTCGAAGTTTTTTTAAGACTATTAAATCAGCTCTAATACATTTTATATGGCGTCAGAACAGATCTAGGCTGAGTTACAGAACATTGACGAGACCTAAATCACAAGGGGGGGCGGGACTTCCAGACTTAAAGACATACCACCAGGCCTCACAATTGATCCATCTTTTTGATTGGCATTATAGACGGGAGACCAAACAATGGGTTGGACTGGAACAGGAGGGGTACCTAGTTCCATTGCGGAATTTACCGTGGATAGTGACCAGAAATAAAGAGAAAATAGGGGAGGGTTGTCGGGATATGATGGCTGGCGAGATCCTTAAGAGTTGGGACATGCTAAAATATAAGAAAAAATTAATGAGCGCAACTGTCCCATTGTCTCCTATATTCGCTAATCCTGATTTTCCACCGGGCCTTCACTGCAGGAGGTTTTTGGGATGGAGGGTGGAATCCAATCAAACAATATATCAAATAATCTCGCAGAGGGGTCTTTCCTCTCTCAACGAGCTGCAGGACGAATGTCCTACTCGTACACTATCTTGGTTAGAGTATGAACAATTAAAATCATTTGTCAGACGAATTTCTGGTGGAGAGAGACCACCACCTTCTCTGATACAGTTTGAGAGAATATTCGCCCAGCAGACACCCCCATCGCATCAGATTTCTCTCGTGTACAAATTACTAAACGAGGAGACTTCAACAGTTATCCCGGGATATATTAGAGCGTGGGAGGCGGAAATGGGATGCACATTTACTGAGAGGGAAATCACATCGGCATACCGCTGCGCTCATGGGATGTCTCCGGCCAGCCATGCCCAAGAGAAGAATTTCAAAATTCTTACTAGATGGTACCAATATCCTGTGAGGTTGCATGCCATATTCCCCTCGGTGGCGGATGGGTGCTGGCGCTGTGGGAACGCAAGGGGAACTTTGTTCCATATTTGGTGGCAGTGTCCAGGGATAAAGAGTTTCTGGGGAGAAGTATTCTCAACTTACAATAAAATATCAGGAGAGGATATAAATCTTACTCCGCACATGGCCATCTTGTCCATGCTACCGGGACCAATAGCCAAACAAAAAAGTAGTCTCCTGAGGTTTTGCTTGACGGCAGCCCGCATGGTTATACCTAGACATTGGCGTACAACGAAAATTCCGTCCATGATTGAATGGTTAACAGAATTCTCACATATCCACCATATGGAGGAATTGTTTGCACAGGCTTTGGGTGATAACTCGAGGTACTTGCGGACATGGCAACCCTGGATTTTATTTAGGGACTCTGGGAGTTTCGGGGCTCTCATGGAGAAATGGGAGGTACTTTCCCGGCAGTGAGGTTTCTCCTCGTCTTTCCTGGGCTGGTTTCAGAGGGCTGCGGAGGCATGATCCTTCCTTTACCCTTCTCATTTTTCCTTTCTTTTTCCTCTTTTCTTCTTATCTTTCCTTTAAGTCTGACGTTATACCATAAGCAAGCTGCTGTCAGGGATAAATAATATATTGGGCGGATTCTATGGATAAATATAGCAATTGGAAATAGACTTCCGCTTAGCTAAATAATTATCGAAATGGGGCAACAGGTGGTGGACAATACGAGATGCTAAGAAAGAAAAGAAGAGTTGAGCAAGGAACATATACAGCAATAACTAATAAATATGATTCTGTGATGATACCATAATTGCGTGAAGTAAAAAACACGTACTATTTTGAGAAGTTTTGTAACTACTTTAGTCTATATGTATGTTTGTATTTGTGATATGTTGTACTATTTTAATACTTTAATAAAAAAGAGATTAAACATAATTGAGGACATTGTACTCATTCTTTCTGAGCTACTGTTCATGTATGTTTGATAGAATGCATTTAAAATTCAATAAAAAGAAAATTGAAAAGAAAAAAGAAGCCAAGGCATGCCTAACACCAGACTTGCCAGCAAATTATCCAAAACAAAACAGTTTAATCTCACAATGTGAGCAGGACTCACCCTCAGTGAAAAATACTCAGATATGAAACAAATTCCATCTTTGGTGAGAGGAGAGGAGTCAATAGCCACCAACTTGACTGGAGTCCCGAGCCTGACTGTCACAATTTTATTAAGAGTCACCACACAAGAGTCAATCAGATTGATGGTAGAACCACAGTCAACGAAAGCGGTCGTCACCACGGGACCACCAGAAAGATCCAACTTCACCTGAAGAAGGATTTTAGAAAGCAAGGACAAAAGTACCTAGCAGTTTGGGCAACTTCCTCAATCGTTTCCCAGACTTAGGAGTTTCACCGGAATCTTTACCAAGGGACAAGTGGCAGGACAATTTTTTTTTCCAATGTCCAGAGGCTCCACAGGAAAAGCACAATTGGTTGTCCCTGCGATGTATCCTCTCTCTCTCCTTCAACGTAATCGCACCCACCTCCATAAGTTCAGAAGTGAATGCAGTGTCCCTCAGGCTGGAGTAAAGAGGTGACTCCTGCTGCATCATTCCTCTAGCACGGAGCCTTCAGGCCATATGAACTGTCTGAGTCATGGCATCCTCCAGTGTGTCAGAGGGAGGATGAAGTGCCAGAGGGTCCTGAAGACGGTTGGACAGACCCCTGCAGAACAGCCCTCTCAAGGCGGCGTCACTCTATGCAACCTCAGCAGCTCAACATCTAAACTCCAAACAGAACCATTCTGCTGAATGCTTCCCCTGTGTCACACTCATCACCATGTCCTCAGCCAGATGCACTCTATCAGGCTCACTATAAATATGCCCGAGGGCCTCAAAGAACGAATCCACGGATTTACGTTCCAGTGCGACAGGAGTGAGGGAAACTCCCACACTTGTGGAGCCCCACATAACAAGGTCATATCAATCCCCACTCTCTGACTTTCATTCCCAGACGCATGGGGATGTAACTCAAAAAACAACTTGCACCCCTCTCGAAAAACCCTAAACAATTTTTTGTCCCCAGAAAAATAATCAGATAATTTTACTGGTGGTTCAGGAGCCACCAAAGATACATCAGTGGGACCCTCAACCTGAGCCCCTAAAGGTAACCGAGCCCTGTAGTGAGGAGAGCTGCAGTGAGCCGAGTAACATTTGACTCTCGAGGGATTGTCAACACCAATAAGTGAACTCAATAGTAAACACCAACAAAGGGCAGTATCTACACATCTCACCAAAACTAACACCCGTAAAACTGGTTTAAATAATGTAAATTTTATTATTACCACATATATAACAATATCAGTAAAAACACAAAAAAGATAAAAATGGAAAAAGAGGAATCAAGTACAGGACAAGACCGGCGGGTATGGCTTCAAAGTGGCATGATTTATATCCAATACATAACAGGGCCAACTAATCAATGTCACAAAGCAATTTTAGACATTAAAAATATTATATACAATTCATCAGCTCAAACTGCAGGCAGTGGTGATCAAGCACCACATAGTAAATATAAAGTGCATTAGCATAGTATAATTAGTGTAACAACATTCAATAATATACATAACATGAAATAAGAGAGTGCAAGAGCACTGCTGCCCACAGTACTGAAGTGTATATAAAAATAAGACCTATATGTAAAGTATGAAAAGTATTTACCTAATAAAAGCCAGGAGCCAGGAACCCACCACACCCTACGCGCGTTTCGCTATGGAAAGCTTCATCCCGAGGGAGTGGCTGAAAGAGGAGACTACTTCCGGGTGATGGAGGAGACTGACGAGGCCAGAGTGTAGTGAACGAGCCAAGGTCAAACCAGGAAGTCAGAGAGATACCGTAGAATGAGACGGGGCAAAGTCAAACCCAAAGCCGAGGTCAGAATGCAGGAGATAACGGTGAAGTACAAGTGGGACAGACAGGTGCAGAGTTAGAGAAGCAAAGCCAGAAGGTCAGAACCAAACAGAATGATAATATTGAATCAGAAGACTTAGCGCAATACCAGAAAATGGACCGGGTCAAAGCACAACAAGGCAAAACAGGCAAGCAGTACACAAACACACCAGGGGGTCAGAAACACAGACAGGACACACAGACAGAATGAACGCATAACTAGCAAGGAACCTAAGCCTTGTGTGGGTATATATTTCCCTCCCAGATCCAAAAGGAGGCAAAAAACAATTAACCCTGTGAGGACCGGGAGAGAACCCAGACCACAACCATGACAACAGGCCACATATTGAGCATTGTGGCACCTCTGTCAAACGCCTGATCTATCTGTTGGCTATATATTTGGGCATTTCAGTCTTCCATTCCACTGTATTTGGTGTCTGTTACCCTAGTTCTAAATAGTATTTTGGGGTAAAAAAAAAACAGGCCACATATTGAGCATTGTGGTACCTCTGTCAGATGCCTGATCTATCTGTGGGCTACAAATTTGGGCATTTCAGGCATTCATTACACTGTATTTGCTGTCTGTTACCCTAGTTATAAACAGGATTTTGGGTTAAAAAATAAAAATACATGCTACATATTGAGCTTTGTGGTACCTCTCTCAGATGTCTGATCTATCTATGGGCTACAAATTTGGGCATTTCAGGCCAACATTCACCTTTTTTTGTGGCGTGTTACCCTAGTTCTATACAGTATTTTTCTGTTTAAATTAAAAATATACAGGCCACATATTGAACAGTGTGGTCTCTCTCTCAAATGCCTCCTCTATCTGTGGGCTAAAAATCGTGGCATTTGAGGGCTCTTTTGAACTGGTTTTGCTGTGTCTTAGTCTAATTATTAACAACAGCTTTAAAAAAAATGACCTGCAGTCCACATAATTTCAACTGTGGTTTTTATGCACACTGATCACATATAAGTTTGTTTCAAATTCAGCCTTTTGTAGTATACATGGAAAATATTGTAGTAGTCCATTTAAAATGGGCAAGACACGTGGCAAGGGATGCGGAAGTGGTCGTGATGCTGAAGGTGCCTGCAGAGGCCAAGGCTGTGGGCAAGCTGAAATTGGGAAACAACAAACACCCACATCTTCTCGCTCGACCTTCCTGGCCCAATTACTAGGGGACCACAGCACACCACTATTGAACTCAGAGCAGTGTAAAAGGGTTGTTGGTTGGATAGCGGAAAATGCTACCAGTCACTTTGCCACCACCACCAGCATCACGTCTTCCACACAGTCAAGTCTGTGTAGCCATGATTCTGGAACGCATATTACTCACCCTGATCCTCCTTCCTACCACCATGCCGAGTGCCTGGAGACAGCTGATCCCTCACTTTAACACTCTGAAAAGCTGTTCACTTTTCCATTTATAGATTTGGGATTCTTGGCCGGTCCACTTGAAGCTGGGCAAGATGAGATCAAATGTAGTGGTGCCCAAATATTTGAGCAGCCACGGTCATACGAAGGCGACGGTGGGTAAGTGTCAAAAGAGGTGGCCGATGATGAGACACAATTGCCAGAAACTCAGGAGGAGGAGCAGGGTGCGGATGTGGAAGACAATGTGGTGGATAACATAGTAACTGACCCAGCCTGGCAGGAGGGCATGGAGAGCAAGGACAGCAGCACACATGGGGAAGTAGGCATAGCACCCCAACAGGCAGGAAGAAGCAGTGTGGTGGCCTCAAATAGAAGGTGTGCATGCATTCCCCGTAACATCAACAGGACAAAAGTTGCCAGTCCAACTGTTAGGCCTTCACGAGTCTGGTTGTTTTTTAAAGACTCTGCCGATAACCCCAAACAGGCCATTTGCATCACTTGCCATGCTTGCATCAGCAGGGGTAGCAAAACTACCAGCCTGACCACCACCAGCTTGATCAGACACATGAAAGCAAAGCACCCAACTTTGTGGGCTAAACCCCAGGCTCCAGGAACAGTGTCTGCGGGTTACACCATTGCTTCTTCCACTGTTGTGCATGCAAGTCAATCCCCTGTCCAAGCTGCATGCAAAGATGCCTCGTACCCTGCACCTCTCCTTGGCCACAGTCAACTAGGACGTCCACGTCTTTGTGCCAGCACAGCCTTCAGTTGTTCATACTCCAGTCTTTTTAATGCAAGTAGAAATTCACAGCCAATGCCCCACAGGCCACAGTACCAAATTCACACATTTCTTGTCTGCTTGTGCTCAAAATGTTGCCTTTTAGACTCATGGAGATAGAAGTTTTCCACAGCCTGATGGTGGCGGCCATCCCAAGGTACTCGGTCCCCATACGACACTATTTCTCCAGATGTGCCATCTCAGCATTACATAAGCTTATGACCAACAACATTACCTGTGCCCTCAACAATGCTGTTACTGGGAAAGTCCACCTAACCATGGACACGTGGACAAGTGCTTGAGGGCAGGGACGGTATATCTCACTCACGGCACACTAAAAACAGGAGCTACTTTCATGCACTACATACAGTACTACAAGCACAGATGTCATACCATCTGTTCAGCATTGATGGCCTGAGGACAGGGAGGAGGAGGAGGACAGCATGGTCATTCGTCCTGTTGGTAGGGACACAGAGATCTTGCCTGTTAGCATTCTGGCATGCATGGCTGACTTTATGTTGCACTGCCTTTCCCATGACCCTCGCATTATGAAAATGTTTGGTAACACTCATTATTGGTTGATGACACTTCTAGACCCACACTACAAGGATAACTTTCAATTAGTGATAAGCAAGTGTACTCGTTGCCCGGGTTTTCCCAAGCATGCTCGGGTGGTCTCCGAGTATTTGTAACTGCTCGGAGATTTCATTTGTATTGATGCAGCTGCATGATTTATGGCTGATAGCCAGCCTGAGTACATGTGGCAGTTACCTGGTTGCTAGGGAATTCCCACATATATTCAAGCTGTCTATCAGCTGTAAATCATGCGACTGAGGCAATGAAAACTAAATGTCTGAGCACTTACAAATACTCGGAGATCACCCGAGCATGCTCGGGAAAACCCGAGCAATGAGTATACTCACTCATCACTACTTTCAATCTCTTCTTCCAGAGGCAGACAGATGTACTAAAATGGTGCAGTACAAGAGGGCCCTTGTTGCATAATTACTAAAAAATTTCCCATCTGAGAACGCTGGCGGCAGATGTCATAGTTCGTTGGACAACCAAGGAGTACAGGTCAGAGAGGCACAACTCCAATCCAGCAGACAGAGGGGAACACTGGCTAAGTTCTTTGACAGTTTTTTCAGACCCTCCCATCACCCTGGCCCAGATGCTAGGGGTTCTGTCATAATGAGTGTTTGAGAAGATGCAGAGGGAGTACCTTGCTGACTGTACCAACATCCTTCGTGATTCCTTTGTGCCTTTTAATTATTGGGTATCCAAGCTGGACATGTGGCATGAACTGTCCCTCTACGCCTTGGAGGTCCTGGCCTACCCTGCCACTAGCGATTTGTTAGAGCGGGTTTTTAGTGCCGCTGGTGGTATTATAACTGATAAGCGCATCCGCCTGTCAACTGAAAATACTGACAGGCTGACTCTTATAAAAATGAACAAGTGCTGCATTGGGCCAGACGTCTGTACACCATCGAATGATAACAGTGAAAAATAACCTCCAATACAGTGTCTTTTTTTGTGAGGTGTATTCCCATGCACCTCTTCACACCCACACATGGGTATAAGTTTCCTGATCTTGGCTATTTGGTGTTATCCTCCTCCTTCTTCTCATCCTCATCATCCACCATCACTAGAACACTGGGGTGAACGTAATCCGTGATGCTACAGCCACACTGCGTGTTTATGATGCCTGTAAGTATTTAAAAAAAGAATAATAATTTTTATCCCCCAGGGGGAAATGTTTGTCAGCCCAAACACTTTGTGTATGGGCATTCAAAGTATAGGACAACCTCTCCTTTAAATTGGGAATAGATTAATAGGAGGACATCCTCCACGTCTCTTCAGACACCACCATTAGAACACCAGGGTGACGGTATTCCATGATGCATCAGCTAGTGTTGAGCGATACCTTCCGATATTCAAAAGTATTGGTATCGGATTGGATCGGCCGATATCCAAAAAATATCGGATATCGCCGATACCGATACCCGATACCAATGGAAGTCAATGGGACACAAATATCGGAAGCGATCCTGGATGGTTCCCATGGTCTGAAGGAGAGGAAACTCTCCTTCAGGCCCTGGGATCCATATTCATGTAAAAAATAAAGAATAAAAATAAAAAATATGGATACACTCACCCCTCCGACGGCCACCGGCTCTCAGCAGTGCAACCGGCAGCCTCCGTTCCTAAGAATGCAGTGAGTGTAGGACCTGCGATGACGTTGCGGTCATGCAACCGGTCACATGACCAGTCACAAGACCGCGACGTCATCGCAGGTCCTACACTCACTGCATTCTTAGGAACGGAGGCTGCCGGTTGCACCGCCGAGGTCCAGGGTCCGTCGGAGGGGTGAGTATATCCATATTTTTTATTTTTATTCTTTATTTTTTACATGAATATGGATCCCAGGGCCTGAAGGAGAGTCTCCTCTCCTCCAGACCCTGGGAACCATACGCACCACACACGCCGAAGATGACTGGGAACTTATAGGAACTTCCGATTCCGATTTCCGATATCACAAAAATATCGTAACTTGGTATTGGAATTCCGACACAGCGAATATCGGCCGATACCCAATATTTGCAGTATCGGAATGCTCAACTCTAGCAACAGCCATCCTATTTTTTGGCAAGGGTGTTTATGATGCCCATAAAAAAAAAGAAAGTGTACCCCCGGGGGGAAAAGTTTCCAAGTATAGGAGACCCGCTCCTTTATAATGGGAACATTTTTTATGAGGCTCTCCTCCAAGTCTCTTTCAAGGGGCATTGGAGTGCATCCTAATTTTTTGCAGGCCTTGCATTCACTGCATAGGCAAACATTATGGGAGACCCACTTCCTAATAATGGGAACATTGTTTTCAAGAGGCCCACCTCTACGTCTCTTCCAAGGCTTATTGGGGTGCATGTGAATGGAGCAGGGCAGGCCTTGAATTCAATGCATAGGCAAATAGTATTGCATTAACAAATGAATAATCTGAACTAGGTTTTCCTGTGCTGTGGCCATCCAGTACGTGGGGTTAAAGTCTTATTGGGGTGCGTGTAACTTTGGGACAGGGCAGTCCTTGCATTCAATGCATAGGCAAACAGAATGGCAGTAACAAATGAATAATGTGAACTAGGTTTTCCTGTGGCCATCCAGTACGTGGGGTTAAAGTCTTATTGGGGTGCGTGTAACTTTGGGACAGGGCAGTCCTTGCATTCAATGCATAGGCAAACAGAATGGCAGTAACAAATGAATAATCTGAACTAGGTTTTCCTGTGCTGTGGCCATCCAGTACGTGGGGTTAAAGTCTTATTGGGGTGCGTGTAACTTTGGGACAGGGCAGTCCTTGCATTCAATGCATAGGCAAACAGAATGGCAGTAACAAATGAATAATGTGAACTAGGTTTTCCTGTGGCCATCCAGTACGTGGGGTTAAAGTCTTATTGGGGTGCGTGTAACTTTGGGACAGGACAGTCCTTGCATTCAATGCATAGGCAAACAGAATGGAAGTAACAAATGAATATTCTGAACTAGGTTTTCCTGTGGCCATCCAGTACATGGGGTTAAAGTCTTATTGGGGTGCGTGTAACTTTGGGACAGGGCAGTCCTTGCATTCAATGCATAGGCAAACAGAATGGCAGTAACAAATGAATAATGTGAACTAGGTTTTCCTGTGGCCATCCAGTACGTGGGGTTAAAGTCTTATTGGGGTGCGTGTAACTTTGGGACAGGGCAGTCCTTGCATTCAATGCATAGGCAAACAGAATGGCAGTAACAAATGAATAATGTGAACTAGGTTTTCCTGTGGCCATCCAGTACGTGGGGTTAAAGTCTTATTGGGGTGCGTGTAACTTTGGGACAGGGCAGTCCTTGCATTCAATGCATATGCAAACAGAATGGCAGTAACAAATGAATAATGTGAACTAGGTTTTCCTGTGGCCATCCAGTATGTGGGGTCAAAGGCTTATTGGGGTGCATCTAACTTTGGTGCAGGGCAGGCCTTGCGTTCTGTGCACAGGCAAACAGTATGGCAGTAACAAATGAATAATGTGAACTAGGTTACTGCCATGCTGTTTACCTATGCATTGAATGCAAGGACTGCCATGCCCAAAGTTACATGCACCAAAATAAGCATTTGAGCCCACGTGCTGGATGGCCACAGGAAAACCTAGTTCACATTATTCATTTATTACTGCCATACTGTTAGCCTATGCATTGAATGTAAGGCCTGCCCTGCCCCAAAGTTACATGTACCCCAATAAGCCTTTGAGCCCACGTGCTGGATGGCCACAGGAAAACCTAGTTCACATTATTCATTTGTTACTGCCATACTGTTTGCCTATGCATTAAATGCAAGGCCTGCCCTGCTCCAAAGTTACACGCACCCCAATAAGCCTTTGACCCCATGTACTGGATGTTTGTTAAATGCTGCAGTCAGAGATTGACTGTGGCATTTATCATGTGCCATACATGTAAGGCGGATGTCATGAATGGGTTAATTGAGGGCCTTCTACAGCCCAAAAGCTGCGCATGGAATGCACTTGGATGTTCCAACATGACAGCGATCCAAAACACAAGGCCAAGTCGACCTGTCACTGGCTACAGCCGAACAAAGTGAAAGTTCTGGAGTGGCCAGCTCAATCTCCTGACCTCAATATTATTGAGCCACTCTGGGGAGATCCCAAGCGCGCAGTTCATGCTAGACCACCCAGGAATTTACAGGAACTGCTGGCTCGTTTCCAAGAATTGTGGGCAGCTTTAAAATCTGAGAAAATAAAGAACCTCACCCACAACTACCACAAACGATTTCAAGTTGTCATTGATGTTAGAGGGGGCAATATACGTTATTAAGAAACAGAGTTTGTGAGCTTTTGATCAGAGTTATTTGGATGTTTTGGGTTGTTATGATTTAAAAAGCGAATACACTGTAGTTTGACAATAAATGGTTTCACCCAACCACTAACCCAACCACTAACCATGAGTGGAGAAAAAGGTTTGGTGTTATCATTCATATTCTCAGGAAAAAGGCCAAGAAAGCAAAAATTCTGCTGGGGTATGTAAGCTTTTTAGCACAACTGTATGTCCAAACTTAGGAAACAGAGGAGTGTGTATCTGCTCTAACCTGAATGAAGTATAATCTGGGGATAAAAGTTCAGTAATACTAAAAATATATCATTGTGCATACAATGTGAAAATAAGGTGCTTAGTAGCTTGTATAAAAGATGGTCACCTAGTAGAGAGGTTGAATACAGTAATATGCCGTCCATGACAATAAATAAAATTAGCTCAAGGGTATTTACAGTATCAAGACAGGGTAATACTTGCAGTTGTTACCATTATAGGAGAAGCGTGGTATGCAATGTTGTAACGACCGGCATGCTGGCGGGAACCGGAGCAGAAGGTACTGGCGTAGTCCGGAGAGGTGAAGAAATGCTCAGCTGGTACTCTGGGAAAAGATACCGGAATTAGCAACATGCTAGTAGAATACAGGCACACAGGCGCAAGGGACTTGGAATTAGCAACAGGAAACACACATTGCTCAGGCACCTCCCTTATGTGACTGCAGGAGCGTTTCTGAGTTCGAATGGCATGACCCGGTATTCATAGTGACCATCTCGGGTGTTAAAGGCCATATTTCACTCATTCTCCTGGTGTATGCGGATCAGGTCATAGGCTCGTCTGAGATCCAACTTGGTAAAGATCTTGGCACCCCTGAGATGGTCAAAGAGCTCCAAAATAAGCGATAAGGGATATTTATTCACCGTAATCTGTTTTAGACCCCCTATAATTAATACAGGGGCATGGAGATCTGTCCTTCTTTTTGACAAAGAAGAAACCTGCGCCTGCTGGAGAAGAGAATTTCTGAATAAACCCTCTAGCTACATTCTCCTTGATATACTCCAACATGGCTTGGGTCTCTGCCAGAGAGAGTGGATAGATGCGACCTCGAGGAGGAGATGACCCAGGGAGCAACTCAATGGGACAGTCATACAAACTTTGAGGAGACATCTCCACTTCTTTCTTATCGAAGATGTCAGAGAAGGACCAATAGGCAGATGCTAATCCAGGCAGGGTGGATGGTGCAACAGGAGGACAAACAGTAAGGATGGGAACGAGACACCTGTGAAAGCAGGCATCTCCCCAGCGAAGGACCTCACTTGTTTTCCATTTTAACACTGGCTCATGTACTTGAAGCCAGGGTAGACCTAAAAGCAAGGGGTGAAACAATCCTGGTAACACATGAAAGAAGACATTCTCAGAGTGTGTCAGAAATATCCGAAGTTCCACTGACACAGTTTTGAAACGAACAGGCTCGGTCAGGGCTCTGACATCTATGGAGGTCACCAGCACAGTGTTCTGGAGGCATAGGACTGAAATCTGGTACCGATCCACCACAGCTTGCTGGTTGAAGTTCCCAGTGGATCCGGAATCCAAGTAGCCAGACACAGAAAAACTGACAGTGCCTCGGGTCAAGGACACAGATGTTAGCAGAGAAGGAGAGGAGTAATTCTCACCTATGGAGGCTTCTCCCACAGACCCTAGGCTCTGGAGTTTCCCGGTCTCTCAGGATAGAAATGGATCAAATGCTCAGAACTGCCACAGCAGAAACACCTCCTCTCGGAGCAAAACGTCTCCTGCCACATTCACCCGGTCGACTTGCATAGGCTCCGGGGACGAAGTGGGACTCTGTGGAACAACCAGCCTCTGAAAACTGGGAGCCAAGCAAAAAAAACCTCCTTTCTCATTTGGTTTAACAGGAGCGTTACTGAAACCGAAAGTCAATCTGCCTTGCCAGGGAAATCAGGTCATCCAGGGATGTAGGGACATCCCATCCTGCTAGCTTATCCTTTATTCTCCCGGCCAGACCATCCCAGAAGGTGGCTACCAATGCCTCATCATTCCAGGACAACTCAGATGAAAGAGTACGGAACCGGATGGCGTACTGGGCCACTGTGAGATCCTCCTGCCGAAGGCAAAGTAGAGTGGAGGCTGGAGAAGTAGCATGGCCTGGTCCATCAAAGGTCCTGCGGAATACCTCAAGGAAAGACTGGAGGTCATTAACTAAACTATACTCTCTCTCCTATAATGGATTCAGCCAAGCAAGGGCCTCCCCAGTGACATGAGACACGACAAATGCTATCTTAGCCCAACAGCTGTAAAGAGATGGCCCAGGAGTTTCAAGTAAAGCATGCACTGATTAATAAACCCCTGACACTGAGTGGGATTGTCGTCGAACCGGGTAGGAGCAGCCAGATGAGGTGCTTTACCTGACGCATGGCCGGGAGCCTGGAAAACAACAGCTGAGGTGATGCAGCCTGGACAGGAACGGACGAGGCCGTGGATATCACCGAATCCAGATGATTAAACAAGTTCTGCAGATATGTAGTGATCTTCTTCTGCTGATCCCTGAGATGGGAGACTTCCTGGCATAACTCTGTGGTTGGAGACAGTTGAGGGCTCCATGGCCTGTGCAATCTGTAACAAATGGAAGCGGAGACACAGATGTTGAAGTGCACATTTGAATAATGCAATTTTCATGAAACCACAGGACCATGATTAGGGGGGCTCCAAAGGGGGCGTAACTATGCAAACCCCTGACACCCATAGCAAGACCACTCAAACAGAGCCACGTTGGAATACCCTATGGACGCAAGGTGCTACCTCCAGTTAGACCCCAAACATGTGGAAGCTGACCCAGAGGGACAGGCAGCCTGACAGGAGCTGCAGGAAATGGGGACTTTGGAAGACAGTAGACAGCTTGAACAGGTGGATGACAAAGGCTGGCGGGAACCAGAGCGTAGGGTACTGGCGTAGTCCGGAGAGGTGAAGAAAGGCTCGGCTGGTACTCTGGGAAAACAAACCAGAATTAGCAATGGACTAGTAGAATACAGGCACGAAGGAGCAAGGGACCTGGAATTAGCAACAGGAAACACACATTGCCCAGGCACCTCCCTTGGGACAGAGGTGCCTGAAACAGCACGAATCGCACAGCCATTGATTGAAGCACTTTTTTAAATTAGCATGCTGTCTCTTTAAGAGACCAGGAGCACATGCACGAGTGCCCTCAGAACCATACCAGGACGTCTGCAGGGAGCGCGCAGTGTCCACGAAGCAGGAGCAGGAGGAGGACGTGCGTAACAATGGGCAGAGGCTTCAGAGGGTCGGCGCATCTGCTGGTAATCGTGCAGAAGCGATGGCCCCGAGGTGAGACCAGGGCACTGGGGAGCATTCAGGGATCAGGGAACACAGCGGTGCCCCTGCAAGGATACCGACGCTACAGATGTCCTATGATGTGGGTTTCAGAAGAGATGAGAAGGCACGCCATATGACACTATTCCTGCATAACACTGCGACAGGGCCGCTGAAAACCCTATTGGTTCATGCAATAAGGATAGAAAAGTTCAGAAACCGTGCATAGTGATGCCACAGGACCGCTGGAGATCCTTTTGGTCCACGTAGTGAGGATAAATCAGTTCAGAGTCTGAAGGCTGCACAAACAGCCTTCAAGTCCCAGCTGTAGGTAAGAGGACGAGGTCTTACGCCTGCTGTTAGAGCTGCACACAGAGAATATACACTCACCGGCCACTTTATTAGGTACACCATGCTAGTAACGGGTTGGACCCCCTTTTGCCTTCAGAACTGCCTCAATTCTTCGTGGCATAGATTCAACAAGGTGCTGGAAGCATTCCTCAGAGATTTTGGTCCATATTGACATGATGGCATCACACAGTTGCCGCAGATTTGTCGGCTGCACATCCCAAAGATGCTCCATACAAGGCAGGATGGATCCATGCTTTCATGTTGTTTACGCCAAATTCTGACCCTACCATCCGAATGTCGCAGCAGAAATCGAGACTCATCAGACCAAGCAACGTTTTTCCAATCTTCTACTGTCCAATTTCGATGAGCTTGTACAAATTGTAGCCTCAGTTTCCTGTTCTTAGCTGAAAGGAGTGGTACCCGGTGTGGTCTTCTGCTGCTGTAGCCCATCTGCCTCAAAGTTCGACGCACTGTGCGTTCAGAGATGCTCTTAGGCCTACCTTGGTTGTAACGGGTGGCGATTTGAGTCACTGTTGCCTTTCTATCAGCTCGAACCAGTCTGCCCATTCTCCTCTGACCTCTGGCATCAACAAGGCATTTCCGCCCACAGAACTGCCGCTCACTGGATTTTTTTTCTTTTTCGGACCATTCTCTGTAAACCCTAGAGATGGTTGTGCGTGAAAATCCCAGTAGATCAGCAGTTTCTGAAATACTCAGACCAGCCCTTCTGGCACCAACAACCATGCCACGTTCAAAGGCACTCAAATCACCTTTCTTCCCCATACTGATGCTCGGTTTGAACTGCAGGAGATTGTCTTGACCATGTCTACATGCCTAAATGCACTGAGTTGCCGCCATGTGATTGGCTGATTAGAAATTAAGTGTTAACAAGAAGTTGGACAGGTGTACCTAATAAAGTGGCCGGTGAGTGTATGTAGTATATAATCTCTCTATGGTTCACAAGAGGAATAAACAGAGGTGCCATACTCTGTTTGTCCTAGGTAGGGTCGTCGGGGGTGTATATAGATGGTGAGTATCCAAAGTTATAAGTTTAACATAATTGCAGTGCAGTGATGCAGAGAGCTAGTGTAGCCCTTGCCAGCGGCAAACGCTAAGGGATCACTGCTGGTTCATCCGAGTGGTAATGTACAGCTGTCAGACTGTGTTAGTGATGTCACTCACATGCAAATAGTCAAGCTGATAGAGGGATAAGAATCCAATCCAACACATTTTGATTAGTGTTGAGCGATACCGTCCGATACTTGAAAGTATCGGTATCGGAAAGTATCGGCCGATACCGGCAAAGTATCGGATCCAATCCGATACCGATACCCAATACCAATACAAGTCAATGGGACTCATGTATCGGACGGTATTCCTGATGGTTCCCAGGGTCTGAAGGAGAGGAAACTCTCCTTCAGGCCCTGGGAACCATATTAATGTGTAAAAGAAAGAATTAAAATAAAAAATATTGCTATACTCACCTCTCCGACGCAGCCCGCACCTTACTGAGGGAAGCGGCAGCGTTCTTTGTTTAAAATTCGCGCTTTTCTTTCCTTTACTGAAGTCCCGGCTTGTGATTGGTCGCGTGCCGACCATGTGGCCGGGACGCAACCAATCACAGCAAGCCGTGACGTAATTTCAGGTCCTTCAGGATTTTAAAATTACGTTCCGGCGTTGTGATTGGTTGCGTCGCAGTCACATGGGCAACGCAACCAATCACAGCAAGCCGTGACGTAATTTCAGGTCCTTAAGGATTTTAAAATTACGTCCCGGCTTTGTGATTGGTTGCGTCGCAGTCACATGGGAGACGCAACCAATCACAAGCCGTGACGTCACGGGAGGCTGGACACGCGCGCATTTTAAAATGGGCGCGTGTCCAGCCTCCCGTGACGTCCCGGCTTGTGATTGGTTGCGTCGCGATCAACCAATCACAAGCCGGGAGGCTGGACACGCGCGCATTTTAAAATTTTCCCGTGACGTCACGGCTTGTGATTGGTTGCGTCTCCCATGTGACTGCGACGCAACCAATCACAAAGCCGGGACGTAATTTTAAAATCCTTAAGGACCTGAAATTACGTCACGGCTTGCTGTGATTGGTTGCGTTGCCCATGTGACTGCGACGCAACCAATCACAACGCCGGAACGTAATTTTAAAATCCTGAAGGACCTGAAATTACGTCACGGCTTGCTGTGATTGGTTGCGTCCCGGCCACACGGTCGGCACGCGACCAATCACAAGCCGGGACTTCAGTAAAGGAAAGAAAAGCGCGAATTTTAAACAAAGAACGCTGCCGCTTCCCTCGGTAAGGTGCAGGCTGCGTCGGAGAGGTGAGTATAGCAATATTTTTTATTTTAATTCTTTCTTTTACACATTTTTACATTAATGTTGTTTCGATACCGATACCCGATACCACAAAAATATCGGATCTCGGTATCGGAATTCCGATACAGCAAGTATCAGCCGATACCCGATACTTGCAGTATCGGAATGCTCAACACTAATTTTGATAGCTTGCGGCTTGACAGGCACCAGGGAAGCAGTGATACAGTAAGTGCTGCTCCCCAGCGCCGAGTGCTGAAGACAACTCTCATCATTCTCCCCTGCGATCAATGACAGCAATGACAGCAGGTGATGGATTTTGGGACTATTATTCCTCATCTGCCGCATGCGCTACAAACAAATAAATGGAAAAATCATTGGGGGTTCCCCTGTATTTTCTATAACTAACTGCTGGGGGCTGCAACATTCAGCTGTCAGCTTCAGCAAGGATGGTTATCAAAAATAGAAAGGTCCCCAATGCTATATTTTTTCATTATTTAAATAAGTAATTTTAAAAAACCGTGTGGGTCCCCCCATTTTTGACAACCAGTCTTGCTGTGGTCTGTTATTCTCAGGCTGATAAGGGGCCATGGATATTGACCCCCCGCCTAAAATAGCAGCCTGCAGCCACCCAGAATGGCACATCTATTATGTGCATCAATTCCAGGCTCTTGCCTTGTAGTGGCGGCAAGTGGAGTTCATATTTGTGGGGTTGATGTCACCTTTGTATTGTTAGGTGACATCAAGCCCATGGCTTAGTAATGGAGGGACGTCTATAAGATACATCCATTACTAATCCTATAGTTATATGGTAAATAAACACACTGCAAGAATAAAGTTCTTCCTTTATTATAAATAAAACAAAACACACATTTTCCATTTTTATTTAAAAATAATAAACACAGTTATACTCACCTATCGCCTAATTCCACTGAATCCCTCATCTCTTGTAATTAAACAAAAATAAAAAACAACAATATCCCTCACCTCTGCGTCGTTCTGTGCCACGCTGTAATAAATGTCTGGGGATTAATAGTTTTCAACCTGGATGGTGCCAAGATGCAACAGTCCGGGCTGAGAACCTGTTATAAAACAAAAGGAGAAGACTGCCTTCTCGACGCTTGATGAGTGTGGGGGCTCCAGCAGCCTTCCAGTGCCAAAAGGAAGAAAGAGGCCAAATACCAAGGCTATGATGTCGGGAGGGCAGAAATAAAGCCTCAGATAAACAAGATTGAGGCATTTCAGAAGTGGTCACAACCTCTTTCAAAGAAGCAAGTGAAGTGAGGGCATTTCTTGGAATTGTGGTACTACCGGCAGTTTATCCAAAGTTTCTCCATAATTGCTGAACTATTGACGGACTTCCTTCGAGGCACAAGATCATCGACAATTAGATGGCCCACTGAGACTGAGATGGCTTACCAGGAGCTGAAGCAGGATCTGTGTAAACATCCGGTTCTGATGGTACTAGATTTCAGCAAAGAGTTTGTGGTCCAGACAGATGTGTCAGAAGTTGGCTTAGGAACCGTGCTGTCCAGGAAGTGAATGAGACAGAACCTCTCTTCAGTCAAGAGAAACTACACCATGAAGGAGTGCTTAGCCATGAAATGGGCCATAGATACCCTGAGATATTACCTGCTAGGACATAGGTTTAAGCTGGCATCTGACCATGCCCCTATGAGGTGGTTGAGGGAAAAAAAGAGTAAGAATGCTGGGGTAACTAGGAGGTTCTTAGGCCTCCAAGATTTCACTTTTCACATCAGCATAGGACAGAAAAGTTGCACGGGAATGAAGATGCCCTGTTCAAACTTCCCTGCTTACCCAGATTAAGCTAGGTTTCATAAGTGGGCTGGATTTTATGTGGACATCCATAGAGTAGGTGAGAGGATGTCCACTTATATCCACCTGCAGAGCCAGCACCGCCGTGTGCTCACATGACCTGTGTGATGTCACATTCATGTGTTTAGTCATATGGGGAGGAGTCACATGGTCTGGGGCTTAAATAGCTGGGCTCCAGAGGCAGTATTTGTTCAGCAGGACAGGAGAGAGTATTCTCCAGTGGTTTGTGTCTTGAGGAGGAAAGACTGAACCTGTGTTGCTGCAGAGCAGGCTGCTACCCACAAATAGATGGAATGTGTTACAAAATTTAGTTTTCTTTGTTGTTTTCCTGTTTTACCTGACAGGCTGTGTTTACTTACTCTTTCTTAATGACAAAAGACTGACTGGCACATCCAAGATAGTGTGAATAGGTGCATGCCAGGAGCAGCTACCTCCACATACAATATACAAAAAAAGCATAGAACAAAAAACCTGACCAGCACCTCCATATAGTGTCAACAGATGCCTACTGCAATGAATACATAACTGAACATAATTACATAATGGGCATGTTTGCCCATTCACATTGTAGTCTTTTAGCACAAGAGAGGCATGTTTTAGATGATAGGACTCAGAGAAGTGTCACCTTGTCACGGTTGATGGGCTCACATGAATTGGCCAATTTATGCACTAAGAACCTTCAATTTTGTAAGTATTTTTTTTTTATTTTTGTACTGTTTATTACAGTTTAATCAGCAATTATGATAGATTTTGTGTTCACATATATATTGGTGTCTACAGAATGCTGCTGTGTTCCTCCTTTTTGCAATATACAAAAAAAGGTTGCACTCTATCGTGCTAAAGATTGTTACTGTGAAATATATGAAATATGAATAGCAATGCAGCTTCTAAATATTAGGAAAATAATGAGACGATTTGCACATAATTTGGCCAAATCATGCCTGCCCATCAACCAACGTCAAGGTGGTCTCAAAAAACTGATGGGTCCCTATGTGTTAATATGAATACCTCTCTTAGGGTACCGTCACACAGTGGCATTTTTATCGCTACGACGGCACGATTCGTGACGTTGTAGCGATATCGTTACGATCTCGCAGTGTCTGACACGCTACTGCGATCAGGCACCCTGCTGAGAATCGTACGTCGTAGCACATCGTTTGAAACTTTCTTTCGTCGCTGGATCTCCCGCTGTCATCGCTGGATCGTTGTGTGTGACAGCGATCCAGCGATGCGTTCGCTGGTAACCAGGGTAAACATCGGGTAACTAAGCGCAGGGCCGCGCTTAGTAACCCGATGTTTACCGTGGTTACCAGCGTAAAAGTAAAAAAAAACAAACCGTACATGCTCACCATCTGATGTCCGTCAGGTCCCTTGCCGTCTGCTTCCTGCTCTGACTGAGATCCGGCCGTACAGTGAGAGCAGAGCGCAGCGGCGACGTCACCGCTGTGATCTGCTCTCACTTTCCGGCCGGCAGACAGTCACAGCGGGAAGCAGACTGCAAGGGACCTGACGGACATCAGATGGTGAGTATGTATGGTTTGTTGTTTTTTACTGTTACGCTGGTAACCACGGTAAACATCGGGTTACTAAGCGCGGCCCTGCGCTTAGTAACCCGATGTTTACCCTGGTTACCCGGGGACTTCGGCATCGCTCCAGCGCCGTGATTGCAACGTGTGACCGCAGTCTACGACGCTGGAGCGATAATCATACGACGCTGCGACGTCACGAATCGTGCCGTCGTAGCGATGTAAATGGTACTGTGTGACGGTACCCTTAGTCAGATGTCTGAATTCCTGGGTGAATGTGGACACCTCTCTCAGTTAGGCCGGTTTCACACGTCAGTGGCTCCGGTACGTGAGGTGACAGTTTCCTCACGTACCGGAGACACTGACACACGTAGACCCATAAAAATCAATGCATCTGTTCAGATGTCATTGATTTTTTGCGGACCGTGTCTCCGTGTGCCAAACACGGAGACATGTCAGTGTTCGTGGGAGCGCACGTATTACACGGACCCAATAGAGTCAATGGGTCCGTGTAAGACACGGACCTCACACGGACGTTCTCCGTCTGGGGTCCATGTGCGTGCAGGAGACAGCGCTACAGTAAGCGCTGTCACCCCCACATGGTGCTGAAGCCGCAATTCATATGTTCCCTGCAGCAGCGTTTGCTGCAGAGAAAATATGAATAATAGTGTTTAAAATAAAGATCTATGTGTCCGCCGCCCCCCACCCCCTGTGCGCCCCCCGCTGTTCAGAAAATACTCACCCGCTCCCACGTTGGCTGTCACTCCTTCCTCTCTGCCCCGCGTCTCCTACTGTGTGCGGTCACATGGGGCCGCTCATTTACAATCATGAATAGTCGGCTCCGCCCCTATGGGAGGTGGAGCCACATATTCATGACTGTAAATGATCGGCCCCACGTGACCGCATACACTAGAAGCCGCTGCCAGACCAGGAAGCAGCGAGGGAGGCGGGTAAGTATTTTCTGAACAGCGGGGGGTCGCGCGGGGGGGGCGCACAGGGGGTGGGGGGGCGGCGGACACATAGATCTTTATTTTAAACACTATTATTCATATTTTCTCTGCAGCAAACGCTGCTGCAGGGAACATATGAATCGCGGCTTCAGCACCAGATGCAGGGTACCACACGCGTGGGTACCACACGCTCCGTGTGGTACCCACTCGCCATACGGGCGGCACACGTGTGCCACACGTATGGCCTACGTGAGTTCCCAGGCACACGGACACGGATAACTCCGGTACCGATTTATTCCGGTACCGGAATTATCTGGACGTGTGGGACAGCCCTAAAGCCTGAATTTATGGGTAGGTAGGAACCTGCTGTAATTAAAATCACCACATGTTGGAAGGGCGGAGTGCTCAGTCAGTAAGCTAATATACAAATAACAAAAGACTTACTGGCACATCCAAGATAGTGTGAATAGGTGCAAACTAGGAGCATCTACCTCCATATACAATATACAAAAAAGGTTGCACACTTTTGTCTTTTTTTTTCCTAATATTCAGAAGCCGTATTGCTCTTCATATTTAATATATTTCACATTGACAAGCTTTAGCACGATAGAGTGCAACCTTGTTTGTATACTTTACCTTTCTTGTTGGTTTATGCTGCCATATAATAAACCAACTGAAGATTTAAAGAGACAGAGTGTTCCTGTTTTCTACCTACATGTACCAACAAGTCAATTGAACTACCACGGCATATTAACCCCTTCACCCCGAAGCCTGTTTTCAACTTCCTGACCGGGCCATTTTTTTCAATTCTCACCACTGTCATTTTATGAGGTCATAACTCTGAAATTTTTAAACTTTTAGTTTTTATGCCCTTAAATTAGAGAGTCATATCATACAAAATAGTTAATAAATAACAATAGCCACATGTCTGCTTTACATTACCACAATTTTGGAAACATAATTTTTTTGTTAGGAAGTTATAAGGGTTAAAAATTGACCAGCGATTTCTCATTTTTACAACAAAATTTGCAAAACCATTTTTTTGGGGGACCACCTCACACTTGAAGTGACTTTAAGGGGTCTATATGACAGAAAATGCCCAAAATTGACACCATTCCAAAAACTGCACCCCTCAAGGTACTCAAAACCACATTCAAAAGGTTTATTAACCCTTCAGGTGCTTCACAGGAATTTTTGGAATGTTTGAAAAAAATTGAACATTTAACTTTTTTCACAACATTTTTACTTCAGATCCAATTTGTTTTATTTTACCAAGGGTAACAGGACAAATTGGACCACAAAAGTCATTTTACAATTTGTCCTGAGTATGGTGATACCCCATAGGTTGGGGTAAACCATTATTTGGGCACATGGCAGAGCTCGGAAGGGAAGGAGCGCCATTTGACTTTTCAATGCAAAATTTGCTGGAATTGAGATGGGACACCATGTCGCGTTTGTGGAGCCCCTGATGTGCCTAAACAGTGGAAACCCCCCACAAGTGACACCATTTTGGAAAGTAGACCCGCTAAGGAACTAATCTAGATGTGTGATGAGCACTTTGAACCTCCATGTGCTTCACTAAAGTTTAGAATGTAGAGCCGTGAAAATTAAAAAAACATTTTTTCTTTCCACAAAATGATCTTTTAGCCTGCAATTTTTTCCCAAGGGTAACAGGAGAAATTGGACTGCAAAAGTTGTCCAATTTGTCCTGAGTATGCTGATACCCCATATGTTGGGGGAACCACTGTTTGGGTGCATGGCAGAGCTCGGAAGGGAAGGAGCGCCGTTTGGAATACAGACTTAGATGGATTGGTCTTCAAGCATCACGTTGCATTTGCAGAGCCCCTGATGTACCTCAACAGTAGAAAACCCCCACAAGTGACCCCATATTGGAAACTAAACCCCCCAAGGAATTTATCTAGATGTGTTGTAAAAACTTTGAAGCCCCAAGTGTTTCACTACAGTTTATAACGCAGAGCCGTGAAAATAAAAAAATATATTTTTTCCACGAAAATGATATTTCAGCCCCCAAATTTTTATTTTCCCAAGGGTAACAGGACAAATTGGACCCCAAAAGTTTTTGTACAATTTGTCCTGATTACGTTAATACCCCTTATGTTGGAGGAACCACTGTTTTGGTGCATGGCAGAGCTCGGAAGGGAAGAAGCGCCGTTTGGAATGCAGACTTAGATTAATTGGTCTGCATGCATCATGTTGCATTTGCAGAGCCCCTTATGTACCTAAACAGTAGAAACCTCCCACAAATGACCCCATATTGGAAATTAGACCCCCCAAGGAACTTATCTAGATGTGTTGTGAGAACTTTGAACCCCCAAGTGTTTCATTACAGTTTATAACGCAGAGCCGTGAAAATAAAAAATCTGTTTTTTTTCCACAAAAATTATTTTTTAGCCCCCAGTTTTGTATTTTCACAAGGTTAACAGGAGAAATTGGACCCCAAAAGTTGTTGTCCAATTTGTCCTGACTACGCTGATACTCCATATGTGGGGGTAAACCCTTGTTTGGGCGCACGGGAGAGCTCAGAAGGGAAGGAGCACTGCTTTAGTTTTTCAATGCAGAATTGGCTGTATTTGAGATCGGACGCCATGTCGCGTTTGGAGAGCCCCTGATGTGCCTAAGCAGTGGAAACCCCCAATTCTAACTGAAACCCTAACTAAAACACACACCAAACCCTAATCCCAACCATAACCCTAACCACACCTTTAACCCTAATCCCAACACTAATCCCAACCGTAAACGTAATCCAAACCCTAACTTTAGCCCTAACCCTAACTTTAGCCCCAACCCTAACTTTAGCCCCAACCCTAACCCTAACCCTAACTCCAACCCTAACCCCAACCCTAACCCCAACCCTAACCCTAGCCCTAACCCTAGCCATAACCCTAGCCATAACCCTAGCCCTAACCCTAATGGGAAAATGTAAATAAATATATTTTTTTAAATTTATTTTTTTTCCCTAACTAAGGGGGTGATGAAGGGGGGTTTGATTTACTTTTATAGCTTTTTTGGCAGATTTTTATGATTGGCAGCCGTCACACACTAAAAGACGCTTTTTATTGCAAAAAATAGTTTTTGCATCACCACATTTTGAGAGCTATAATTTATCCATATTTTGGCCCACAGAGTCATGCGAGGTCTTGTTTTTTGTGGGGCGAGCTGACGTTTTTATTGGTACCATTTTCGGGCACATGACATTTTTGATCACTTTCTATTCCCATTTTTGGGAGGCAGAATGAATAAAAACCAGCAATTCCTGAATTTCTTTTGGGGGGGCATTTATACCATTCCACGTGTGGTAAAATTGATTCTTCAGGTCAGTACGATTACAGCGATACCTCATTTATATATTTTTTTATGCTTTAGTGCTTTTTTTCACAATAAAAACTATTTTATATAAAAAAATTATTGTTTTTTCATCGCTTTATTCTGAGAGCTATAACTTTTTTATTTTTCTGCGGGACAAGATGACGTTTTTAGCAGTATCATGTATATTTATATCCGTCTTTTTGATTGTGTGTTATTCCACTTTTTGTTTGCTGGTATGATAAAAAAGCATTGTTTTTTGCCTCGTATTTTACTTATTTTTTGCGGTGTTCACTGAAGGGGTTAACTAGTGGAATAGTTTTATAGAGCGGGTCGTTACGGATGCAGAGATGCCAAATATGTGTACTTTTATTGTTTTTTTATTTACATAAATAAATGGATTTATTGGGAATTTTTTTTCTATATTTGGGGATTTAATTTTTTTTTATATACATTCTATTTTTTTTTTTTTTACTTTCTAACATTGTCCCAGGGTGGGACATCACTATATTTCACTTTGCATAGCACTGTGTCAGATCAGCGGTCTGACAGGCAGTGCAGGATGCTTTCCGGTGCCTGCTCTGAGCAGGCGCCGGCTAGCCACCTCACTTCAGGACCCGGAAGGAGCTTCGCGGCCATCTTGGATCCGGGGACTCCTTCCAGAACACCGGAACAATGCGATCGCATCACGTTGTTCTGGTGGGAGAGCGCAGGGAGCCCCCGCAATTGTGCCGCCATACTAGTACTTTTCCCGCAGAGCTGTACTAGTACGGCGCATGTCAGGAAGGGGTTAAAAGGAAATTTGTTAGCAGGTTTTTGCTATACATTGTTAGAGCAGCATGAAGTAGAGTCAGAGACCTCGATTCCAATGATGTGTCACTTACTAGTTTACTTACAGTAGGTGGGTTCAATAAAATTAGTATTTTATCAATATTTTATGAGCAGGAGATTATCACTACTGGACTAGCTATCGGTGCCTCCTACACCTGCTGCTCTATGTAACACTGCTCTCAGCACTGATTAGCAGCTTTCTCTTAATGCACAATGTTCACAGAAAGTGGCCAATTAGTGGTGTGGGTGGGGTTATAGACAGATCCAATTCCTGAGCTCTGTTACATCATTACACATACACATGTTACACATATCTACTTCTAATCAAGCCAGTTAGATTTTAGACATTGGTGTATATCTATTCTCATCATGTAATCGGTCTCTAGCAACAATTACAAATTGCCTACTATAGACATTTTATGCCTAGTATAATAAACATAGCTGCAAACATCTCTAATTTACTAAACTTTACCTTATCTTTTCTGTATCGTTCCTCTACATAGCTTTTCAAGTAGCCCAATTTCTTGATGTTTGATACAATTAAGAAGAAAATGTGTTTTCTAAAGACAAATATTAATCCCTTTTACTTGATAAACTTCCCCTATCCCCTTTTAATAGAGAAGTTGATGATTATGTTATTTTGTTTTTACTTCATTGTATTATTAAAAATATGCATTATGTTAAAACAGTATAAGCCAAGGTTGTAATTGTCACATTATCTCAGATGCTATTATTATAACCCTTTATGAATTTAAACTGGTATTGTATTTTATTCTTCTGGGAAAAAAGATGCCTAATTTGAGGTAAGGAACTCCACTTATTGACTCATATCCAGGTAAAATCTCACTTAATAAAAGCTACCTACTTGTGCACATTCCAGTTTTATATATTTTATGAATATGAAATAACACAAATTCTACATTTCCAGATAGTGCTTTCTTGGCAGTAACCCAACGAACTCCCGAGATATTTCATCTGTACCTTGTTCACACCCAATATGTTTTTCTTTGGAAACCAAAGTGGTGAGTGCATATGTCAAAAAAATATCTTACCAAATCATTTTAGAAGATTTAGAACGAGAGGCAAAAAAGAAACCAGCTGGTGAAAAATAAATTGGCAGACTGTTCTTCGTAGGAGCGGACATGCCAGAATTTAACAATTTCTGAGGTCATTGACTGCATTCTCATCAAGCATATTGTGTGTACATGTCAGACATATGAAACAATTATTATTCTTCTCCAAGGCCAAAAACTTGTCTTTCTCTGCATTGAGATATCTGTCATGAAGTAAACAGTTCTGGTTGATGTGAAAAGATTTCAAATCAGTTTTAGTGAATTCCACATGCAAAAGAGAATGAAAAAAAAAAGACGACATGGCCTTCTGGTGGATGAATCAGCTGTTAATTTTACATTTGCTTTCAAGATGAAAGAAAAAAGTTCAAAATACTTCTTTTTCTGTTCTATCCAGTTTGACGTCTGTTTGAACTGTTCAAAAGACCTTTTTTAAATACTTCTATTTTCTACTGAATGATTCCATTGAAAACTTGCTGTTGCAGTAACACACTCTTTGATAATATTCTGGAAATTTCTTGTCGTTCTAGCGTAGATTATGTTGTTAATTACAAGAGTAATGTTTTTTTTATTTATCTTCTATGATATGCTTTACTATATAGATTTTTATATCCTAACAAGTACAAATGATACATTTTTTTTATAATAAAAACTGACATTTACTTTGGAAAAATATACACGCTTATCTTGTAAGTTGACTAAAGTACCGAAAGTTGTTGTCTTACCTTAAAGATTTTGTCAAGGCATGTAACATTGCTAACCTATGCTTGGGATATGTCATCAGTATCAAATTGGTGTCATCAGCTCTAGATTTGACAATATGAAAAAATGTAATGGAGTTGAATAACACAGCACCGTACAATGTGTAAAACAGAAGCTGATCTGCTGTAACCGGTAGAGGCTGCTACACATTGAATGGCTTCTGCTAGTCAACATTGCTCAATGCCACCATCGCAAATAACAGTTGAATGATGGGATCATCCATATATTTGATATTGCTGTTCTATTGTGGGGATAGTTCAACAATTACAGATGGGCAAATATGTTCAAGTGGAGTTGAACTCTACATGAAATGTACAATAATCAGCATTCTTCAGAATGTAGATTTTTTTATAATTCGCTCCTTGCTAATTTAGCAAAATGGCGGCCAGCTGGACACTGTTTTTGCTGCACTATTTCAGCTTCCAACTATTGGATTCACTTTTGCAGCTTTAACCGTTTCCATTTTTCTAGGAAGTCTTTCTACAATATTTTAAAATAGGAGGTCAGAGCTTTTGCAGACTACAATACTTGAGCTTCTTCACAAGAAACTCATAACAATCAAATTTTTATGGACCTTTTGTTGTATGCTGTATTCTGTTTGATTAAAGAAGTACTCTAGCCATATGTTTACCTAAAAATCATGGGGCCACATAGCAGAAGTCTTTTTAGGCCTGCACCTTAAAAAAATAAAAGTAAGCAGCTTCTCGGTGTATAGGTGTAGTCACATAAGGGCATATCTCCCAAATTTTAATGACAACGAGAAGGACATGTATTGCACTTACAAAGTAACTTTGCCCGTATTTAAGTCCCTTAGTATTCTCTTCTCATCTACTATGATACCTTTCTTATGGCTTTCATAAAGTAAGATATCAGAAAAGATGTTCCCCAAACATGGCATGATACCTCCATAGTCAATTTCAGCACAATACATTCCACACCAACAGTATGATGACCCCACAGTAATCCCAGTAAAGTATAATGCCCACCCGCAAAGTATGATGTCCCAACAGCTCATCCACACACATTATCAAGCCCCCCACCCCCGTGATCCCAGCACAGTTTTCTGGCCCCCATAGCATTCTACACATTATAAAGGGCCTCATGTAGTATGATAGCCTAGTCACATCATTGCACCTGCTGCACTGAGATTTAGAGCTCAAATGCATGTAAGAATAATGGAACAAGGAAGCTGACTATCCACTGTTCTATGATTGCATTCAACTGTATCTGCATTTAGAATGCAGATACTGTTGAAAGTGTGAAGCCGTGCAGATAAGGCCCTGGGCAGGCACTGGGTTCCTCCAAATCAGGGTCCCCATTGCAGCCATAAGGCATGCTACTAAGGCTACTTTCACACTTCCGTCGGTACGGGGCCGTCTCAAACCGTCAGCCCGACATACCGATGGACGTTGTGCTAAATTTAGCACAATGTGGGTAGCAGATGCAGTTTTACAACGATCTGCTGCCCATTGTGATGAGCGGAAAGGAGGGGGCGGAGTTCTGGCTGCGCATGCGCGGTCGGAAATGGCAGACACGTCGCACAAAAAAAAGTTACATTGAACTTTTTTTGTGCGTTGCGTCCACCAAAACACGACGGATGCGACATGTGCCCATCCGTCGTGATCCGTCGCTAATACAAGTCTATGGGCAAAAAACGCATCCTGCAAGCACATTTGCAGGATCCATTTTTTGCCCATAACGGCGGATTATGACGGAGGGCAAAAGACGGAAGTGTGAAAGTAGCCTATTAGGGCATGCCACTAATCCCATCTCTATTTTGCCTATATTGCTCAACATAATTTATTGTTAAAGAATAATAAGAAGGCTTGTGTGTGTGTGTTAGGTATTGAGTTCCCACCGCTGCACAAGGGGAATCTCGAACAATGTCCTCTGCGGTCTCCCATTCTTCCCCAGCTGTAGAGGAGCCTGCTCAGCAGAGACATCGGTTCCAGCGTCTGGCTCAAGCTGATGCTGTGTGTCTGGTTACTGCTGTCATCTCAGGTACAGCTATTGTAACCAGCATTTGCCAGCGGCGAACAGACATTCCTGTGACTAAGTCCTGCTTTTTGCCTACTGAGTATGCCCGTGGGATGACCTCTCATTTAAGGTTGGGGGTCACATGCCCAGGTCCTCAAGTGCCTCCGATTGGACCACTGGCAAGGTCCTGGAATGCTGCAACTATAAAAGTTTTGTATGGCCGCTCGGCCATGTGCTAGTATAAACTGAAATCGTGTGTGTGGATGCGTGTATGTTATCTAGTGAAAGCTCCTAATCAGTCCCTTCCTCAGCATTGTTGTATGTGGTTGGGTGTTTGGAGCTGATTAGCGCCAGTTAAGTGCCATCCAGCATGAGGCACGATCCTACAGCGTCATTTTAGCAGCATTCGCCAGTGCGGCGCCGTGCGCAACTAGTGCGCTTTCCAGTTCATAGTTAGGACGGTTAGTGGCATTCTCCAGAGCGGTGCTGCGTGCACTCAGTGCGCTAAATCTATTTCTATTTAGTTTTCTCTGGCACCGCAGGTGCGGCGCCGAGTGTTAGTGGGTCTCTAGAGGGACTCTAACCCCATGTCCTTGGGGCAAAGTCCTGTGACCAAACACTAGCGTTCATTCTGCGGTATTGTGGCTCTGTTATGCAACAGGGTCCGTCTCTTTACATACCGGGTGTAGTTAACCCGTATGTGTTTCTATTATACCACCATATACAGTCTGCCATTACCAAGCAGCAGGTAATATCTCTGCACGGTGGACCCCAGGCTACGAACGCACAATATAGCTTCCTTTATATTATTTGGTAAGTTACACCAGCCCTAACAGTGTGCATGCTTTATGTATTCCTGAATTGTCTGATGTGTCGTTTATGGATCGTCCTTTTAAAGGGCTAACTGTACTTTAAGGAATAACACTATTTCTGGCCAATATATGCCTTCTATCCTGCATTTTCATCAGTATTCATCTCATCCTGTTCTATTTCTAAGGTCGGGGTTACACCTAACGTATAAAAATACAGTCCGTTTTTACAGTCATAATACGCAGAAATGTTCCCTGAACAGTGATCCGTATGTCATCCATTGGCATGGTGTGTATTTTGCGCATGTAATCCTTTGTATGCTATCCGTATGTCATCCGTATAGCGTTTTTTTTTTTCTCGCAACCTTCCAAAATAGACATTTAACAGTTTTGAGGCCTGCAAATAATTTAAATCATCATCAGCAACCCTATTTATTACCTCTACAACAGGTGGCAGCCCCCAATCTGGCCATTTTATTGCTGTGCTTGTGTTGGTGTATTGGTGGTTTGTTGGCAACATGTCAGACAGACTTAGGTTCACCCCAACTGAGCGTGTTCTATACAACTGGGTTTTGTCAGGCCTCTTTGGCCAGCCATACCCAGTGATAGTGGATCCGAGGAGGTGGAAACTAATCTGGGTCCATCCGCTTTTGAGGCAACGCCTCACTAAAGGCCATTTCCACCGTCTCTATGCATCTCTGCGGACACATGCAGACAAGTTTTATCAATATTGTTGCATGAGCCTTGACACCTTTGATTTTTTGTTGGAGACAGTGCACCCTGGGATCACCTTTCAGGACACCAGGATGCGCAAATGTATATCTGCTGTGGAGCGTCTTCTCCTTACGTTACGGTATGTATCTGTCTCTAAATGTCTTCGCTAGTTCAGCTTACCAGTTTCTGTTATTTTATTCTTAATATATCTCAAATCTATACTCTTACTAATAAGAATATGTTTTTAATGTGAAATTCACATAGCCAGTGTTAATTATTTTAAGGTAGTGATAGCCTGGCTTGTTAGTTCCACACAGTACTTGTGCTCTAATATGAATTGTTTAAAACCTTGAACCAGTTTTAATGTTTTTTTTTAAACATTTGTTTTCTTTTAGATTCCTTACAACTGGTTTATTTTATGCAGTACTCCATCATGACTTTTTGATTGGGAAGTCTACAATCACAGTCCGGTCTACCTGTTCAGTAATCTGGTCCCGACTAAATCAAGTGGTCATGCCTGAGCCCAAGATGGAAGACTTGTTGCGAATTGCCTGGGGATTTGAGGAGCACTGCCAATTTGACAATTGTATTGGAGCCCTTGATGGGAAGCACTTTCGTGTGCGTAAGCCACCGAACTCAGGGTCCCAATTCTATAGTTATAAACAATATTTTTCTGTAGTGTTGTTGCTCTGGTTCATAGTCACAACAGGTTTATAATTGTAGACATTGGGGCCTATGGAAGAACTGGAGACTCTAGAGTCTTCAATTCTTCCATTATGGGTCGGCGGCTGTGCAATAACCAGTTGGACCTACTACTATCTCATCAGCTTCCAGGCTCCAATCAAGATTCTGTGCCTTATGTCCTTGTTGCAGATGAGGCCTTTCAATTAACCAGGCATGTAATGGTGCCATATCCCCGTCCAAACCTAGACCACCGGCGTAGAATCTTCACGTGCACAGCAACTGGTGGAGTGCGCCTTTGGCATTCTTTGTGCCAAATGGTGGGTCCTTCAGTCAGCCATTCAGCTGAGTGAAGCCAACGTAAATGAGGTCATCAAAGCATGTGTGGTACTACATAACTTCACCCGACTTCATGAATGCTCCTCATCTGATGGTGCTGACGGTGTGTTGGGCAATGTGGGTAGGCCTAGACCATATGTGATCCCTCAGCCTCGTCCGCGTTCCGGACTGAAAGTACGTGATATTTTCACTAATTATTTTGTGACACCTCAGGGTGCTACTCCCTGGAAAGAGCATGCTGTATCTATGTTGTAAGTTTAAAATGTTTGTGTATATAAATACAATTTTTTCATTTAAGTTGTTGTGTGTGTTCAGTTTCATTATGTTATAGATGTTTTTTTATTTTCTATCTTGCATTTAGTATTTTAAGAAATGATAAAACTTGGCATTTTTAAGTTTTTTCCAAAGCTAAAAGCTAACTTTTTTTTCTTAAAACCATATTTTAGTCATATGGCTTTTGTGGCCATAGAAATTTGGCCATACCCTTCTTTCAAATGTTGTAAAACATAACAATCAAACATAAACATTAATTTGCTATAGCAAAATCAGATGCCAAAATACATTATAAATTTTGGAACTTTGGTGGAGGTGATGGCTGGAGACCAGCCTCTCTTTCTTGCTGGCTTTGGTGTCCAACTTGGCCTTCACCCTGTGTGGGTGCATAATCTTGGCCATGATGTATATTGGGACCAGGATCAGATTGGTGAGCTGCAAAGTGTCCATAGGGATAATTTACATTAAACTCCTGGAGATTCAGGAAGCCACCTGACTCATACCCCCAATATGGCCATGTTGTCCAAAGCCAGGTTGGGACCAGCCTCCAACACTGGGTCTATACAATTGGCCATATTGGGGAGGTGGGTTATAGGCTGCCATTTGGGCCTGTTGTGGCAAAGGTTGGTTTGGGGGGGAATGGGTTGAGGTGTAGGCACCCATGGAGGAGGTGCGTCAGATCTATATTGCCCACACACTCCTTGATTGGGGTTAACTCGAAGCAGGTTATGGGGTGAAAGCTGCCACCTCTCCAAGAAATCAAATACCTCTGGTCCCAAATTTCAGGCTGCAGGACTCCATGGAGGCATTCTTCTGGGATGTCTGGAGTGGTTTTTGAGCTAATTAGCATGTCTAAGCTTCCTGATAATGGCTTGGCCCATTTCCTGTCACCTGGAAAAGTCTTGCGTATTTCTCGCAAGTCACACGCATGGTCCGTGTGTAATCTGTATTTTTTGCGCACCCATAGCCTTGCATTGGCGTATTTTTAGAGGAATACGCTGACAATTGCAGCATGCTGTGATTTTCTCAGCTCGTAGAATACGGCCGAGAAATGTACGGCTAATGGAAGCTGCCCCTTAGTGAAACATTGGTCCGAGTGCAATGCGTTGTTTTTGCACCTCTCATATGTCCGTATTTCTCTCTAGTGTGACGCCGGCCTAATTGTGAATCCTTTGGGAGAGGGTGAGAGAAGAGGAGCTGCTATGATCCCTGCTCTTCCATACACAGCAAAGCACATAAAAAGAGATTCCTATATCTCTTGTTTAGTATGCTGAGCAAAGCTGCAGCAGCATGGAGGAAAGAAAACAGTAGAGCTAAGCTTTCTGGATATGAATATACTTATGTGATGAGGGAAAAGTCTTGTTAGAAGGTTTAACTCTGTCTTTCTATTTCTCCCTCTACCTGTTCCCTCTTCATGCTCCTTACTCCTACTCCCCCTCCTCTACTCCATACACTATTCTTAATAATTTTTTAGAGCACCATGGATATGTAGGATGGAGATGTGGACAGGATGAATGCTTCTCATAGGAAAACACTGTAGACTCTGCCCAAAGCAGACACAGATATTGTAGGGAAAGTGTCAATGGATTTTTTTTTAACTCAACAGTATTTCATCAATGTTCTATTATACGAGGCTGAAATCAAACCATGTTCTCTTCATTTGCATTTGAGGACATTCAGAAGAACAACGAGAATGAAGTTTTGTTCAGAGAGATCTGAGAGTTGCCTGGAGGCATTTGAAAGATGTTGCGGTGCATTCAGTAGTTGCCAAAAGTTCTGATTTTGGTGTGATATTCTCATAACCCTAATCAGGAAAAAAAATTGGCTTCAGAATTACCCACAAAAACGATCATTTTAAACATTTTCAGGTATTTTAAGGTGGTCGCTGTTAAGGTCGGTGGAACGCACTAAATAACATATGATAATAAAGTGCGATTGCCATCCGGGTCCACCGTCCAGATATGGTATACTACAATGATGAAACAAGCAGCGAGCATAACTGAGTCGCACTGAGTTAAGCGTCACTCAGTGGAGAAGCACGTGGCTGTGCCAATCGCACACAGTGACACAAAAGAAACTCTGCAGCAGAGCTGTGTTTATAGGCACACAGCCGCAGAGTGAAAATGGCACTAAACGTGAACCCTGTTAACTTCACAGGTGTACGTAAGCCCCACTGGGGCAGGGGAACCGGTAGTGGACTCCAAGCACTCATAGAACTCCTCTCTCTCGCCGGAATTCTAAAGGCCTGATGCCAGCCCTGAATTCGCACACACAATCTCCTCTCTGGAGGAGCCGGAATTCTAAAGGCACTAAGCCTACCCTGAGCGCATACAACTGAGTCCACAGTACCGATAGGTTACTCACACACACAGAACATAAATGATCTTAGTGCACCGATGGGTGCACCAAAGATCCTTTTATAGATTTTGTCAATCAGACAGGACCTTGCTCATGGGCCAATCTGGAGCTGGACCACAACCTGAACATGTGACGGCTGTCGACCAAAGAGAAGTCGCCTCACGAGCATGCCCAGTAGAGCGAAATCTGGACTTAGTCTCAGAAGAGAGCGCTCACTGCAGTCACTTATTAGTTACCATAGCTGATCTCGGAGAGGCAGCAGTAAAGATGCTCACAGACTGACGTCTTTGCTAAATAGCATTCACTGTGGTTGGAACAGAATGGGAGACTGCAGAGGAAGGTAAGGCTTTGGATCTATCCTGTGCAGTGGAAGAATCCCCACAACTAACAATCATAAATCATGGTCTGTTGTGCAAGGCTTAAAAGTCTCAAATTTAGTGTTGTTTTAACTGTTAATAAACATAGTGATAAAGTTATCCTGTTATTCATTTTTTAATTTTTTGATTCTATCTACAAAGAAGAACATGTTTTGGACAGGCAGTGAAACTAGCATAACATACAGTATATTCTGTAATCAATGGGTTTTAATCCTTTAAGGACTTGTCAATTTCGGACATCAAACACAAAGTTTTTTTTTTTTTTTTCATTTTTTCTTCTTCACATTCCAGAGTTCATAATATATATTTTTTTATAGATGCAGCTTTATGGTGGCTTGTTTTTTTTTATCACAGAATGAGTTGTAGCACTATTTTGGGATACGTATAATTTGTTACTAGAGATGAGCAGATCACTTGAAAATGTAATCTATCAGCTTAGCCAAACACTTGTGGCAGAAACTCTCTTCCTCTTTGATTTGACAAATCTACCAGATGCACTAAATGCCTTCTATGACATGGCACTGGAGGCTGGACACTACAGTACTCTCATAGCAAACTGGGCCAGTTCTAGTAAATTTGTTGACCCAGAAATTCACGGTGTCAGGCAGGGCTGGACTGGGACTGAAAATCAGCACTGGCACACAAACCAACGCAGCCCACATGCAAATCTTTTTTGGCTGTAGGGACCACCAGACTGTATATGGAGAGGATTACTTTGGGTGTCATTATACTATGTTGGGCAAAAGTAGGGACCATCATACAGTGTTGGGGAACAGTAGGGGCCATCATACAGTGTTGGGGTCACTGGATATCTTAATGTGTGCATATGGGTGGGGACTGTGGGGTGATCACTGTGTGTGGGAACTGAATGGGAATCTTGCTGTGTATGTGTGTAAGGGGGTCATAAAAGCTGTCTTGTGCCCAAACACATCTCGGTTAATATATATATATTGCCGCGGTGTAATGTCGTTTAAACCGTGTATTTATGATTGTATTTAACCCCTTCAAGACGCGGCCCTTTTTCGTTTTTGCGTTTTCGTTTTTCGCTCCCCTCCTTCCTAGAGTCATAACTTTTTTATTTTTCTGTCAATATGGTCACGTGAGGGCTTATTTTCTGCAGAATGAGTTGTACTTTTGAACGACACCATTGGTTTTACCATGTCTTGTACTAGAAAATGGGAAAAAAAATCCAAGTGTGGTGAAATTGCAAAAAAAGTGCAATCCCACACTTGTTTTTTGTTTGGCTTTTTTTCTAGCTTAACTAAATGCTAAAACTAACCTGATATTATGATTCTCCAGGTCATTACGAGTTCATAAACTTGAGGATGAATGACCTTGGGGAGATCAAAACAAGGGATAGGGGCAGTGTTCTGGATCACTGCATTGAGAAACACATGATGGTGTCTCTGCGGTGTTGGATGTTTTGATCTCCCCGAGGTCATTCATCCTGATGTTTATAGTGTTTTCACTAGGCACTGCTCCTAATAGCCAGTTTCCTACTCCACACTGATGAAGGGCAAATACCCCGAAACAGCTGTCTGTGGATGGATACCATGTTTTGGCATAGGTGGTTTTCCTTCATTGGACGCTGCCCTTCCCGTGGTTGTTCCTTCCCGGTGAAAGACCTGGCTATTCTTTGCTTGAGTTGAGAAACACATGATGGTGTCTCCGCGGCTTTTCTACATGCAATTATGAGTTCATAGACACCAAACATGTCTAGGTTATTTTTTATCTAAGTGGTGAAAACAAAATCAAAACTTTGCTAAGAAAAAAAAAAGCGCCATTTTCCGATACCCGTAGCATCTCCATTTTTCGTGATCTGGGGTCGAGTGAGGACTTATTTTTTGCGTGCCGAGCTGACGTTTTTAATAATACCATGTTTGTGCAGATACCTTCTTTTGATCGCCCGTTATTGCATTTTAATGCAATGTCATGGCGACCAAAAAAAACGTAATTCTGGCATTTCCAATTTTTTTCTCACTACGCTGTTTAGCGATCAGGTTAATGCTTTTTTTTAATTGATAGATCAGGCAATTCTGAACATGGCAATACCAAATATGTGTAGGTTTGATTTTTTTAGTGTTTTATTTAGGATGGGGCGAAAGGGGGGTGATTTAAACTTTTATATTTTTTTATTTTTTTCATATTTTTAAAAACATTTTTTTAACTTGTGCCATGCTTCAATAGCCTCCATGGGAGTCTAGAAGCTGGCACCACTTGATCGGCTCAGCTACATAGCAGCGATCATCAGATCGCTGCTATGTAGCTGAAATGCAGGCTTGCTATGAGCGCCGACCACAGGGTGGCGCTCACAGCAGGCCGGCATCAGTAACCATAGAGGTCTCAAGGACCTCTATGGTTACTGTCCACTCCTGACACATCGCCGACCCCCGATCATGTGACAGGGGTCGGCGATGCGCTCATTTACGGCCGCGCGGCCGGAAGTGGTAGTTAAATGCCGCTGTCAGCGTTTGACAGCGGCATTTAACAGGTTAATAGTGGCGGGTGAATCGCGATTTCACTATTGCGCACATGTCAGTTGTACAAAACAGCTGACATGTCGCGACTTTGATGTGGGCTCACCGCCAGAGCCCACATCAAAGGGGGACACACGACATGCACAGTAATAGTACGGCGCATGTCCTGAAAGGGGTTAATATTCTGTATTCAGGGCTGCTAATTTTAAATTGTTGTTAGGGAAAATGCAATACCTCAGTTATGACACTAGATGGGGGTACATTAGGTTATATAGTTAGTTAAGGAGGAGCCAAAGGTGTATAGGATAGAGGGCTTTCCTGCTTGAGGCAGAAGGGCCAGGGAGTCTGTGCAGGGCGGCTGGAGTCCGTAAAGTTTAAAGAAAATAGCCCAGCGTTCCAGCGGCCTATAGTGGCCAGCAGCAGAGACAGCGATGGAGACAGCAGCAGCGACTGCAGATAGCAGTGGTGAGAGCAGTGATGAGAGCAGAGGCTACTGCAGGTGTCACAGCAGGACAGTACGCAGGTTGCTCCAAAAATGTAGCAGCTTACTATTTGGTCAGATGCCCTTATGTCTGGTGCAAAATGGACAAGGGAATTCCTAAAGGTTGAACAACTATCAACAAAACACACCTACCCCTTAAAACGTTAATCTTTATTAATATTCTATTTAATACAAAAAATCCCTATAAAAACATCCCAATTAGGGGACCACAAGTTTCTAGGGTTAGGGACTCCACTCGTCTATCTCCAATATAAGTACCAGAAAAATAACTCAATAGAAAAAATCAGCAAAATGTGAAAAAATAACCCAAAAAAATCAAAAAAATGAAAAAAACACAAAAAATCAAAAATTATTATATACTATGCCTATATTGGCCCTAATATGCCCTTAGGTCTAATGCCCTTCCTAGCAGCGGAGGTTGGCACCCTAAATAGTCGATATGGCGCCCCCGCTCACCGGCGGCTGTCCCTTCTCTCCCTAAACGGCCCCTAACAATCTAAAAGACCACAGACAAATACACCATATAATATGGATCAATACAGATCCATAAAAACACACACTGTTAGTGATGCACCTGATACCCTACACCCTCTAAGGTCAATCTATGATGAGCTTAACAATAGACCCAAAATTTGTTATGTAAAGGATGTGTAGTCTATATAGACATAGAGCTGTACCTAGATTATTACAGATGGCTTATATCTAATCTAAGCTTAATAATCTGGTGGATATATAATAATCCATATAGAAAAACTGCCCGTAATTTATTATGTAAGTAACTCAATATAACTATATCCTACCAGCACCCCTGAATTCATTCAGGGTGCAGACTTAGATTCTTCAGAAACTCATACATTATTTAGAAAAAATGTTTTAGAGGAACAATTATCCGTCAAAAATCATATCGGGAATAATCACCCACCAAACAATATATATATAGTTATTTCACAGATCATATCGGGAATAATCACCCACAAAAAATATATATATAGTTATTTTAGGCAGTTCACCCCCACATACCCAGGTACCCTCTTTATGTCTGCTGGGTTATACATATGATATATGCATCACTATTATTTTCCAGATAAAGTGCTCAATATGCCAACAATTGTATCATCAAACAAAGCCAGTGCTATTTTTCAACTTAGCTCCTTCTTAATCAGACGTTCCCTCATGGCCGCCACTTCAATCCATCGGCTCATGTACACGCTGTCCCGACGCGTTTCTCCCCCGTTAAATTCATCCAGGGGGTTCATCAGGGGACTTTAGATCATTGCACCATAATAGGTTATAGAGCCACACGCAGGAATCAAGGTATTGAGTTCCGTAGTCTGTGCTGTCTCTAACTCACTCCCCTCATTTATATAGCATACCCTTAGACGCTCCACCCACCTACATCTGGCAGCGGCGTCTTCTCAGAATCGGCGCCATAATACATGTGTTTACATTGCAGCAGGAAGTATGGTGGCTTGCAGCGTTCAACCGCCTCTGCTGATGACGTGCTTTGGACCGCATTAGCGCACATTGATGACACGCATGCTGTGCTGAAACGCACAGCCATATCTCAACCTGCTGCGCAACCGCAGAGTAATACCGGCCAAATGCTCTGTTTATGCACTTATTACACGGCTTCTAATGACATTTGCGGCTAACGCTGTATACCTAACCACATAGTGGATGTACTATTTGTCTTAATGAGATATCTAATCCAAATCTCATAATTTTGTGAACTGTCCACCGACTAATGTACACATACCTACATGCATGCCATGTCAATATAGCCGGGTTTTCCCATCACATATCAACAAGGGGATATGAGCTACCAGTATAGGTTATAAGGCAAAAAATGAGAATCTACCACATCTAAGCCTTACATATTCTCTAAAGGATGTTACTGACAGGGGTATCTTTACCACCTGACTTTACCTAGATACCATACCAACAATATGTACATAAGCTATATTGTTTCCTATCATGGGAGATGTGCTCACCATTATGTCTTAAATGAAGCTCGAGAAGGTCAACTGTTCATTCAGACCATTTGGATGGATACTATCCATCCAAAAAATCCATCTCGTTTCTCTCTGTAGGATCTTCTTGTCCCAGTCTCCTAAGCGGACCGACGGTTCCACCACCTCTATCACCCTAAACCCGATAGACCCTAGATCACCCCCATGTTGCATGTTCACATGACGCGCCAAAGGTGTCTCTCTTTTATTGCGTATATCTCCAAGATGCTCTCCAATCCGAATTTTAAACTGTCTCTTCGTTTTACCAATGTAATTTAATGGACAAGAGCATGTGCACAGATATACAACACCTACTGTTTTGCAGTTTGCAAACTGTTTATTGTTATACGTCCTCTTGGTCGTTACACTTGTGAACGTGTTGGAAGGTGTAACATATCGACAGTAGCTACAATGCCCACACCTAAAGGTCCCTGTGGCTCTATTATCGAGCCATGTGCCTTGTTTTTTAGGTAGGGCAAAGTGACTGTTAACAAGTTGGTCCTTTATTGATTTGCCCCGTCTAAATGTCACCGACGGTCTCGGTGTAATCCATTTGGCAATATCCGAATCAGTTCTCAATATGTTCCAGTGTTTTCTTAGGATATGCATAACTCTAGGGTTTTGATCATCAAAAGTACCTATCAGTCTAGTAAGTGACTCTGGATCCTGCTCATTCTTAGTGGTCAGCAGAGATGTTCTCTCAGTCCTAAGTGCATTCTCATATGCCCTCTTTATCACTGGTCCTGGGTACCCTCGATCTCTAAATCTATTCGTGAGGTCACATGCCCTATTGCGAAAATCTGCTGTTCCCGAGCAGTTCCTCCTGAGACGAAGAAACTGCCCTTTGGGGATGCCCTGCTTTTGAGGGACAGGGTGGTGACTCTCCCATCTCAGTAAACTGTTTGTAGCCGTAGGCTTTCTAAAGATCGAGGTTTTTAACGAGCCATCTGATTGTATAGTAATGGCCACATCCAGGAAAGCAATCCTATCACCACCCACCTCATATGTGAATTTCAGGCCCAGGTCATTAATGTTAAGCTGCTGGACAAAAGTGGCAAATTGTTGCACACTACCTGACCAAAGGACGAGGATGTCATCTATATATCGGCCCCAGAATTGTATCTTGGGGCCCCAGATGACATTGGGGCGCCATATCGACTATTTAGGGTGCCAACCTCCGCTGCTAGGAAGGGCATTAGACCTAAGGGCATATTAGGGCCAATATAGGCATAGTATATAATAATTTTTGATTTTTTGTGTTTTTTTCATTTTTTTGATTTTTTTGGGTTATTTTTTCACATTTTGCTGATTTTTTCTATTGAGTTATTTTTCTGGTACTTATATTGGAGATAGACGAGTGGAGTCCCTAACCCTAGAAACTTGTGGTCCCCTAATTGGGATGTTTTTATAGGGATTTTTTGTATTAAATAGAATATTAATAAAGATTAACGTTTTAAGGGGTAGGTGTGTTTTGTTGATAGTTGTTTTGCGTTATACTCCCCTACTTTAATTAGCTGGACAGTCGTTTTTTTGGCTAAGTGTAATGGCTGGTTTCCTGTCGGGACCTTTTAGTACCAATAAATGGCTGGATGAGGCAAGAGAAGTGTTCTCTGAGCAGGAGAACTTATCAGGGACTGCGTCAGGTCCCAATTTAAGAAATCTCTTTTCGGAATTATTAGAGGCATACAAAGATAACATCAAATCTGGTTGGGAAGTCCAATCACTGGACAATTACATTAAAAATAATATTGTGCCTAGAGGACTGAGGATTAGAGTGACACCTGCCCCTAGGAGTCGTACACCGGCTCTGTTAGAGAAGTGGGAGAAAGAGTCAACAGCATCATCCATAAGATTTATGCACATATTATTGGAGGAAGAGAAACACAGTTTCGATAAAACCTCCAAGAGACTCAAGGAACTTATTGAAGGGATTTTGAAGTTTAAAAACGAGACTGACTTTACTACTAAGGAGGAAAATCTAAGGGTGGCCGTGGAAAAATATCAAGCAGTTTTAAAGGATAGGAAACACAAGCGGTTTCTTAGGGACCTGTCAGAATTTAGAGACAAACAGGCATATCTGAACTTGCAGACACGGGAGACAGGCAATACTGACATATCCTCTTCTGATATAGAATCATCAGACTCTGATAGAAACTCTAGGGATTCTGGTAGATCCTACGAGAGATTTTCTTACTTAAATAGGAGAGGAGGTCGCCCGAAGAGATGGCAAAGGAAGGGAGGAGAAAGGGGGGGAAGGGGGGGGGGTTTCCTATCAGGGCCCAGCCTCTGCATTTTCATCCTCTTATTCAACTCAACACTCCCCGTCTTCCTCCTCTGCCTCTTTTTTAGAGAGTCGGGATGCCCGATATCAACTCAGAGGTCGTATAGTCACCTAAAACAAATAGGGGCCGGGATTGATGTAGAAAGAGACTGGGGCACACAGGAATCAGAAAAAAACTGTATTATTAATCTATCCTCTCACACACTCACTACATCTGAATTCAAGGTATTGAAAGCTGGAATGACGTTTGTCCCTACTACTCGGTTTGACCCATTTCTATGGGTCAAGGATATACACTTATTTTTGCGTAAACTCAGGTGGAGGAAATTTTTTGCTCACAATGATAGAAATAAGTGCCAGGAATTGGGGATATCAATTGAAGAACTTCCTGACGTACTTTTACTTACTGACCTGGCTAGGGAAGGAGAAAGGAACATAGGGGAAGGTCCCTTTACAAACTTGAAATGTAAGAGTGTGAGGATGCCACCGAGTGGAGAGGTGAATAGTATTGATATTTTTCTGAAACTAGTGGAGGAGGACATTAGGAAGATCAATAGAAGACAACACTGTACACCCCGTAATCTATCAGTGGATGAGTTACATGCAATACAGAACTTGAAAGAGAATACATCCCTTATTATAAAACCTTCAGATAAAGGGGGTAATACAGTGTTGATGAACAGTGAACAATATCAAGAAATGTGCTTAGGACTGCTTTCTGATAGGACAGCTTATGAGATTTTGAGATATGATCCCAGCCCAGTCTACTTTAAGGGTATGTGCACACGTTGCGGATTTCTTGCAGAAAATTCCTGAAGAAAACCGGAAATTTTCTGCAAGAAATCCGCATTTTTTTTTTGCGTTTTTTTTCCGTTTTTTTCGCGTTTTTTTAGCATTCTGCAAGCGTAATTAGCTTGCAGAATGCTAAAGTTTTCCAAGCGATCTGTAGCATCGCTTGGAAAACTGACTGACAGGTTGGTCACACTTGTCAAACATAGCGTTTGACAAGTGTGACCAACTTTTTACTATAGATGCAGCTTATGCAGCATCTATAGTAAAAGATAGAATGTTTAAAAATAATAAAAAAAATAAAAAAATGCTTATACTCACCCAGACATCTCCTCAGCGGCCGTCCGGCTCCTCTTCTAGCTGGTCTGTGCGCACAGGACCTCCCGTGACGTCACGGTCACGTGAGCGGTCACATGACCGCTCACGACCAATCACAGGACAGTGACGTCATTCGGCGAGGTCCTTCAGCGCACACCAGCTACAGGAACCGAACGGCAGCGTGCGAGGAGGCGGGAATACATCGAGGGTGAGTATAGGACTGTTTATTATTTTATTTCTTATTTTTTGACCACTTATATGGTGCCCAGTGCGTGGAGGAGAGTCTCCTCTCCTCCACCCTGGGTACCAACCGCACATAATCTGCTTACTTCCCGCATCGTGGGCACAGCCCCGTGCGAGAAGTAAGCAGATCAATGGACCCCTAGGTGTGCGGAATCCCTGCAATTCCGCATTTTTAATGAACATGTTGCTTTTTTTTCCGCTATGCGATTTTTTCGCGGAAAAAATCGCAACATTTGCACAAAAAATGCGGAATACCCTGTAAATAATAGGAGGCTTATGTAAGCGTTTTTTTTCGCGTTTTTATCACGTTTTTATAGCGAAAAAACGCGAAAAAAACGCTAACAATCCTGAACGTGTGCACATGGCCTGAAGCTCTGAAAGAGATAGTATCTGAAGCCAAACAGAATTGCCTCATTTCTTCCAATGAAATGGATTTTCTTTTGCCTAAACACCCACTAATTGCGACATTTTATGCTAACCCTAAGATACATAAGGGTTACCCCCCTCTTAAAGGGAGACCTATTGTGTCCGGGATTGATGCATTATGTCAGAATAGCAGTGTATATCTGGATAAAGTCCTGAGGAGTTTCGTGACGGCATTGCCATCACATCTTAGGGACACCACGGACCTTCTAAATAAGTTGGATGGTATCAGTGTTGAACCAGGAACCATCTTAGCATCGATTGATGTAGAATCGCTGTACTCAAGTATACCTCATGAACAGGGCCTAATGGCAGTGGGATACTTTCTGAGTATGAGAGGTAGGCATCTAACAGCTCATAATGAGTTCATACTGACTCTATTACAATTTGTACTTAGACACAACTTCTTCCTTTTTGGGGGGAAGTTTTACCACCAGCTCAGGGGTACAGCGATGGGGAGCCCTTGTGCTCCCACGTATGCCAACTTACTCCTGGGCAGGTGGGAGGATACGGTGGTGTTCAAGGACGGGGATGTCATCTGGGGCCCCAAGATACAATTCTGGGGCCGATATATAGATGACATCCTCGTCCTTTGGTCAGGTAGTGTGCAACAATTTGCCACTTTTGTCCAGCAGCTTAACATTAATGACCTGGGCCTGAAATTCACATATGAGGTGGGTGGTGATAGGATTGCTTTCCTGGATGTGGCCATTACTATACAATCAGATGGCTCGTTAAAAACCTCGATCTTTAGAAAGCCTACGGCTACAAACAGTTTACTGAGATGGGAGAGTCACCACCCTGTCCCTCAAAAGCAGGGCATCCCCAAAGGGCAGTTTCTTCGTCTCAGGAGGAACTGCTCGGGAACAGCAGATTTTCGCAATAGGGCATGTGACCTCACGAATAGATTTAGAGATCGAGGGTACCCAGGACCAGTGATAAAGAGGGCATATGAGAATGCACTTAGGACTGAGAGAACATCTCTGCTGACCACTAAGAATGAGCAGGATCCAGAGTCACTTACTAGACTGATAGGTACTTTTGATGATCAAAACCCTAGAGTTATGCATATCCTAAGAAAACACTGGAACATATTGAGAACTGATTCGGATATTGCCAAATGGATTACACCGAGACCGTCGGTGACATTTAGACGGGGCAAATCAATAAAGGACCAACTTGTTAACAGTCACTTTGCCCTACCTAAAAAACAAGGCACATGGCTCGATAATAGAGCCACAGGGACCTTTAGGTGTGGGCATTGTAGCTACTGTCGATATGTTACACCTTCCAACACGTTCACAAGTGTAACGACCAAGAGGACGTATAACAATAAACAGTTTGCAAACTGCAAAACAGTAGGTGTTGTATATCTGTGCACATGCTCTTGTCCATTAAATTACATTGGTAAAACGAAGAGACAGTTTAAAATTCGGATTGGAGAGCATCTTGGAGATATACGCAATAAAAGAGAGACACCTTTGGCGCGTCATGTGAACATGCAACATGGGGGTGATCTAGGGTCTATCGGGTTTAGGGTGATAGAGGTGGTGGAACCGTCGGTCCGCTTAGGAGACTGGGACAAGAAGATCCTACAGAGAGAAACGAGATGGATTTTTTGGATGGATAGTATCCATCCAAATGGTCTGAATGAACAGTTGACCTTCTCGAGCTTCATTTAAGACATAATGGTGAGCACATCTCCCATGATAGGAAACAATATAGCTTATGTACATATTGTTGGTATGGTATCTAGGTAAAGTCAGGTGGTAAAGATACCCCTGTCAGTAACATCCTTTAGAGAATATGTAAGGCTTAGATGTGGTAGATTCTCATTTTTTGCCTTATAACCTATACTGGTAGCTCATATCCCCTTGTTGATATGTGATGGGAAAACCCGGCTATATTGACATGGCATGCATGTAGGTATGTGTACATTAGTCGGTGGACAGTTCACAAAATTATGAGATTTGGATTAGATATCTCATTAAGACAAATAGTACATCCACTATGTGGTTAGGTATACAGCGTTAGCCGCAAATGTCATTAGAAGCCGTGTAATAAGTGCATAAACAGAGCATTTGGCCGGTATTACTCTGCGGTTGCGCAGCAGGTTGAGATATGGCTGTGCGTTTCAGCACAGCATGCGTGTCATCAATGTGCGCTAATGCGGTCCAAAGCACGTCATCAGCAGAGGCGGTTGAACGCTGCAAGCCACCATACTTCCTGCTGCAATGTAAACACATGTATTATGGCGCCGATTCTGAGAAGACGCCGCTGCCAGATGTAGGTGGGTGGAGCGTCTAAGGGTATGCTATATAAATGAGGGGAGTGAGTTAGAGACAGCACAGACTACGGAACTCAATACCTTGATTCCTGCGTGTGGCTCTATAACCTATTATGGTGCAATGATCTAAAGTCCCCTGATGAACCCCCTGGATGAATTTAACGGGGGAGAAACGCGTCGGGACAGCGTGTACATGAGCCGATGGATTGAAGTGGCGGCCATGAGGGAACGTCTGATTAAGAAGGAGCTAAGTTGAAAAATAGCACTGGCTTTGTTTGATGATACAATTGTTGGCATATTGAGCACTTTATCTGGAAAATAATAGTGATGCATATATCATATGTATAACCCAGCAGACATAAAGAGGGTACCTGGGTATGTGGGGGTGAACTGCCTAAAATAACTATATATATATTTTTTGTGGGTGATTATTCCCGATATGATCTGTGAAATAACTATATATATATTGTTTGGTGGGTGATTATTCCCGATATGATTTTTGACGGATAATTGTTCCTCTAAAACATTTTTTCTAAATAATGTATGAGTTTCTGAAGAATCTAAGTCTGCACCCTGAATGAATTCAGGGGTGCTGGTAGGATATAGTTATATTGAGTTACTTACATAATAAATTACGGGCAGTTTTTCTATATGGATTATTATATATCCACCAGATTATTAAGCTTAGATTAGATATAAGCCATCTGTAATAATCTAGGTACAGCTCTATGTCTATATAGACTACACATCCTTTACATAACAAATTTTGGGTCTATTGTTAAGCTCATCATAGATTGACCTTAGAGGGTGTAGGGTATCAGGTGCATCACTAACAGTGTGTGTTTTTATGGATCTGTATTGATCCATATTATATGGTGTATTTGTCTGTGGTCTTTTAGATTGTTAGGGGCCGTTTAGGGAGAGAAGGGACAGCCGCCGGTGAGCGGGGGCGCCATATCGACTATTTAGGGTGCCAACCTCCGCTGCTAGGAAGGGCATTAGACCTAAGGGCATATTAGGGCCAATATAGGCATAGTATATAATAATTTTTGATTTTTTGTGTTTTTTTCATTTTTTTGATTTTTTTGGGTTATTTTTTCACATTTTGCTGATTTTTTCTATTGAGTTATTTTTCTGGTACTTATATTGGAGATAGACGAGTGGAGTCCCTAACCCTAGAAACTTGTGGTCCCCTAATTGGGATGTTTTTATAGGGATTTTTTGTATTAAATAGAATATTAATAAAGATTAATGTTTTAAGGGGTAGGTGTGTTTTGTTGATAGTTGTTTTGCGTTATACTCCCCTACTTTAATTAGCTGGACAGTCGTTTTAATTCCTAAAGGTTGTCAAGCTGGAGAGGGAGGACGCTGCGATACTGTGCTGGATGGGACGTCCTGGGAACACACTGAAGGATGCAGGGAAAAGCACAGGGAGAGCGAAGAATACATGCTGTGTGGAACCTAAGGTTATGCTGTAACTGAAATGGACATGTTGCGTATGAAAATAAGTAAACTTCTATGTTTAAAGTTGGAACCAGACTCTGTCTTTTTCTGTGCTAAATCAGACTAAGAAGTTTACCTGCTACTCAGGGAGGACCCTGAGAACCAGGCAAGTGAGTCAGTGGGACTGTGTATATGTGATGCGGGGGGTCAGGGCGCGCTTAAGCAGACACTTACTGTATGTGGGCCATAACTATGGCCCTGGCTGCCCCTCACATGTGGAAGGGTACTGTGGAGAAATTCACTGTGAGTGTATAATGTGTTTGTGGGAAAAATATGTTGGCATCATACTTTATGGTAGCCATCAATGGGTTATCAATGGGGAGTGAGAACACAAAGGAGTTTCAATAGGGGAAAATGACTTTGTAAGTGCAACATGTCCCTCTACCTGCCTTTATGACCTGGGAGATACAGCCTTCTGTGACTGCACCTATGTGCTCTGACTCCACTGACATTTTTTAGTTTTGGAAGAGGAAACTTCAATTAGGATGGATTGCTATGGAGCCCCATGGCTTCTATGTATACCCCTGGCTGCAGGAAGACCTATGGTCAGGTCATATTATGATAATTATAATTTATAGACTCAGCCCATCCTCCCACCATTTTAAAGGGGTTTTACACCCATTGAAAATGTCTAGTCACCAGTGCTGAATACTGATAGAGTGCAATGTTAGAGCTGGAAGTGGCAGTCAGTCAGTCACGTGACCGCAAATAGGCGATATGCATACACCCAGCCACGTTCGCACTTGCTAGTGACTTACTTACTAGTGACACATAGTGTGAATGCAGACATGTGGATTTGGACTGGATAACTCCTGAGAATCGGATGAGAATGTGTTTGGTAAAAAATTAAAGTGGTTGTCCAGTCAGGAGATAATAATGACCTTTCCACAGGATAAGTCATCAATGTGAGATCAGTGGGGGTCCTACACTCAGCACCCCCACCAATCACCAGCTGACAGAGGTTAATATGCTGAATGGAGCCGCTTTTTGCTACAGAAAAACTTCTATTACTGCAACCAGCAGGTGCCATAACTAGAGTTGAGCATTCCGATACTGCAAATATCGGGTATCGGACGATATTCGCTGTATCGGAATTCCGATACCAAGTTCCGATATTTTTGTGATATCGGAAATCGGAATCGGAAGTTCCTATAACTTCCCAGGCGTGTGCGGTGCATATGGTTCCCAGGGTCTGGAGGAGAGGAGACTCTCCTTCAGGCCCTGGGATCCATATTCATGTAAAAAATAAAGAATAAAAATAAAAAATATGGATATACTCACCCCTCCGACGGACCCTGTACCTCAGCGGTGCAACCAGCAGCCTCCGTTCCTAAGAATGCAGTGAGTGTAGGACCTGCGATGATGTCGCGGTCTTGTGATTGGTCGCGTGACCGCTCATGTGACCGCTCACGTGACCGCGACGTCATCGAAGGTCCTTCACTCTCTGCATTCTTAGGAACGGAGGCAGACGCTTGCAGCGGTGACAGCCAGGGCTCGTCCGAGGGTGAGTATATCCATATTTTTTATTTTTATTCTTTATTTTTTACATGAATATGGATCCCAGGGCCTGAAGGAGAGTTTCCTCTCCTTCAGACCCTGGGAACCATCCAGGATCACTTCCGATATTTGTGTCTTATTTAATTGAATTGGTATCGGGTATCGGTATCGGCGATATCCGATATTTTTTGGATATTGGCCGATCCAATCCGATACCGATACTTTCAAATATCGGAAGGTATCGCTCAACACTAGCCATAACACATAACATCTGATCGCTGGGTGGGTTGGACCCCCATAAATCTCATTATGATTACTTATCCTGTGGAGGCATCATCAGTAGAGTTGAGCGACTTTTACTTTTTTCGGATTGAGTCAGGTTTCGCGAAACCCGACTTTGTCAAAAGTCCGGTGGGGTGAAATCGGCTGATTATTGCGTAAAGTCGGGGGCCGACTGAAACACGAAACCCAATGCAAGTTAATGGGGAATCAAAGTTGGCAGTGAGTGGAGGACAGGAAAACACCTACAGTGCCCATTTTAATGCCAAAAACATCAATTCTTATTACTGAAGCTTGTCAATCTTAATTTACTTTATAATAATAGTAAGGCATTGAAAACTGGCGGTCATTTGGCTAAAGTTGTTGGGGGGATAGGGCTGGCTCAAGTTTTTTGTGGGCCCAGGAAACGCGGAATACGTCACGGCGGTGGAGCAGAGAGAGGTAAGTATTTCAACTTTGCAAGTGCTGTGATCCTGAGCAAGCAGTGGGGGCCAACTCGTTGGCATTGGCACTGGCACAGGGCCTCTCATAGTATGGTGGTGTGTTGATGGCGGGTGGCGCCTCTCACCGGCAGAGACACTTTTGTGTATTATGAAGGGCCCTGTGCCAGTGATGTCGCCAACGAGTATGCTTCCCCACCTGATGAAGGAACCTGCACTTTCATCTGCACCTTCCTCTTTGTCCCCGTGTAAGGTGGTATAGTATGTGGGAAGGGGAACCTGGCTTTCAGCAGGGTCAGATTCTGGCTGTGTAGAGTGCAAGGGGAATGTAGTGGTCTGGGTCACTGTACCAGCAGACTCATCTAGCAGTGGCTGGGCAATTGGCAGGATGAGGAGGAAACACAGATATAGGCCCAAATAATAAAGTGGGCTAAATGCAGTTCAAAATTGGTAACAGGACTAACCAGGCGGCATTCCTTTGTTCAGCGGAGGACAACTGTAATGAGAGGCTGACACAGTGAGTAGGCCCAAATAAGTAAGTAGGCTAAATGCAGTTCAAAAATTGTAACAGGACTAACCAGGCGGCATTGCTTTGTTCAGTGGAGGACAACTGTAATGAGAGGCTGACTGTTAGGGGTCGAGTTCCCGCCTCTGCACAGGGGGACTCTCGGGCCATCTCCGCTGCGGTCTCTCATTCTTCTCCTGCCGCGGTGGAGCCTGCTCGGCGGAGACGTCGGTCCCAGTGTCTCGCTCAGTCTGACTCTGTGCAAAGGGCTACTGCTGCTTTTCCAGCTTCTGCCATTGAAGCCAGTGCTGGGCAGCGGCGAGCAGACGCTTTTGGGACCAAGTCCTGCTTTTCTCCTTCTGAGCATGCCCAGGGTAAGATCTCTCATTGGAGATCGAGGGTCACATGCTTGGATACTGCAGCAAAGCCCATTGGTTCTCCAGGAAGGTCCTGAAGGTGCTCAGGCTCTGTGGCAGCCTCTCATTGGTCCTTCTAGGAAGGTTTTGTGCTTGCTGCAGCTATATAAGGTTCGCATGGCCGCATGGCCATGCGCTACTATCAATGCATGTTATGAGTTTTGCACCAATGTGGTCACGCTTGTGTGGATTCAGGGAACCGGCTGAAATAAACCACTTAGAATACCGGCACCTCCGGTGAGGAGATTGTGTGTATGGTTTCAGGGCTCAGGCTGAAATAAGCCACCTAGAATACCGGCTCCTCCGATGAGGAGATTGTATGTTTGCCTCCTTGACTGCGTGACCACAAGCTGCTATCTGCTCAGCAGTTACTGTGTATCCCTGTGGAGTTTAACAGGACACAGTCCTTTCTTTATAGCGACTCTGTGAAGCAACAGAGATTGCTTCTACCGCCATATAGTGCCGTCGTTTGCCAGCAGCAGGTTCTTTTCCTGCACGGTGGACCCTGGGCTGCGAACGCACCAAATAACATCTCTATATTTACTCGGTGCGTTCCGCCAGCCCTAACAGTATACTAGCACCAGGGTCTGGCTGGTAAATGGCGGACGATCAGCATCTACAGCGGTACATCCAGCAGCTGGAGGGCAGGTTGGCGGCTCTTGAGCGCACAACCTCAGCTGTGGATGTTACCGCAGTCGCTGCTCAGGCTGCCAGTGTAGCTGCAGCCAGTTTGTCCTCTGCCACCCCTGCTCCGACTTTATCTCATCTCCCGCTTCCAGACAAGTTTGCTGGTGACAGTGAGCTATGTCGGGGATTCGTGAGTCAGTGCTCCATACATCTTGAGGTCCTGGCTACACGTTTTCCTATGGAACGGTCGAAAGTGGGATTTATTTTATCCCTTTTGTCGGGCAGGGTGTTGGAGTGGGCAACGCCGCTATGGGAGCGTAATGATCGTGTGGTGCAGAGTGCTCTTCTCTTCCTGGACGCTCTGAAACAGGTCTTTTTGGGACCTCGTGTCACCCACGATATTGCGCTCGAATTGTTGGCAATAGCACAGGGTTCGTCCATGGTCAGCCAGTTCGCCGTCCAATTCCGGACTCTGGTCTCTGAGCTAGAGTGGCCGGATAAAGTCCTTATTCCGGTGTTCTGGAAAATACTGGCAGACCATGTGAAGGACGCCTTGGCCACTAGGGAGATTCCCGCCACACTGGAGGAGCTCATTACTATATCTACCTGCATCGACCTCCGTTTTAACAAGCGGAGGTTAGAGCGGACCCAGTGTAGGCAGAGGTTTCGGCTGACTCCCACCTTCGCCAGACCTCTAGAATCTTCTGTTCAGGCGTCCGACTCCCATGAGGTCATGGAGGTTTCTCGAGTGGGACCTAAGTCTCGGACCGCTCGAGTACCAGTGGTTTGTACAAATTGCCAACAACAAGGAAATTATGCAAATAAATGTCCACGGCGGTCAGGTAAACGATCGCGTCTAGTAACCATTGGAGGAGGTTCACAGCGACGTTTTCCTCCAAGCTGTCCTTCAAAGGGACAATCATGTTAGGCTCATCCTCTCTAACAGTCGAGCTTTGTGTGGACTCTGGAGCAGAGGGGAATTTCATGTCCTCTGCTTTTGCTCTGCGCCATGCAATACCTCTGGTGATGCTCGCCAAACCGGTGACTGTTAGAGTAGTGAATGGGTCGACACTTCCCTCACGAATCACACACCAGACTGTCCCTTTCACGTTATCTATGTCCCCTTCCCACCAGGAGATTATTTCCCTTCTTGTTCTTCCCGAGGGAATGGGCGAGATTCTGCTGGGAATATCCTGGCTCCGTTCCACTCCCCACATATTGAGTGGACCACTGGGAGGATATTGGGTTGGAGTGATTCACGTAAGGGCAGATGTGTGAGGGAATGCGTTCAGGTTTCCTCTACTGAGATACCCGCAGATCTCTCTTCCCTTCCCAAGTGCTATTGGTCCTATGCAGACATCTTCTCCAAAAAGGCTGCAGAGACCCTTCCGCCTCACCGTCCCTATGACTGTCCTATTGATCTCTTGCCTGGAGCAGAACCTCCTCGGGGATGGGTCTATCCCCTCTCTCTCCCGGAAATGGAGGCTATGTCCCAATACATCCAGGAGAATTTTGCAAGAGGGTTCATTAGGAAGTCAGTGTCACCTGCAGGGGCGGGGTTCTTCTTCGTGCAGAAGAAGAATGGAGAATTACATCCTTGCATAGATTACAGGGGTCTTAATGCCATAACCGTTAAGAATAAATACCCGTTGCCCCTGATGTCTGAGCTCTTTGATGGGCTACGGGGAGCAAGGGTATTTACCAAGTTAGATCTGCGGGGTGCTTATAACCTGATTCGCATCCATGAGGGGGACGAATGGAAGACGGCGTTTAATACCAGGGATGGGCACTATGAGTATCTGGTGATGCCCTTCGGGCTCTGTAATGCCCCAGCCGTTTTCCAAGAATTTGTCAATGATATCTTCCGGGATATGCTCTCCACCTCAGTCGTAGTCTATCTGGATGATATTCTCATCTTCTCTCCAGATATTGACTCCCACTGGAGAGATGTTGGCAGAGTCTTCGACCTCTTACGGGCAAGCTCCCTCTATGCAAAGTTGAAGAAGTGTTTGTTTGAGCAGAAGTCTTTACCTTTCCTGGGCTATATCATCTCCGCCCAGGGATTGGCTATGGATCCTGCCAAACTACAGACTGTGATGGACTGGCAAGAACCCCATTCTCTTAAAGCGGTGCAGCGCTTTATGGGGTTCATAAATTACTATCATCAGTTCATTCCCCACTTCTCAACTTTGGTAGCTCCCTTGGTAGCCCTCACCAAGAAGGGAGAAAATCCCAAATTGTGGTCTGAGGAGGTCTCCAAGGCTTTTTCTTCTATTAAGTCTCATTTTGCTAGCGCTCCCATCCTACATCGTCCCGATGTTGATAAGCCATTTATAATGGAGGTGGATGCCTCATCCGTTGGTGCAGGAGCAGTCCTCTTCCAAAAGGATGCTCAAGGTCGGAAGCATCCTTGCTTCTTCTTCTCCAAGACCTTCACACCAGCGGAGAGGAATTATTCCATTGGGGACAGGGAATTGCTAGCAATGAAGTTAGCCTTCTCGGAGTGGAGACATCTTTTGGAGGGGGCTCGCTTTCCCTTCAAGGTCTTCACGGACCACAAAATTTGGTTTATTTACAAACAGCCCAGCGGCTAAATTCTCGACAGGCCAGATGGTCCTTGTTCTTCTCCCGGTTCCACTTCACCCTCCATTATCTCGCTGGGGAGAAGAACATTCGTGCTGATGCCCTCTCTTGCTCCGTTGTGTTATCTGAGGAGGAGGAAGGGGAGCCTCGGCTTATTGTCCCTTCTGAGAGCTTGAGAACCATAGCTCCAGTTTCGCTAGAGTCTGTGCCTCCGTGCAAGACTTTTGTACCCATTAATTTGTGACCAGAGGTTCTCTCTTGGGCTCATTCGTCCAGAGTGGATGGACACTTTGGGACAAAGAGGACATCTGAGCTGCTAGGGAGGACGTACTGGTGGCCACATATGGTCCGTGACGTTGGAGATTATATTCGGGCGTGTGTCTCCTGTGCCAAAAATAAGTCTCCTCCACAACGGCCAGCTGGGTTACTCAATCTCTTGCCAGTGGCAGACAGGTCCTGGAAGATGGTTGGGATGGACTTTGTGGTGGGTTTGCCCAAGTCTCGTGGCTGTAACATCATTTGGGTTATCACCGATCATTTTTCTAAAATGGTGCATTTGGTGCCGCTTTCACAGCTACCTTCTGCACGGGCCTTTGCTGCGTTGTTTATAAAACACAGCTTCCACCTACACGGTATGCCGGACAAAATTGTCAGTGACCGGGGTCCCCAGTCTGCATCTCGGTTCTGGAGAGAGCTTTGTCGTCTTCTCAGCATTGAGTTGAATCTCTCTTCCGCATATCATCCCGAGACGAATCGGTTGGTAGAGAGGGCCAACCAGACCTTGGTCACATATCTGAGACATTTTGTCTAAGCCAGGCAGGATGACTGGGCTTCCCTGCTACCGTGGGCGGAGTTTGCGCTGAACAACGCCGTAGCCGACTCCACTGGACAAACCCCATTCCTCCTTAACTATGGTCAGCATCCGCGGGTACCTGTGCCTATGCCCGTGTCTTCTGCTGACTCCAGGGTGGCAGACTGGTCTGTGGAGGCATGGGATATTTGGGACCGCACTCAGGATTCCATTCAGGCCTCCAAGGAGAGAATGAGGTCCTCCGCCAATGCACATCGGCGCCCCGCTCCGACCTTTGCTCCTGGCGACTTGGTGTGGCTCTTCGCCCGTAACATCAGGCTGTGAGTTGAGTCCACTAAGTTTGCAGCTCGCTTCTTGGGCCCTTTCAAGGTCCTCGAACAGGTTAACTCTGTGGTCTACCATTTAGCCCTTCCACCACGCCTGGGTATCACCGACACTTTTCATGTGTCCCTCTTGAAACCCGTATACATGTCTCGGTTTTCCGAGTCATCTGCCGGGACATCGGGTTCGTCTACGGACGATTATGAGGTGAACGCTATTTTGGGGTGCAAGGTGGTACGTGGCAAAAATTTTTATTTGGTGGACCCTCAGGCTCCGCAGTTCATTGCTGCCTTCGAGCATAGCGAGGTCCAGGGAGTGGGAGGCCCTAGGGGGGGAGTAATGTTAGGGGTCGAGTTCCCGCCTCTGCACAGGGGGAATCTTGGGCCATCTCCGCTGTGGTCTCCCATTCTTCTTCTGCTGCAGTGGAGCCTGCACAGCGGAGATGTCGGTCCCAGCGTCTCGCTCAGTCTGACTCTGTGCAAAGGGTTACTGCTGCTTTTCCAGCTTCTGCCATGGAAGCCAGTGCTGGGCAGCGGCGAGCAGACGCTTTTGGGACTAAGTCCTGCTTTTCTCCTTCTGAGCATGCCCAGGGTAAGATCTCTCATTGGAGATCGAGCGTCACATGCTAGGATACTGCAGCAAAGCCCATTGGTTCTCCAGGAAGGTCCTGAAGGTGCTCAGGCTCTGTGGCAGCCTCTCATTGGTCCTTCTAGGAAGGTCTTGTACTTGCTGCAGCTATATAAGGTTCGCATGGCCGCACGGCCATGCACTAGTATCAATGCATGTTATGAGTTTTGGGCCAATGTGGTCACGCTTGTGTGGATTCAGGGACCAGGCTGAAATAAGCCACCTAGAATACTGGCTCCTCCGGTGAGGAGATTGTATGTTTGCCTCCTTGACTGCGTGACCACAAGCTGCTATCTGCTCAGCAGTTACTGTGTATTCCTGTGGAGTTTAACAGGACACAGTCCTTTCTTTATAGCGACTCTGTGAAGCAACAGAGATTGCTTCTACCGCCATATAGTGCTGCCGTTTGCCAGCAGCAGGTTCTTTTCCTGCACGGTGGACCCCGGGCTGCGAACACACCAAATAACATCTCTATATATACTCGGTGCGTTCCGCCTGCCCTAAGGCTGGTTTCACACTTGCATTTTAATCTGCAGCATTTTTAAAAAAAACGAATGTGGTGAAAAAATGCAAGTAAACGCGGCAAAACGCCGCGTTTTTTAGACATGCGTTTTTGCATGCAGAAAAAAAAACGTGGAGTTTTGCCGCGTATACATGCATTTTTTCCTGCGTTTGCGTTTTTTAAACACATGCTGAGAAGTGTGTCACAGCTGCGAATCATCAAAATCAACTAGAAAACCCACTATAAACAGAAATAGCTAGGGTTAGGGTTAGGGTTAGGATCCCTACTAACCCTAGGGATCCTAACCCTAACCCTAACCCTAGGGATCCTAACCCTAACCCTAACCCTAAGGGTTAGGATCCTAACCCTAACCCTAAGGGTTAGGGTTAGGATCCCTTGGGTTAGGGTTATGGTTAGGATCCCTAGTAACCCTAGGGATCCTAACCCTAACCCTAGGGATCCTAACCCTAACCCTAACCCTAACCCTAGGGATCCTAACCCTAACCCTAGGGATCCTAACCCTAACCCTAACCCTAACCCTAGGGATCCTAACCCTAACCCTAACTCTAACCCTAACCCTAACCCTAGGGATCCTAACCCTAACCCTAACCCTAACCCTAGGGATCCTAACCCTAACTCTAACCCTAACCCTAACCCTAGGGATCCTAACCCTAACCCTAACCCTAACTCTAACCCTAACCCTAACCCTAACCCTAGGGATCCCAACCCTAACCCTAACCCTAAGGGTTAGGATCCTAACCCTAACCCTAAGGTTAGGGTTAGGATCCCTAGGGTTAGGGTTAGGGTTAGGATCCCTAGGGTTACTAGGGATCCTAACCTTAGTGTTAGGGTTAGGGTTAGGATCCCTAGTAACCCTAGGGTTAGGGTTGTCTTGTTTTTTCTTGTGTTTAGGGTTAGGGTTAGGGTTTTCTTGTTTTTTCTTGTGTTTAGGGTTAGGGTTAGGGTTTTCTTGTTTTTTCTTATGTTTAGGGTTAGGGTTAGGGTTAGGATTAGGGTTTTCTTGTTTTTTCTTGTGTTTTCTTGTTTTTCAGTAAAAATGCATGTGTTTTTAACGCAAGCAAACGCATGTGCTTAAAAACGCATGCGTTTACATAGACAGCAATACATTTTTTTGCCGCGAATAAACGCATGCGTTTTTTTGCGGCAAAAAAAGCCGCTAGAAATTACTACAGGTTGCATTTCTGCAACTAAACGCATGCATCAAAAAACGCATGCGTTGCCGAAAACACGTCAAAACGCATGCTAAAAAACGCATGCGTTTTTTAATGTTAAGTATAGGAAAAAAAGCATGCGTTTTTTAGCGCTAAAACGCTGCAGATCAAAACGCAAGTGTGAAACCAGCCTAACACTGACAGTTAGTAGGCCCAAATAAGTAAGCAGGCTAAATGCAGTTCAAAATTGGTAGCAGGACTAACCAGGCGGCATTGCTTTGTTCAGTGGAGGACAACTGTAATGGGAGGCTGACACAGTGAGTAAGCCCAAATAAGTAAGTAGGTTAAATGCAGTTCAAAATTGGTAGCAGGACTAACCAGGCGGCATTGCTTTGTTCAGTGGAGGACAACTGTAAGGCGTGGCTGACACAGTGAGTAGGCCCAAATAAGTAAGTAGGCTAAATGCAGTTCAAAATTGGTAACAGGACTAAGCTGGCGGCATTGCTTTGTTCAGCGGACAACTGTAATGAGAGGCTGACACAGTGAGTAGGCCCAAATAAGTAAGTAGGCTAAATGCAGTTCAAAATTGGTAACAGGACTAAACTGGCAGCATTGCTTTGTTCAGCAGAGGACAACTGTAAGGAGTGGCTGACACAGTGAGTAGGCCCAAATAAGTAAGTAGGCTAAATGCAGTTCAAAATTGGTAACAGGACTAAGCTGGCGGCATTGCTTTATTCAGTGGAAGACAACTGTAAGACGTGGCTGACACAGTGAGTAGGCCCAAATAAATAAGTAGGCTAAATGCAGTTCAAAATTGGTAACAGGACTAAGCTGGCGGCATTCTTTGTTCAGCAGAGGACAACTGTAATGAGAGGCTGACACAGTGAGTAGGCCCAAATAAGTAAGTAGGCTAAGTGCAGTTCAAAATTGGTAACAGGACTAAACTGGCGGCATTGCTTTGTTCAGCGGAGGACAACTGTAAGGAGTGGCTGACACAGTGAGTAGGCCCAAATAAGTAGGCTAAATGTCTGCAAAAAAATTTTTCATAAATAAACAGGTGGCATAGCTAGGTACAGGGGTGGGCTCCTCTGCTGAGTAGCAGACAGTGGTAGTAGGCGCAAAGTATTAACTGGTCTAAATGGAGGCCAGGGCCCCTGTATATTTTGACTATCATCTATCATTTCAACAAATTTGTATTGGCAGCACCATTGAAGGATTTAACAGCACAGACTACACAGTGGTGGAGCAGGGAGAGGTAAGTATTGCAAGTGGTAGAGCACTTTTCGAGCTAAGGGGGAACACTCTCTCGTGGGCGGCTGTACTGGCACAGGGCCCCTCATATTACGACGATGTGTCTGACGTTGGTTGTGCACCACCACCGTCAGAGACACTTCATTGTACTACGAGGGACCCTGTGCCAGTGCCGTCGCTCAAGAGTGGGCACACCCACCTGTCCAGGCAAACAGCACTCGCACAGGTGCTTGCGCCAGGTGGTGACCAGGGCCCTGTGGGGGGAGTCAGCCCATTTAGGGAGGTATAAAAATGGCCTATGGTGGACATTCAGCAGCTGCAAATGGAGGAATTGGAGAAGTCAGTAAGAGGAGGCCAAAAGCAAGACATTTTTCAGGCAAGCTACGTGTCAGCAGGGGACGGTGGGGCCAAATAATTTTAAATCCATGATTGGTTCATTTTAATGAAGGTTAGATCATCAACATTTCGGGTAGCCAGACGTGTCCTTTTTTCGGTCAGTATTGAACCAGCAGCACTGAATATTCTTTCTGATAGCACACTAGCAGCAGGGCATGCGAGCTCCTGTAATGCATATTCTGCCAATTCAGGCCAGGTGTCTATTTTAGATGCCCAGTAATCAAAGGGGAATTGTTGTGAACTCTGTTTTTGGGCTCCCTCTTGTGGTCACAAGTGGCACTGTGTGAGTGCTGTCTTTGGGCTCCCTCTGGTGGCTCTTTGTGTCATTCTGCAGGTCTGAGGCTGGATCAGCTGTCTCGTTATCTGTTAGCTGGTTTCCTATTTAGCTCACCTGGACTATCAGTTGTTGCCTGCTGTCGATGTATTCAGTGCTATTTTGATCTCTCCTTAATTCCTCCGTTATCAGTCTCGCCAAGAGAAGCTAAGTTTCTGTTTGGTTATTTTTTGCTCATCAGTGTTCAATATGTTTCTTGGTTATTTATTTGTCCTTGTCCAGCTTGCTAATATGTGATTTCCTTGCTTGCTGGTAGCTCTAGGGGGCTGAGTTTCTCCCCTCACACCGTTAGTTGGTGTGGGGGTTCTTGTATTCTCAGCATGGATATTTTGTATAGGGTTTTTTACTGACCGCACAGATCCCTGTCTGTCTTCTGCTATCTAGTATTAGTGGGCCTCATTTACTGAATCTGTTTTCATTTCTACATTTGTATTTTCCCCTTACCTCGCTGTTATTATTTGTTGGGGGCTTCCTATATCTTTGGGGTCATTTCTCTGAGGCAAGTGAGGTCTTACTTTCTCTATAGGGGTAGCAAGTTTCTCAGGCTGCGTCGAGACGTCCAGGAATTTAGGCACGTTCACCGGCTACCTTTAGTGTGTTTGTTAGGATCAGGTTTGCGTTCAGTCCAGTTACCACCTCCCTAGAGCTTGTTCTATGTTCAGTAACTTAGCTATTTTCTGTGATCCTCAGCCACTAAGGATCATAACAGTACAGCAGGCCAAAAAGTGTTTAATGCATCGCAGAAGTGGGATAAGAGAAGTCCTGAGTACAATTTTTTTTTTCTCTCCCTTTGCTGCAGTCTGTCCAGCTTCTCTCATCCCCTTAATCTCTGGGTGGCTTTGAGTTCTGCTGCAGACATGGATGTTCAGAGTCTGACTTCTAGTGTGGATTGTCTTGCTGCAAGGGTGCAGAGCATTCAGGATTTTGTTGTTCACAGTCCTATGTCTGAGCCAAAAGTACCTATTCCTGAGTTGTTTTCTGGAGATAGATCTAGATTTCTGAATTTTAAGAATAATTGTAAATTATTTCTTTCTTTGAGACCTCGTTCCTCTGGTGATTCCGCTCAGCAAGTTAGAATTGTTATCTCCCTGTTACGTGGCGACCCTCAAGATTGGGCTTTCTCCCTGGCGCCAGGAGATCCTGCATTGCTGAATGTGGATGCGTTTTTTCTGGCGCTTGGATTGCTTTATGAGGAACCTAATCTTGAGAACCAGGCAGAAAAAGCCTTGCTGGCTCTCTCTCAGGGCCAGGATGAAGCTGAGGTGTATTGTCAAAAATTTCGGAAATGGTCGGTGCTTACTCAATGGAATGAGTGTGCCCTGGCTGCAAATTTCAGAGAAGGTCTTTCTGAAGCCATTAAGAATGTTATGGTGGGGTTCCCCACGCCTGCAAGTCTGAATGACTCAATGGCTTTGGCCATTCAGATTGATCGGCGTTTGCGGGAGCGCAAATCTGCGCACCATCTGGCGGTGTTTTCTGAACAGAGACCTGAGTCTATGCAATGTGACCGAATTCTGACTAGAATTGAGCGACAAAATCATAGACGTCAAAATGGGTTGTGCTTTTACTGTGGTGATTCAACTCATGTTATCTCAGCATGCTCTAAGCGCTTAAAAAAAATCGCTAAAACTGTCACCGTTGGTACTATACAGCCTAAATTCATTTTGTCTGTTACTTTAATTTGTTCTCTGTCATCCTACTCGGTTATGGCTTTTGTGGATTCAGGTGCTGCCCTGAACCTAATGGATTTGTCGTTTGCCAGGCGCTGTGGTTTGGTCCTGGAGCCTTTCGAATTCCCTATTCCACTGAGGGGAATTGATGCTACACCATTGGCTGAGAATAAGCCTCAGTATTGGACTCAAGTGACCATGTGCATGACTCCTGTACATCAGGAGGTGATTCGCTTTCTTGTGCTGCATAATTTGCATGATGTTGTCGTTTTGGGTCTGCCATGGTTGCAGGCCCATAATCCAGTACTGGATTGGAAAGCTATGTCTGTTTCAAGTTGGGGTTGTCAGGGGATTCATGGCGATGCTCCTTTGGTGTCAATTGCTTCTTCCACTCCTTCTGAGGTCCCTGAGTTTTTGTCGGACTACCAGGATGTATTTGATGAGCCCAGATCCGGTGCCCTGCCTCCTCACAGGGATTGTGATTGTGCTATAAATTTGATTCCTGGTAGTAAGTTCCCTAAGGGACGACTTTTTAATTTGTCTGTACCAGAACATGCCGCGATGCGGAGTTATATAAAGGAGTCTTTAGAGAAGGGACATATTCGCCCATCCCCCTCCCCCCTTGGTGCAGGATTCTTTTTTGTGGCCAAGAAGGATGGTTCTCTGAGACCTTGTATTGATTATCGTCTTCTAAATAAAATCACGGTCAAATTTCAGTATCCTTTGCCATTATTATCTGATCTGTTTGCTCGGATTAAGGGGTCTAGTTGGTTCACCAAGATAGATCTTCGTGGTGCGTATAACCTTGTGCGTATTAAGCAGGGGGATGAATGGAAAACAGCATTTAATACGCCCGAAGGCCATTTTGAGTACTTGGTGATGCCTTTTGGACTCTCTAATGCTCCTTCTGTGTTCCAGTCCTTAATGCATGACATCTTCCGAGAATATCTGGATAAATTTATGATTGTGTATCTGGATGACATTTTGGTCTTTTCTGAGGACTGGGAGTCCCTTGTGAAGCAGGTCAGGATGGTATTTCAGGTCCTACGTGCTAATGCCTTATTTGTGAAGGGCTCAAAATGTCTCTTCGGAGTACAAAAGGTTTCCTTTTTGGGTTTTATTTTTTCTCCTTCTACTATTGAGATGGACCCAGTCAAGGTCCAGGCTATTCATGACTGGACTCAGCCTACATCTGTTAAGAGTCTTCAGAAGTTCTTGGGTTTTGCTAATTTTTACCGTCGCTTCATTGCTAATTTTTCTGGCGGGGTTAAACCCTTGACGGATTTGACCAAGAAGGGTTCTGATGTGACTAATCGGTCTCCTGCGGCCGTGGAGGCCTTTCGGGAGCTGAAGCGCCGGTTTTCTTCGGCTCCAGTTTTGTGTCAGCCTGATGTCTCTCTTCCTTTTCAGGTCGAGGTTGATGCTTCTGAGATTGGAGCAGGGGCTGTTTTGTCGCAGAGAAGCTCGGATTGCTCTGTGATGAAGCCTTGTGCTTTCTTTTCAAGAATGTTTTCGCCTGCCGAGCGGAATTATGATGTTGGTAATCGGGAGTTGTTGGCTATGAAGTGGGCATTTGAGGAGTGGCAACATTGGCTCGAGGGAGCTAAGCATCGTGTGGTGGTCTTGACTGATCACAAAAATCTGATTTATCTCAAGTCTGCCAAGCGGCTGAATCCTAGACAGGCTCGTTGGTCGTTGTTTTTCTCCCGTTTCGATTTTGTGGTCTCGTACCTGCCTGGTTCGAAGAACGTGAAGGCTGATGCTCTTTCTAGGAGTTTTGTGCCTGACTCTCCGGGAGTTTCAGAGCCGGCTGGTATCCTCAGAGAGGGAGTGATTTTGTTTGCCATTTCCCCAGATTTGCGACGAGTGCTGCAGAAATTTCAGGCGGATAGACCTGACCGTTGCCCACCAGAGAGACTGTTTGTCCCAGATAGATGGACCAGTAGAGTTATTTCCGAGGTTCATTCTTCGGTGTTGGCAGGCCATCCTGGGATTTTTGGTACCAGAGATTTGGTGGCCAGGTCTTTTTGGTGGCCTTCCTTGTCGCGGGATGTGCGTTCCTTTGTGCAGTCCTGTGGGATTTGTGCTCGGGCTAAGCCTTGCTGTTCTCGGGCCAGCGGTTTGATTATGCCTCTGCCTGTCCCGAAGAGGCCTTGGATGCACATTTCCATGTATTTTATTTCGGATCTTCCAGTCTCTCAGAGAATGTCTGTCATCTGGGTGGTGTGTGATTGTTTTTCCAAAATGGTCCATTTGGTGCCCTTGCCTAAGTTGCCTTCCTCCTCCGATTTGGTTCCTCTATTTTTTCAGAATGTGGTTCGCTTGCACGGCATCCCTGAAAATATTGTGTCTGACAGAGGATCCCAGTTCGTGTCCAGATTTTGGCGGATCCTTTGTGCTAAGATGGGCATTGATTTGTCTTTTTCGTCGGCCTTCTATCCTCAGACGAATGGCCAAACCGAGCGAACTAATCAGACCTTGGAAACTTATTTAAGATGTTTTGTTTCTGCTGATCAGGATGATTGGGTGACTTTTTTGCCATTGGCCGAGTTTGCCCTTAATAATCGGGCTAGTTCTGCTACTTTGGTTTCGCCTTTTTTCTGCAATTCTGGTTTTCATCCTCGCTTTTCCTCGGGTCAGGTTGAGCCTTCTGACTGTCCTGGGGTGGATTCTGTGGTGGATAGGTTGCAGCAGATTTGGAACCATGTGGTGGACAATTTGAAGTTGTCACAGGAGAAGGCTCAGCGCTTTGCCAACCGCCGTCGCGGTGTGGGTCCCCGACTTCGTGTTGGGGATTTGGTATGGCTGTCTTCTCGGTATGTTCCTATGAAGGTCTCCTCTCCTAAATTCAAGCCTCGCTTCATCGGTCCTTATAAGATTTTGGAAATCCTTAACCCGGTGTCATTTAGTTTGGACCTCCCAGCGTCGTTTGCCATTCATAACGTGTTCCATAGGTCTTTGTTGCGGAGGTATGTGGTGCCTGTGGTTCCTTCTGTTGAGCCCCCTGCCCCGGTGCTGGTTGAGGGCGAATTGGAGTACGTGGTGGAGAAGATCTTGGATTCTCGTATTTCTAGACGGAGGCTTCAGTATTTGGTTAAGTGGAAGGGCTATGGTCAGGAGGATAATTCCTGGGTTGTCGCCTCTGATGTTCATGCGGCCGATTTGGTTCATGCCTTCCATGTGGCTCATCCTGATTGCCCTGGGGGTTTTGATGAGGGTTCGGTGACCCCTCCTCAAGGGGGGGTACTGTTGTGAACTCTGTTTTTGGGCTCCCTCTTGTGGTCACAAGTGGTACTGTGTGAGTGCTGTCTTTGGGCTCCCTCTGGTGGCTCTTTGTGTCATTCTGCAGGTCTGAGGCTGGATCAGCTGTCTCGTTACCTGTTAGCTGGTTTCCTATTTAGCTCACCTGGACTATCAGTTGTTGCCTGCTGTCGATGTATTCAGTGCTATTTTGATCTCTCCTTAATTCCTTCGTTATCAGTCTCGCCAAGAGAAGCTAAGTTTCTGTTTGGTTATTTTTTGCTCATCAGTGTTCAATATGTTTCTTGGTTATTTATTTGTCCTTGTCCAGCTTGCTATTATGTGATTTCCTTGCTTGCTGGTAGCTCTAGGGGGCTGAGTTTCTCCCCTCACACCGTTAGTTGGTGTGGGGGTTCTTGTATTCTCAGCATGGATATTTTGTATAGGGTTTTTTACTGACCGCACAGTTCCCTGTCTGTCTTCTGCTATCTAGTATTAGTGGGCCTCATTTGCTGAATCTGTTTTCATTTCTACGTTTGTATTTTCCCCTTACCTCACTGTTATTATTTGTTGGGGGCTTCCTATATCTTTGGGGTCATTTCTCTGAGGCAAGTGAGGTCTTACTTCCTCTATAGGGGTAGCAAGTTTCTCAGGCTGCATCGAGACGTCCAGGAATTTAGGCACGTTCACCAGCTACCTTTAGTGTGTTTGTTAGGATCAGGTTTGCGGTCAGTCCAGTTACCACCTCCCTAGAGCTTGTTCTATGTTCAGTAACTTAGCTAGTCTTTTCTGTGATCCTCAGCCACTAAGGATCATAACAGGGAATGACCTGTGAGGGAGAACATCGATAAGGGAGGAAAAATAGTTCGTAACCATACTGGACAAATGCTGTCTCCTGTCACTTTGAATCGATGCAGCAGTACCTGTCGTGTCAGTGGTCGTTGCGAAATCACTCCACAACCTGGTCATAAAACCCCTCTGTCCAACGCCACTTCAGATTTGTGCACCTCTAACACCTCTGCCATGTTGCCCACTACGGCTCGTGTGAGAACCATCACCGCCGCTGTGTGCTGGGAATGCCTGAACCAAACGGTCTACAGGAGTTGCTTATTTGGTAGCCAATATTTGCTCAAGGTTCTCATGTAACATGATATTTTGTAATTTTCCTTTATATCGTGGATCCAGGAGGCAGGCCAACCAGTAATCATCATCGGTCATCATTTTGATAATGTGGGGGTCCCTTTTTAGGATACACAAGGCATACTCAGCCATGTGGGCCAATGTTCCAGGTGTCAATTCACTGCTTGTGCTGGGTTAAGGAGCACTTTCTTGCAAATCAACATCACTTGTGTCCCGCAAAAACCCTGTACCTGACCTTGCAATGCCACCAGTTTCTATTGCCCCCTGAGAAGTATCCTCCTCCCATAAATATTCATCCCCATCATCCTCCTCCTCCTCCTCCTTTTCATCCGCCACCTCGTCCAGGAGAGATCCCTGAGCTGACAATGGCTGACTGTCATCAAGGATTCCCTCCTTTTCGGCTGCAGACGCCTGCTCCTTAATGTGCGTCAAACTTTGCATCAGCAGGCGCATTAGTGGGATGCTCATGCTTATGATGGTGCCATCTGCACTTACCAGCCATGTGCATTCCTCAAAACACTGAAGGACTTGACAGAGGTCTTGTAGCTTCGACCACTGCACACCAGACAACTCCATGTCTGCCATCCAAGTGCCTGCCCGTGTATGTGTATCCTCCCACAAATAAATTACAGCACGCCTCTGTTCGCACATCCTCTGAAGCATGTGCAGTGTGGAGTTCCACCTTGTTGCAACGTCGATTATTAGGCGGTGCTGGGGAAGATTCAGAGATTGCTGATGGTTCAGCATATGGCTGGAGTGTACGGGGCGACCGGCGGATGTGCGAGCAAAGTCTTAACACGTTCAGGAGCAGGGCTGGTAACCCCGGATAATTTTTGAGGAAGCACTGCACCACCAGGTTCAAGGTGTGAGCAAGGCAAGGTATGTGCTTCAGTTCTGAAAGGGCTATGGCAGCCATAAAATTCCTTCCGTTATCACTGACTACCTTGCCTGCCTCAAGATGTACACTGTCCAGCCATGACTGAGTTACTTGCTGCAAGTACTCGGCCAGTACTTCCACGGTGTGTCTGTTGTCACCCCAAACACTTCATTTGTAACACAGCCTGCTGACGCTTACCACTAGCTGTTCAATAATGGGACACCTCGTGTGCAACACTGGCAGCTGCAGATGGAGTGGTCGTGCGACTGCGCTCTGTGGATGAGCTTTCGCTTCTGGAGGAGGAGAAGGAGGAGGGGTGGCGGACGCCTACAGCCAATTGTTTCCTAGACCGTGGGCTAGGCAGAACTGTCCCACTATGGCTGTCCCCAGTGGACCCTGCATCCACCACATTAAGCCAGTGCGCCGTGATTGACACGTAACGTCCCTGGCCATGCCTACTGGTCCATCCATCTGTTGTGAGGTGCACCTTTCCACTGACTGATTGCCTCAGTGCATGGACAATGCAGTCTTTGACATGCTGGTGGAGGGCTGGGATGGCTTTTCTCACAAAGAAGTGCCGACTGGGTAGGTCATAGCGTGGTACTACGTAGGCCATCAGGTCTTTGAAAGCTTCGCTTTCAACCAACCAGTAGGGCATCAACTCTAATGAAATTAGTCTAGCAATATGGGCATTCAAACCCTGTGTACAAGGATGAGAGGATGAGTACTTACTTTTCCTAACGAGAGTCTCTTGTAGGGTGAGCTGGACTGGAGAGCTGCATATGGTGGAACTAGCGGTGGTGGTGGTGGTGGACATGGCGGATCGAGAGAGGGTTGGTGATGGTATTCTTGATGTTGGCCTACATACAGTGTTTCCTACCAATAACCTTGTGATTCCCTGACTGCTTTGGCCTTGCGACGATACCTCGACATTTGCTGCTGGTGGTGTCTTAACCAGTGGGCTTACAGTGAGGGAAGCAATGTAGCGTTGCTGACTACCTTCATTCTGAGCAGGTGCACCAGTGGTACATGACGTTTGGTAGTTAGTCCAGGCTTGCAAGTGCATGCTGGTTAAATGTCTACGCATGCACGTTGTATTTAAATTTTAATGATTCTTCCCTCTGCTTAAGATCTTTGAACATTTCTTACAGATAACTTTTGACTGAACATTCGGATCTTGGTTAAAAAATTGCCACACTGCACTCTTCCTACTATCGAATACCTTTTCAGGCACTTTCACTGGATGGCCACACTGTCCTAAAACTGTTTTTGTTTTTGACACACGTTTTTGGCCTGATATGGGCCTGCCAGATGACAGCTGTTGCGATGTAGATGGCTGCTGCGGATCATCCTCCTCCGCTTCTGAGCTACTGGCAGCGGCACCCTCTTCCCCCAATGGCTGCCAATCTGGGTCAACAACTGGGTCATCAATCACCTCCTCTTCAATGTCATGTGCACCTTCCTCTGTGTCACCGTGTAAGGTGCTGTAGCGTTCGGGACGGGGCACCATGGTCTCATCAGGGTCAGATTCTGGCTCAGTACGCTGCGAGGGCAATGTAGTGATCTGAGTCAATGGAACATCATAATAATCTAGCTGTGGCTGTGCATCAGTGCACTCCATATCCGATTCATCTTGTAATGGGCAGTTAACAATTTCCCTTTCTAACCCAGGCACGGTATGGGTAAAGAGCTCCATGGAGTAACCTGTGGTGTCGCCTGAGGCATCCTTCACTTTTGGTTTGGGTGAAGGACACAAGAAAACGTCTCGTTCCTGACCGGGAGCATCCACTGACGACTCGCTGCTTTTATATTTTGAACTTTCTGAAGAGGAGGCGAAAGAGCTAGAGGTTGAGTCAGCAAGGAAAGCCAAAACTTTTTCCTGCTGCTCCGGCTTTAAAAGCGGTTTTCCTACTCCAAGATAAGAGAGCCTTCGAGGCCTTGTGTAGCCAGACGATGATGCTGGCTCAACACCTCCAGCCTTAGGTGCTATTTTGCTTTTCCCACTACCACCAGATGCTCCACCACCACCATCAGTACCAGCTGGCAACCACCACCCACGGCCTCTTCCACCAGACTTCCTCATTTTTGGGAAAATGTAACCAAAATAACAACCATTATATGGTACTGTAAAACAAGGTAGAATGTGTATATAAACTTGTTGAGAATTTAAATCTCCCTTTTTATTTTGGGGAGACTGAACCAAAACTCAGGCCCAGTGTATAACACAACACAATGTAAGTGGCAGAACGTGGCTGGATGATATACGACAAACTAACAGAATTGACGTATATCCACTTTGTGACAATTTGAATCTCCCTTTTTTTAGGGGGAGACTGCACCACAACTCAAGCCCAGTGTATAACACAACACAATGTAAGTGGCAGAACGTGGCTGGCTGATATACAACAAACTAAGAGAAATGATGTATATCCACTTTGTGACAATTTGAATCTCCCTTTTTTTGAGGGGGAGACTGCACCACAACTCAGGCCCAGTGTATAACACAACACAATATAAGTGGCAGAACATGGCTGGCTGATATACGACAAACTAACAGAATTGAAGTGTATCCACTTTGTGACAATTTGAATCTCCCTTTTTTTGGGGGGAGACTGCACCACAACTCAGGCCCAGTGTATAACACAACACAATGTAAGTGGCAGAACGTGGCTGGCTGACATGCGACAAACTAACAGAACTGACGTATATCCACTTTGTGACAATTTGAAACACCCTTTATTTGGGGGGAGACTGCACCACAACTCAGGCCCAGTGTATAACACAACACAATGTAAGTGGCAGAACGTGGCTGGCTGATATACGACAAACTAACAGAACTGACGTATATCCACTTTGTGACAATTTGAATCTCCCTTTTTTGGGGGGGAGACTGCACCTAAACTCAGGCCCAGTCTGTAACACAACACAATGTAAGTGGCAGAAAGTGGCTGGAAGATATCTGAAAAAATCCAAGGACTGTAGTACAATTTCAATCTCCCTACAATGATCTCAGGACAAGTATGGCAGCAACAAAAAGGACTGCTGCACACAAAAGTGTGGACAAATAAACAAGATAACTGCAGAAAGGAGCAATAGGATTTTTGCTTTTAAAAAAGCAGTTGGTTTGCACAGCAGCGTGCAAGCAGCAATGCAGCTATCAGGGAGCCTTATAATGCAGCCTAATAAGCTACAGAGCTGATGTACAAAAAATAGCCTCCACTGTCCCTGCAAAAAAAGGTGGTGTTGGACAGTAGAAATCGCTACAGCACAAGCGGTTTGGGGGTTAATCTTCCTTCCCTAACTATATCCCTTCTTCTGACGAAGCTGCAGCAACCTCTCCCTATGCTGAGATCGGAAGAAGTAAGATGGCGGTCGGCGTGCACGCCCCTTTATAGCCCCTGTGACACCGCAGAAAGCAAGCCAATCACTGTCATGCCCTTCTCTAAGATGGTGGGGACCGAGACCTATGTCATCACGCTGCTCACACTCTGCGCCCTCCTTCATTGGCAGAGAAATGGCGCTGAATGCATCATACGAAACACGACTTTGGCGCGAAGATCGCCGACCTCATGGCCGATCCCACACTAGGATCGGGTCGGGTTTCATGAAACCCGACTTTGCCGAAAGTCGGCGATTTTTTAATTAGTCCGATCCGTTTTGCTCAACCCTAATCATCAGTATTCCTTGACTGGACAACACCTTTAACCTGGGTTCTGTTTACATGAACTAGATGACTGCAATTAATAGTTCTTTAGGATGATCCTTTTTGACCTGTGATCAAAAGCCTGCATAAACTGAAATATTATTGTGAAACAAGTGTTCTTAAAGGGGTTGTCGACATTTATCGTTGTTTGTCACTCTATGTAACTGCAGACTTGGGAGTCCTCCCAGCATGTGCAGCTGTGAGGATTTTCTGGTGCAGAGACCAAGCGTCCATATGCGATATGCATATATCAGGCCACATTCTGAGATGCATCTGGCCTTGTTCAATACAAGTATATTGAGTGAGGTTATGCAGGCTAGTCAGAATATTGCTGTAAGCATGCATCCTCCATATTCACAGTCACATGACCGACTGCCTGCTCCTGCCAGCGCTGGAGAAACCTCACAGCTTGTGTAGGCATATAGAATGCAGAGTGCAGACTTTGCAGTAAGCCTGGACATCCCCTTTATGGCTATGTGCACATGGTCAGTAATTGGCAGCGCTTTTGACGCAGCACATGTATGCTGCATAAGAAGCGCTGCCGGATTTTGAACGCATGTTATTCCGCATGTGTTCAATACATTGTACCGGTGAAATTTATCTTGCAGAGACTTGCGTCTCCACAAGATAAATAGCCATGCTGCAGTCTGGAAAGACGCGCCACATGTCCTTCTCCGCGGATGATCCGATGGTATCTGTGGACGCATAGTGGGCATGGGATTCCTTGAAATCCTATCCACTATGCTGTAACATCTGGACGCTGCGGGTTGGACGCAACCCGCAGCATTTACTGACCGTGTGCACCTACCCTAAAAATGATTTGTTCATAATTATCCTTCAGTTTACAAGCATTGTTGTTTCATACTGTCCTCACCCAGCCCCATCACGTGCAGCATCCAAAATAATTGGTGATCTTTGTAAGGCCTGATTGTGATATGACATCTATAAGGGCTGAAAAATCAATCCCTATAGAAATCATAGCTTCTCTTGGACAAATAAGCTCCTGGTGCAAAACTGGCTGGAGGACTGGCCACTTTAAGAAGGGGAAAATATAATTATGATTACTCATAAGCCCCAGCCCCAGTCCCAGTGGGAAGCCTGCAGCCACTTCTGGACCATGGAAGGGAAAAGGCCAGGAAATCATAAAGTATTTCAATTTAAACATGTTTCTGGGCTGGGAACACTCACTCAGACCCAGACTGAAATACAAGCAGGAAGCAGCCGGAACAGGCGTGCGGGTAGGAGCTCCCTGTCCTTGATAAGTTCTCGTGCTGCAGAGCTCGACCAACTGCTGCAGCCTTCATTACAGGGGCGGGAGAGCAGAGCACACTCTCTCTGCCCGCTAACATCAGCGCGTTCTTGGGCTCCCCCGGTGGCCACTGGTGGAATTGAACTGGTGTGCATCATCCCCTCTGTTCACCTGTTTCCATCAGGATGTGGGAGTCGCTATTTAACCTTGCTCCTCTGTCACTTCCATGCCGGTCAACATTGTAATCAGAAGCCTTTCTGTGCATGTTCCTGCTGCTAGACAACTCCCAGCTAAGTTGGACTTAGTCCTTGTTTGTTTTTGCATTTTGTTCCAGTTCACAGCTGTAGTTTCGTTTCTGTGTCTGGAAAGCTCTTGTGATCTGAAATTGCCACTCTGATGTTATGAGTTAATACTAGAGTCTTAAAGTAATTTCAGGATGGTATTTTGATAGGGTTTTCAGCTGACCATGAAAGTGCCCTTTCTGTCTTCCTGCTATCTAGTAAGCGGACCTCAATTTTGCTAAACCTATTTTCATACTACGTTTGTCATTTCATCTAAAATCACCGCCAATATATGTGGGGGCCTCTGTCTGCCTATCGGGGAAATTTCTCTAGAGGTGAGCCAGGACTATATTTTCCTCTGCCAGGATTAGTTAGTCCTCCGGCCGGCGCTGGGCGTCTAGGGATAAAAAACGTAGGCAACGCTACCCGGCTACTGTTAGTTGTGCGGCAGGTTTAGTTCATGGTCAGTTTAGTTTCCATCCTTCCAAGAGCTAGTACTTATGTTTGCTGGGCTATGTTCTCTTGCCATTGAGAACCATAATAGTTTGACCGGCCACAAAAGGGTTAAATTAATTGACAGAGAAAGGAGAGAAAAGAGAAGTCTGCTGAAGATTTTTTTTTTTTTTCCCCTTCCCTTCAGTTCTGAGTGTGCTTGTAATTGAATCTCTTGCAAGTCTGCCTATATTGCAGCCTTTCTCTCTCTCTCTCTCCTTCTAATCCTGGAATGGCTCTGTGTTCACCTGTTTAAAATGGATATTCAGAGTTTAGCTGCAGGTTTGAATAATCTCACCACGAAAGTTCAAAATTTACAAGATTTTGTTGTTCATGTTCCTATATCTGAACCTAGAATTCCTTTGCCTGAATTTTTCTCGGGGAATAGATCTTGCTTTCAAAATTTTAAAAATAATTGCAAGTTGTTTTTGTCCCTGAAATCTCGCTCTGCTGGAGATCCTGCTCAGCAGGTCAGGATTGTGATTTCCTTGCTCCGGGGCGACCCTCAGGATTGGGCTTTTGCATTGGCTCCAGGGGATCCTGCGTTGCTCAATGTGGATGCGTTTTTTCTGGCCTTGGGGTTGCTTTATGAGGAACCTCAGTTAGAGCTTCAGGCGGAAAAGGCCTTGATGTCCCTATCTCAGGGGCAAGACGAAGCTGAAATATACTGCCAGAAATTCCGTAAATGGGCTGTGCTTACTCAGTGGAATGAGTGCGCCCTGGCGGCGAATTTCAGAGAGGGTCTCTCTGATGCCATTAAGGATGTTATGGTGGGGTTCCCTGTGCCTGCGGGTCTGAATGAGTCCATGACAATGGCTATCCAGATCGATAGGCGTCTGCGGGAGCGCAAACCTGTGCACCTTTTGGCGGTGTCTACTGAGAAGACGCCAGAGAATATGCAATGTGATAGAATTCTGTCCAGAAGTGAACGGCAGAATTTAAGACGAAAAAATGGGTTGTGCTTCTATTGCGGTGATTCAACTCATGTTATATCAGCATGCTCTAAGCGTACTAAGAAGCTTGATAAGTCTGTTTCAATTGGCACTTTACAGTCTAAGTTTATTCTATCTGTGACCCTGATTTGTTCTTTATCATCTATTACCGCGGATGCCTATGTCGACTCTGGCGCCGCTTTGAGTCTTATGGATTGGTCCTTTGCCAAACGCTGTGGGTATGATTTGGAGCCTCTTGAAACTCCTATACCCCTGAAGGGGATTGACTCCACCCCATTGGCTAGTAATAAACCACAATACTGGACACAAGTAACTATGCGGATTAATCCGGATCACCAGGAGATTATTCGCTTTCTTGTGCTGTATAACCTACATGATGTGTTGGTGCTTGGATTGCCATGGCTGCAATCTCATAACCCAGTCCTTGACTGGAAAGCTATGTCTGTGTTAAGCTGGGGATGTAAGGGGACGCATGGGGACGTACCTGTGGTTTCCATTTCATCATCTATTCCCTCTGAGATTCCTGAATTCTTGACTGAATTTCATGACGTTTTTGAAGAACCTAAGCTTGGTTCATTACCTCCGCACCGGGAGTGCAATTGTGCCATAGATTTGATTCCGGGTAGTAAATACCCTAAGGGTCGTTTATTTAATCTGTCTGTGCCTGAACATGCTGCTATGCGAGAATATATAAAGGAGTCCTTGGAAAAGGGACATATTCGTCCTTCGTCATCTCCCTTAGGAGCCGGTTTTTTCTTTGTGGCTAAGAAAGATGGCTCTTTGAGACCGTGTATTGATTATCGGCTTTTGAATAAAATCACGGTTAAATATCAATATCCGTTGCCACTGCTGACTGATTTGTTTGCTCGCATAAAGGGGGCCAAGTGGTTCTCTAAGATAGATCTCCGTGGGGCGTATAATTTGGTGCGAATTAAGCAGGGGGATGAGTGGAAGACCGCATTTAATACGCCCGAGGGCCACTTTGAGTATTTGGTGATGCCTTTTGGTCTTTCAAATGCCCCTTCAGTCTTTCAGTCATTTATGCATGACATTTTCCGTGATTATTTGGATAAATTTATGATTGTGTATCTGGATGATATTTTGATTTTTTCGGATGACTGGGACTCTCATGTCCAGCAGGTCAGGAGGGTTTTTCAGGTTTTGCGGTCTAATTCCTTGTGTGTGAAGGGTTCTAAGTGCGTTTTTGGGGTTCAAAAGATTTCCTTTTTGGGATATATTTTTTCCCCCTCTTCCATCGAGATGGATCCTGTCAAGGTTCAGGCTATTTGTGATTGGACGCAACCCTCTTCTCTTAAGAGTCTTCAGAAATTTTTGGGCTTTGCTAACTTTTATCGTCGATTTATTGCTGGTTTTTCTGATGTTGTTAAACCATTGACTGATTTGACTAAGAAGGGTGCTGATGTTGCTGATTGGTCCCCTGCTGCTGTGGAGGCCTTTCAGGAGCTTAAGCGCCGCTTTTCTTCCGCCCCTGTGTTGCGTCAGCCTGATGTTGCTCTTCCTTTTCAGGTTGAGGTCGACGCTTCTGAAATCGGAGCTGGGGCAGTTTTGTCGCAGAGAAGTTCCGATTGTTCCGTGATGAGACCTTGTGCCTTTTTCTCGCGTAAATTTTCGCCCGCCGAGCGGAATTATGATGTTGGGAATCGGGAGCTTTTGGCCATGAAGTGGGCTTTTGAGGAGTGGCGTCATTGGCTTGAGGGGGCTAGACATCAGGTGGTGGTATTGACTGACCACAAAAATCTAATTTATCTTGAGTCCGCCAGACGCATGAATCCTAGACAGGTGCGCTGGTCGTTGTTTTTCTCTCGGTTTAATTTTGTGGTGTCCTACCTGCCGGGTTCTAAGAATGTTAAGGCGGATGCCCTTTCTAGGAGTTTTGAGCCTGACTCCCCTGGTAACTCTGAACCTACAGGTATCCTTAAGGATGGAGTGATATTGTCTGCCGTTTCTCCAGACCTGCGGCGGGCCTTGCAGGAGTTTCAGGCGGATAGACCTGATCGTTGCCCACCTGGTAGACTGTTTGTTCCTGATGATTGGACCAGTAAAGTCATTTCTGAGGTTCATTCTTCTGCGTTGACAGGTCATCCTGGAATCTTTGGTACCAGGGATTTGGTGGCAAGGTCCTTCTGGTGGCCTTCCCTGTCTCGAGATGTGCGAGGCTTTGTGCAGTCTTGTGACATTTGTGCTCGGGCCAAGCCTTGTTGTTCTCGGGCTAGTGGATTGTTGTTGCCCTTGCCTATCCCGAAGAGGCCCTGGACGCACATCTCGATGGATTTTATTTCGGATCTTCCTGTTTCTCAGAAGATGTCTGTCATCTGGGTGGTGTGTGACCGTTTCTCTAAGATGGTCCATTTGGTTCCCCTGCCTAAGTTGCCTTCTTCTTCCGAGTTGGTTCCTCTGTTTTTTCAAAATGTGGTCCGTTTGCATGGTATTCCGGAGAATATCGTTTCTGACAGAGGAACCCAGTTCGTGTCTAGATTTTGGCGAGCATTCTGTGCTAGGATGGGCATAGATTTGTCTTTCTCGTCTGCTTTCCATCCTCAGACTAATGGCCAGACCGAGCGGACGAATCAGACCTTGGAGACATATTTGAGGTGTTTTGTGTCTGCAGATCAGGATGATTGGGTTGCTTTTTTGCCTTTAGCGGAGTTTGCCCTCAATAATCGGGCCAGCTCTGCCACCTTGGTGTCTCCTTTTTTCTGTAATTCGGGGTTTCATCCTCGATTTTCTTCTGGTCAGGTGGAATCTTCGGATTGTCCTGGAGTGGATGCTGTGGTGGAGAGGTTGCATCAGATTTGGGGGCAGGTAGTGGACAATTTGAAGTTGTCCCAGGAGAAGACTCAGCTTTTTGCCAACCTGCCGGCGTCGGGTTGGTCCTCGGCTTTGTGTTGGGGACTTGGTGTGGTTGTCTTCTCGTTTTGTCCCTATGAGGGTTTCTTCTCCTAAGTTTAAGCCTCGGTTCATCGGCCCGTACAAGATATTGGAGATTCTTAACCCTGTGTCCTTCCGTTTGGACCTCCCTGCATCTTTTTCTATTCATAATGTTTTTCATCGGTCATTGTTACGCAGGTATGAGGTACCGGTTGTGCCTTCCGTTGAGCATCCTGCTCCGGTGTTGGTTGAGGGCGAGTTGGAGTACGTTGTGGAAAAAATCTTGGACTCCCGTGTTTCCAGACGGAAACTCCAGTATCTGGTCAAATGGAAGGGATACGGTCAGGAGGATAATTCTTGGGTGACTGCCTCTGATGTTCATGCCTCCGATCTGGTCCGTGCCTTTCATAGGGCTCATCCTGATCGCCCTGGTGGTTCTGGTGAGGGTTCGGTGCCCCCTCCTTGAGGGGGGGGGTACTGTTGTGAAATTGGATTTTGGGCTCCCCCGGTGGCCACTGGTGGAATTGAACTGGTGTGCATCATCCCCTCTGTTCACCTGTTTCCATCAGGATGTGGGAGTCGCTATTTAACCTTGCTCCTCTGTCACTTCCATGCCGGTCAACATTGTAATCAGAAGCCTTTCTGTGCATGTTCCTGCTGCTAGACAACTCCCAGCTAAGTTGGACTTAGTCCTTGTTTGTTTTTGCATTTTGTTCCAGTTCACAGCTGTAGTTTCGTTTCTGTGTCTGGAAAGCTCTTGTGATCTGAAATTGCCACTCTGATGTTATGAGTTAATACTAGAGTCTTAAAGTAATTTCAGGATGGTATTTTGATAGGGTTTTCAGCTGACCATGAAAGTGCCCTTTCTGTCTTCCTGCTATCTAGTAAGCGGACCTCAATTTTGCTAAACCTATTTTCATACTACGTTTGTCATTTCATCTAAAATCACCGCCAATATATGTGGGGGCCTCTGTCTGCCTATCGGGGAAATTTCTCTAGAGGTGAGCCAGGACTATATTTTCCTCTGCCAGGATTAGTTAGTCCTCCGGCCGGCGCTGGGCGTCTAGGGATAAAAAACGTAGGCAACGCTACCCGGCTACTGTTAGTTGTGCGGCAGGTTTAGTTCATGGTCAGTTTAGTTTCCATCCTTCCAAGAGCTAGTACTTATGTTTGCTGGGCTATGTTCTCTTGCCATTGAGAACCATAATAAGTCAAGCATTGACTGCTGCATGCGCGAGCCTCTAGAACCGCCGTGCCCACAGATTTAAAGGGCTGGTGGCCAGAAAAAAGGGCCTGTGGCCGGATCAGCGAGCAGGCAGCAATATGAGTGGGCGAACAGCCAAATAAGAGGGCGGATGAGCAGGTGCCACCGGCCTGCAGCCCGTTATGAATAGACACATCGCGGCCCAACGGGAAAATGTCCGGTGAAAAAGCATCTAGTCCATCTTGTCAAATACACTGTGGACACTGCTGTTCCTGCCTTGTAAGGCCAGTGTCACACTTGCAACTGCAATTCAGAAACTAGCGTGAGTCTCTTGCCTCAATACCCAGCACTGCTGCTGGCACTCGGGATCGGAATGTGCGACTGCATGTATTTCTATGCAGCTGAACGCCCCGGTCCGAACCACCGATGGCAGTGCCGGGTATTGAGGCAAGAGACTTGCACGAGTTGCAAGTGTGACACCAGCCTAACCCTAACACTGGCACATGCAGGGGAATGTTATGTCTGGGAGGATAAATTAGGCATCTCCTTCTTAGTCATGTGGGCGACTTATGTTTGATTGATACAAGTGTTGCCGAGAAGGTAAAAGAACTTACATGCAGGTATGTCAATTTAGTATCTCTTTTGAAACCTGGAAAAAGTTGTGCCCTTTTGCTTTTGTGAAGAGGGTCTAAAAGTTTGGCTATCCAATAGTCATTATATTGCTTTTAGTTAAAAATGTGCCTGTTCTTTGAAAAGTATTGCAGCATACAGTTTGCCATGCTCTCCAGCATCACCAAAGGCTCCTTTCATTGTTGAAACCCCGCTGCAATTGTAAGGGGTGTGCCAGGACTGTCTTGTACCCCTCCCCTTTTACTAGCTAATGTAAATATTGTCATTTTCCTGTGTGCTGCCAGGTATAATGTGATGTACAGTATATACAGGGTGGGCCATTTATATGGATACACCTAAATAAAATGGGAATGGTTGGTGATATCAACTTCCTGTTTGTGGCACATTAGTACATGGGAGGGGGAAAACTTTTCTAGATGGGTGGTGACCATAGCGGCCATGTTGAAGTCGGACATTTGGGATCCAACTTTATTTTTTTCCAATGGAAAGAGGGTCATGGGACACATCAAACTTATTGAGAATTTCACAAGAAAAACAATGGTGTACTTCGGTTTAACAAAACTTTATTATTTCATGAGTTATTTTTAAGTTTATGACCACTTATAAAATGTGTTCAAAGTGTTGTCCATTGTGTTGGATTGTCAATGCAATCCTCTTCTCCCACTCTTGATACACTGATAGCAACACCGCAGAAGAAATACTAGCACAGGCTTCCAGTATCCATTGTTTCAGATGCTGCACATCTCGTATCTTCACTGCATAGACAGTTGCCTTCAGATGACCCCAAAGATAAAAATCTAAGGTGGTCAGATCGGGAGACCTTGGTGGCCATTCAACTGGCCCATGACGACCAATCAACTTTCCAGGAAACTGTTCATGTAGGAATGCTCGGACCTGACACCCATAATGTGGTGGTGCACCATCTTTGGTGTCAGGTTTGAGCATTCCTACATGAGCAGTTCCCTGGAAAGTGGATTGGTCATCATGGGCCTGTTCAGACTCCTTGCACCTGAGGGAAGGCCAGGTGCAAGTAGTCTGAACAGGGAGGACGCTGAGGAACCATATGATATGGTTCGTCCCGGGCACATGCTCTGTGGAGTGGAGAGAAGTACAGGGAAAGAGAAAGGAATGTGTGTTAGGTGTCGAGTTCCTGCTGCTGCACAGGGGGAATCTCGAACCATGTCCTCTGCATTCTCCCATTCTTCCTCAGCCGAGGAGAAGCCTGCTCAGCAGAGACATCAGTCCCAGCATCTTGCTCATGCTGATGCTATGTGTCTGGTTACTGCTGCTGTCCCATTTCCAGCTATTGTAACCAGTATTAGTCAGCGGCGAGCAGACACTTCTGGGACTATGTCCTGCTTTTTGCCTTCTGAGCATGCCCGTGAGACGACCACTCATTGGAGGTCGGAGGTCACATGCCCAGGTACTCAAACGGCTCTGATTGGACCACTGGCAAGGTCCCAGAAGGCTGTAACTATAAATGGTTTGCATGGATGCTCAACCATGCACTAGTATAACATGAAATTGTGGTGTGTGTATGAATGCATGTTCTGGTGAAAGCTCCTAATTGATCCCCTTTCCTAGCATTGTTGTCTGAGTGTGGATGACTAGAGCTGACTAGCACAAGTTAGTGCCATCCAGCACTGTGCATGTTTCACCAGCGTCCATATAGCAGCGTTCGCCAGTGCGGCGCCATGCGCAAATAGTGTGCATTCCTCACCCTAGTTAGGGTGGTTAGTGGCATTTGCCAGCGAGACGCTGCACGCACTCAGTGCGCTAAATTTATTAGTTATGTCTTTTCATGGCATCGCAGGTGCGACGCTGAGTGTTAGTGGGTCTAGAGGGACTCTAACCCCTCGTCCTTGGGGCAGAGTCCTGTGACCATACACTAGCACTCACTTTGCCGAGCTCTGTGAGCTTTAACAGGCTGCGGCATTTAAATTCCGCTGTAGTGCGGTCCCGTGGAGCAACAGGGTCCGCCTCTGTACATACCGGGTGACGTTTATCCGCTTGTGTACATCTAGTATTCCGGCATATAGTGTCCGCCACTACCGGGTAGCAGGTAACATCTCTGCATGGAGAACCCCGGGCTGTGAACGCACCTTATGTCTACCTTTATATTATTTTGTGCTTTCTGTCAGCTCTAACATTGTGTATTGTGGAATCTGCTATAGAAACTGTAACAGAAATGGATGTGCAGCGAAAACATGAAAGTAAAGTTTTGCCTTTGATGTTTGAAATGGACTCTGTATCTTTAAATGGGACAATGGCAGCAGTGGAACGTCAGCTAGCCCGATGGGACCCCAATGGTACAGAGGGTGAAGTTAAAGGTATGCTGCAGTGGGGACACTATGTTCACGTGAAGGGAGACCAGGGCACGCTAACGTATGTGCTCTCAGCCATGACTACGGCCCTGTCTCTGCCTCTCACACTTCACACAATGGTTGGTTGTCATGACCAGAGTCATAGTCATCATCATAATTGCTCTGTTTGTCTCGTCCCTGGCCTGCACTGAGCCTATGTCCTCTCTCACTTCCATCTGTTGCTGCACTTAGTCATCCTCCTCAAAATCTTGTAATATGTGATATGAATGTTGATAGTCCCCAACAATGAGGGTTACTGAACATGTGCAACTTAGGATTCCTATTCCATCCTCTGCTGCATACTGGTCAGTGTGTTTGAGTGTTTTTTCTATGATGAATGTTAGCAGGATCACATTGCTGATTCCACACTTGTCTCTTCTGACAAATATTGTCACCTCTTCAAAGAGTATTAGAAGGTGAAACACATCATTATCTCATTCGCTGCCAGTGTCACACATCTCAAAATAATGCACTTTCCACTTGAACTGGTGCATGATGCAGTCTGACACCAATGTATGCTATATAACACTTATACAAATGTTGCAACATATACTGTACAGTATTAAATTAATTACAGTGATTTGTGACATTGAAAACCATTTTGTATAATGGCAGTCCTTTGTTTTTTGCAAAGCCAAGAGGGCAAGCTTTGCCACATAAAGCCTATTGAAATAGGCTAACACTTCTCTCGCCACAGACATCACCTTTCTTTTTCATGTATTTGTAAAATAAATCTTGCAATATTTAATTCTGGATTTGGGCCATGCGTGGAGCGAAAGTTATTTGGCTGGACCTTAAAGCAGCTAGAATGTTCTGGGCATTGTTGCTCATGTCAATTCCAACTTGTAGTTCATGGAAAGAAATCCAGCAGGCAAGTTGCCGCCTAATGCACACCAGTAACTCTACTGCCATGTGGCTTTTCTCCCGCCAGTTCTTCATGCTGTAAAAACTGTTAGAAAGTGCTTTGCCTTGCATGAGTGAAAAGTATGAGGGCAGTGTATGGAATCCACTATGTGCCTTGTGCCTGTAGGATGTGAGGTCATGTTAGTTGCGCATAATCCAGCGTAGGCATAGTAGAAGACAGATAACTGCCGCATGGCCATGGAAACAAACATAACTCATAAGAGGCCTCACCCCTTTTTCCAGATGAAAATGTGCATTAATGGGGTTGAAAACATTCACTCAGTAAGTTGTAAAATTCATATTTTGTCTCTGTCCATAGTTTCTGCTCCATGTATCTACAGTTTAGTCCACTTTGGAGCTCAAAACAAATCCAGTGACTAGCCAACATTCTCCTGCACATGAAAACAAAGAGCAGGTACCCTTTTCTGTGACAAATAATGTCGGTTGGGTAACTACCATTGAGGTTGGGCTAACATCATCATTTCTTGGAAGGCAGCAGAATTCACAAGCTGGTAAGACAGCATCTGCACCACCACCAACAACTTGACAAGATGCAAATTTAGTGCACAAATATTCATAAGATACATATTACATATCTAGGTTGGGAAGCATGGTACAGAGCCCCCCCTATTTAATTTTAAGGAACCATATTTTTATACATGGTGGAGTACTCATATAAATTCATGAAACCCCCCCCCAAAAAAAAAAAAAAAGACATGGAGTAGCCAAAAACCACCAATTGAGTAATTAAAATAACATTTTATTTAAAAATATTAAAAATTACTATCAATTATGTACATACAGGTCTAGAAAGGAGGAAATGGTACTGATAACATTAGTATCCAAACATTCTGCCTACTATAAGGTATATTGCTAACCCATAATGAGGAAGGATAGATGAGCCCACCACTCTGCCCTGATGTGCATTTCCCAATGTCCCATACATACTTTCCCAAGAAGAAGTGTGTAGAGGTTGCTGTCCTGCCAAGTATATATATGCAATGTCAAAGATGCCAATTAGGACATCGCATGGGCACCGGAATCTGCACCATTAGTATTAGCTTCTGTCCGCTGCCATCATGATGATACCACATGTCAGCTAATTAAAGCTGAAAGACATAATTGACATGCGCTCGTCGCATGACTGATAGCAGGGTGAAGATGCGAGGCATCAGAGTGAAGCGCACATGTGCACAATGGTGGCCATTTTTAAGAAGTTCAATGGAGGTGGTCATTAGAGGGGATGGTCTGAAATGCAAGGATGGTAGTGGCTACAGGGGGAGAGGAGGATGCCTATGAATGGGCACACATGGAAAAGGGGGCAGAGTGGATTTGGTCACCGGTGAGATGCTAAATTAAAAATATAAAGGGCAAAGTGTAATTGTTCAAATTGTTATATAAATCTGTGTGAAAAACATGTATTAACCCCTTCACCCCCAAGGGTGGTTTGCACGTTAATGACCAGGCCAATTTTTACAATTCTGACCACTGTCCCTTTATGAGGTTATAACTCTGGAACTCTTCAACGGATCTTGGCGATTCTGACATTGTTTTCTCGCGACATATTGTACTTCATGATAGTGGTAAAATTTCTTCGATATAACTTGCGTTTATTTGTTAAAAAAAACGGATATTTGGCGAAAATTTAGAAAATTTCGCAATTTTCCAACTTTGAATTTGTATGCCCTTAAATCACAGACACGCAAAATACTTAATAAGTAACATTTCCCACATGTCTACTTTACATCAGCACAATTTTGGAACCAAATTTTTTTTTTGTTATTGAGTTATAAGGGTTAAAAATTGACCAGCAATTTCTCATTTTTACAACACCATTTTTTTTCAGGGACCACATCTCATTTGAAGTCATTTTGAGGGGTCTACATGACAGAAAATACGCAAGTGTGACACCATTCTAAAAACTGCACCCCTCAAGGTGCTCAAAACCACATTCAAGAAATTTATCAACCCTTCAGGTGTTTCACAGGAATTTTTGGAATGTTTGAAAAAAAGTTAAATGTTCATTTTTATTTACACAAAATTTATTTCAGCTCCAATTTGTTTTATTTTACCAAGGGTAATAGGAGAAAATGGACCCCAAAAGTTGTTGTACAATTTGTCCTGAGTACGCTAATACCCCATATGTGGGGGTAAACCACTGTTTGGGCGCATGGCAGAGCTCGGAAGGAAAGGAGCGCCATTTGACTTTTCAATGCAAAATTGACTGGAATTGACATGGGACGCCATGTTGTGTTTGGAGAGCCCCTGATGTGCCTAAACATTGAAACCCCCCACAACTGACACCATTTTGGAAAGTAGACCCCCAAAGGAACTTATATAGATGTGTGGTGAGCACTTTGACCCAACAAGTGCTTCACAGACGTTTATAATGCAGAGCCGTAAAAATAAAAAATCATATTTTTTCACAAAAATGATTTTTTCGCCCCCATTTTTTTATTTTCCCAAGGGTAAGAGAAGAAATTAGACCACAAAAGTTGTTGTGCAATTTGTCCTGAGTACAACGATACCCCACATGTGGGTGTAAACCATTGTTTGGGCGCAGGGCAGAGCTCGGAAGGGAAGGAGCGCCATTTGACTTTTCAATGCAAAATTGACTGGAATTGAGATGGGACGCCATGTTGCATTTGGAGAGCCCCTGATGTGCCGAAACATTGAAACCCCCCCACAAGTGACACCATTTTGGAAATTAGACCCCTTAAGGAACTTATCTAGATGTGTGTTGAGCACTTTGACCCAACAAGTGCTTCAAAGAAGATTATAATGCAGAGACGTAAAAATAAAAAATCATATTTGTTCACAAAAATGATCTTTTCGCCCCCATTTTTTTATTTTCCCAAGGGTAAGAAAAGAAATTAGACCACAAAAGTTGTTGTGCAATTTGTCCTGAGTACGACGATACCCAATATGTGGGGGTAAACCACTGTTTGGGCGCATAGCAGAGCTCGGAAGGGAAGGAGCGCTATTTTACTTTTCAATGCAAAATTTACTGGAATTAAGATGGGACGCCATGTTGCGTTTGGAGAGCCCCTGATGTGCCTAAACATTAAAACCCCCCACAAGTGACACCATTTTGGAAAGTAGACCCTCTAAGGAACTTATCTAGATGTGTTTTGAGAGCTTTGAACCCCAAGTGTTTCACTACAGTTACAAGGGTAACATAATAAATTGGACCCCAAAAGTTGTTGTCCAATTTGTCCTGAGTACGCTGATACCCCATATGTGGGGGGAACCACTGTTTGGGTGCATGACAGAGCTCGGAAAGGAAGGAGCGCCATTTGGAATGCAGACTTAAATGGATTGGTCTGCAGGCGTCATGTTGCATTTGCAGAGCCCCTGATGTACCCAAACAGTAGAAACCCCCCACAAGTGACCACAAATTGGAAACTAGACCTCCCAAGGAACTTATCTAGATGTGTTGTGAGAACTTTGAACCCCCAAGTCTTTCACTACAGTTTATAACGCAGAGCCGTGAAAATAAAAATTCCTCTTTTTTTCACAGAAATGATTTTTAGCCCCCAGCTTTGTATTTTTACAAGGTTAACATAATAAATTGGACCCCAAAAGTTGTTGTCCAATTTGTCCTGAGTACGCTGATACCCCATATGTGGGGGGGAACCACTTTTTGGGCGCATGACAGAGCTCGGAAGGGAAGGAGCGCCATTTGGAATGCAGACTTAAATGGATTGGTCTGCAGGCGTCACGTTGCATTTGCAGAGCCCCTGATGTACCCAAACAGTAGAAACCCCCCACAAGTGACCCCAAATTGGAAACTAGACCTCCCAAGGAACTTATCTAGATGTATTGTGAGAACTTTGAACCCCCAAGTGTTTCACTACAGTTTATAACGTAGAGCCGTGAAAATAAAAATTATTTTTTTTTTCACAAAAATTATTTTTTAGCCCCCAGTTTTGTATTTTCACAAGGGTAACAGGATAAATTGGACCCCAAAAGTTGTCCAATTTGTCCTGTGTACGCTGATACCCCATATGTGGGGATAAACCACTGTTTGGGCGCATGGCAGAGCTCGGAAGGGAAGGAGCGCCATTTGGAATGCAGACTTAGATGGATTGGTCTGCAGGCGTCACGTTGCATTTGCAGAGCCCCTGATGTACCTAAACAGTAGAAACCCCCCAGAAGTGACCCCATATTGGAAACTAGACCCCCCAAGGAACTTATCTAGATGTGTTGTGAAAACTTTGAACCCCCAAGTGTTTCACTACAGTTTACAACGCAGAGCCATGAAAATAAAAAATCTTTTTTTCCCACAAAACTTATTTTTTAGCCCCCAGTTTTGTATTTTCCCAGGGGTAACAGGAGAAATTGGACCCCAAAAGATGTTGTCCAATTTGTCCTGAGTACGCCGATACCCCATACGTTGGGGTAAACCCCTGTTTGGGTACACGGGAGAGCTCTGAAGGGAAGGAGCACTGTTTTACTTTTTCAACGCAGAATTGTCTGGAATTGAGATCAGATGCCATGTCCCGTTTGGAGAGCCCCTGATGTGCCTAAACAGTGGAAACCCCCCAATTATAACTGAAACCCTAATCCAAACACACCCCTTACCCTAATCCAAACGGTAACCCTAACCACACCCCTAACCCTGACACACCCCTAACCCTAATCCCAACCCTATTCCCAACCATAAATGTAATCCAAACCCTAACCCTAACTTTAGCCCCAACCCTAACTGTAGCCTTAACCCTACCCCTAACCCTAGCCCTTACCCTAGCCCTAACCCTAGCAATAACCCTAACCCTAGCCCTAACCCTAGCCCTAACCCTAGCAATAACCCTTGCCCTAACCCTAGCCCTAACCCTAGCCCTAACCCTAGCCCTAACCCTAGCCCTAACCCTAGCAATAACCCTAACCCTAACCCTAACCCTAGCCCTAACCCTAGCCCTAACCCTAACCCTAATGGGAAAATGGAAATAAATACATTTTTTTAATTTTTTTATTTTTCCCTAACTAAGGGGGTGATGAAGGGGGGTTTGATTTACTTTTATAGCAGGTTATTTAGCGGATTTTTATGATTGGCAGCCGTCACACACTGAAAGACGCTTTTTATTGCAAAAAATATTTTTTGCGTTACCACATTTTGAAAGCTATAATTTTTCCATATTTGAGTCCACAGAGTCATGTGAGGTCTTGTTTTTTGCGGGACGAGTTGACATTTTTATTGGTAACATTTTCGGGCACATGACATTTTTTGATCGCTTTTTATTCCGATTTTTGTGAGGCAGAATGATCAAAAACCAGCTATTCATGAATTTCTTTTGGGGGAGTCGTTTATACCATTCCGCGTTTGGTAAAATTGATAAAGCAGTTTTATTCTTCAGGTCAGTATGATTACAGCGATACCTCATTTATATCATTTTTTTATGTTTTGGCGCTTTTATACGATAAAAGCTATTTTATAGAAAAAATAATTATTTTGGTATCGCTTTATTCTCAGGACTATAACTTTTTTATTTTTTTGCTGATGATGCTGTATGGCAGCTCGTGTTTTTTGCGGGACAAGATGACGTTTTCAGCGGTACAATGGTTATTTATATCTGTCTTTTTGATCGCGTGTTATTCCACTTTTTGTTCGGCGGTATGGTAATAAAGCGTTGTTTTTTGCCTCGTTTTTTTTTTTTGCTCACGGTGTTTACTGAAGGGGTTAACTAGTGGGACAGTTTTATAGGTTGGGTCATTACGGACGTGGCCATACTAAATATGTGTACTTTCATTGTTTGTTTGTTTTTATTTAGATAAAGAAATGTATTTATGGGAATAATATATATATATTTTTCTTTATTTAGGAATTTATTTTTTATTTATTTTTTTACACATGTGGAAATTTTTTTTTAAACTTTTTTACTTTGTCCCAGGGGGGGACATTACAGATCGGTGATCTGACAGTGTGCACAGCACTCTGTCAGATCGGCGATCTGCTGTGCAGGGCTGCAGGCTTACCAGCGCCTGCTCTGAGCAGGCACTCGGTAAGCCACCTCCCTCCCTGCAGGACCCGGATGCCGCGGCCATCTTGGATCTGGGACCTGCGACGAGGAGGGAGGTAGGAGACCCTCGGAGCAACACGATCACATCCCTATACCGCCGGTACACCGCGATCATGTTTGATCGCGGTGTGCCGGGGGTTAATGTGCCGGGGGCGGTCCGTGACCGCTCCTGGCACATAGTGCTTAACAGATTATGTGCAAATAAGCAATGACAAAATGTGTAATGTGAACAGTACAACAGATTAAAAGGTGCTCCAAAAATTGCATGTAGCAACAAAAGAAAAGAAAAAGACAAAATTATTAAAAAAATATAGTAAATATAAAAATAATAATGCAGAGAGACAAGTGTCTGGGTTAGAAGCTGAGTGAGTAAAATCAAATAAAATGCAAAGAAAAAAAGGGTAGCTCAATTGCCAAAGTGTAAACATGATGTATTACATACAAATAAGTAGATGATTCATGTGAAAAATTGCATATTATACAGTGAAAAATCAAACAAAATATGCAAATATGGTAAGTACAACCCCCAACCCTATTCACACAAAGCACCCCCCTTCACCTAATGCCCTCATCCCACCCCACACACCACTAAGTTTTGCAACAGCGTGCAAGTGAAACTAGAAACAACACCCCCCCCCAAAGAAGGGAAGTCTTCTCATATTGCCCAGTTCCTTTCCATTATCATCCTTCTTTTCCTAAATCCATCCAAAGTGGCGAAAATGAATCCAGACCCTACAAGGAGTGGCATATTACATCCAAGGATATTGTAGAAGATATGAATACAGGCATAAACCATCTAGGAACTGTGAGGGGTTGACCCGTTTAGCTGCTTCTTCAGATACACACGGGAACACTTTGGTGCTGAAACACCTGCTGGTTTATAAATGTCAGCATACACCAAGGCAGGGTTAAAAAAAAAACAAAAGCAGAGCCTTCCTGCCATAACAGAAAACAAAACAAATAAAGTATCACAGAGTCCTTTCCCTGCAGGTTTAACCAGCACAGTCCTTAGCTGGGAGTTCCTGCTCTCCCAATACACAACACCCACTGACTCTCTTGCTCAGGTATTTAAGACCCCATGTGATGATCTCATGACCGTGACATCACACAGGTCATGTCAGGACTCTACATGGTGAGATACGGTGGATCCTCTCCCACCCACTCTATGGAGGTCCACTAAGACCAGCCCATAGCAGAAGTTCCTATTAACCCTCTCAGCACTTAGTGTGCTGGAGGCAAAAACACTCTGGTTTACATCACTGACCGCAGTGTGCACAGTGACACGTATCTCTCTTCACATACTATGCCAGTGACTCTGTCACATATTCCCCCTCTGCCCAAAGCCAGGCGTTTTGGCACCTTCAGATATCAAAGTGGGAATTCGGAAGAGCGAATCTGCATTACCATGTAATTCCCTGGCCTATGCTCTACTTGGAAAGTGAAGTGCTGAACGGCTAAGAATCACCTAGTCACCCTGGCGCTCTTCATCTTCTTTTCTCTTAACCATCAAAGAGGGGTAAGGTGTGACACTAACTTAAACCTACGGCTTAGCAGGTAGTACTTCAGGGTGTCTATGGCCCACTTTATAGCCAAGCACTCTTTCTCAACTATGGCGTAGTTCTTCTTGCAAGAAGAGAGCTCAGGTGTAGGATGGGATGCTCTTCAGCATTTATTTCCTGTGACAGCATGGCTCCCAACCCATCCTCTGAAGCATTGGTCTGGACCACAAATTCTTTGCTAAAGTCTGGTGCAATCATAAACAGGTGCTTGCACAGAGCCTGCCTGAGTTCTTGAAATGCCATATCTGTGTCAAGAGTCCATTTCACCATCGTTGACTTGGTACCAAGAAGGAGATTTTTTCACGGTGTGGCAATTATGGCAAAGTTCGGGATAAAACACTGGTAATACCCCACAATCCCAAGAAACACTCTCACTTGTTTCTTGGATAGTGGTTGCAGCGACTTCTGAATTGCCTCTGTCTTATTCAACTTCAACTTGATCTCGCCTCTCCCGACGGTGTAACCTAAGTACCTGGCCTCCTCCTTCCTTATGTCATACTTCTTTTTATTTATGGCAAATCCGACTTTCCTCAATGCATCGAGAATCACCTGTACCTTGGGCAGGTGCGAACTCCAGTCAAGGCTAAAGATGACAATGTCATCCAAGTAGGCTGCGGCATATTTGTTATGTGGAGAAAAGATTCAATCCATCACCCTCTGGAAGGTAGCTGGGCCCCCTTGTAGTCCGAAAGGCATCCTGGTGTACTGAAAAAAACCCATCTGGTGCCGAGAAGGCCATCTTCTCCTTGGAACTCTGGGACATGGGGATCTGCCATAACCCCTTCGTCAGATCGAGGATTGTGATGTACCTTGCGGGTCCCAGTCGCTCAATGAATTCATCCACATGGGGCATCAGGTACACATCAAAACGGACACCTCATTAAGCTTACTGTAGTCATTACGAAACCACCATTCGCCATTGGGTTTCAGTGCAAGAACAGTGGGACTTGACCAGCCACTTCTTGATTCCTTTATCACCCCGAGGTCCAGCATTATCTTCACCTAGTTGGAAATTATCTCCCAGTGTGCTTCAGGGATTCTGTAGGGTTTGAGGTTTACCCCTGCATGTGGCTACGTTAGCACATCATGTTCCATGACCTGTGTGCGCACTGGCAACTCCTAGAACAGGTCACAGTTCTGCTGCAGCAGTTCTCGACATTGTTGCTTCTGTATCAGTGTTAGTGTCTCAGCGATCACAACTTCCTTAATCTTGGCTTGAGGATGGGCCTCCAGGCAACAAACTTCCAGTGGTTCATGGTCCCTCCAAGGTTTGAGTACTTTCGCATGATATACCCGATGTGGCTTCTTGCAACTTTGCTGGTGTACCTTGTCATTCCACTATCTTATATGGACCTTGCCACTTTGCCAAGAATTTGCTCTCCACCATAGGGATAAATACTAGTACGTGGTCCTCGGGCTAGAATTGCATTAGCCTCGCTGATTGGTTGTATACCTTCGCTTGGGCCTCCTGTGTCTGGAGAAGATGTTCCATTACAATAGGCATTGCGTGTGCCATCCTTTCTTGTAGCTGGGTGACATGCTCAATGACACTCTGGTGCACCGTGACCTCGGCTTTAAAAATCTCCTTGGCGATGTCCAGTAGCCCTGGTGGATGTTGACCATACAGGAGCTCGAACGGCGAGAAGCCAATGGAGGCCTGTGGGACTTCTCTGATAGAAAAGAGTAAGAACAGGAGCAGATAGTTCCAGTCCCGACTGTCCTTATCAAAGAATGCACAGTTTAATGAATCAGAGTCCTGTAATGTTGATGGTGAAGCTGAAGCAGAACCATCATACTAACAGTCCTTGTAAGGTACAATCTGCATTTAGCCTGAGGAGGTAAAGAGAGTTGCAGGAGCAGAGAAAGTGGGTGAATACAGTCTCTAAGCAGGGATTATGGCTTTGCAGTCAACTGCTAAATCCACCATGTTCCAAATTATTATGCAAATGACATTTTTCTTGGATTTTCCTAAATGGTCGGTGCAAATGACAGTCAGTCTAATAAATGTCATCACCTGTTAGAGTATACATCAAATTTTATTGAAGAAACCTCCCAATGATAACAGTATAATTTCCAAAATGAATTAAAACTCAAAATGCACTGTTCCAAATTATTAGGCACAGTAGAATTTCTAAACATTTGATATGTTTTAAAGAACTGAAAATGCTCATTTGTGGAATGTGCAGCATTAGAATGTCACATTCACTGAACAAAAAAGCTATTTAACTCCAAAACATCCTAACAGGCCAAGTTACATGTTAACATAGGAACCCTTCTTTGATATCACCTTCACAATTCTTGCATCCATTGAACTTGCGAGTTTTTGGAGAGTTTCTGCTTGTATTTCTTTGCATGAAGTCAGAATAGCCTCCCAGAGCTGCTATTTTGATGTGAACTGCCTCCCACCCTCATAGATCTTTTGCTTGATGATACTCCAAAGGTTCTCTATAGGGTTGAGGTCAGGGGAAGATGGTGCCCACACCATGAGTTTATCTCCTTATGCCCATAGCAGCCAATGACTCAGAGGTATTCTTTGCAGCATGAGATGGTGCGTTGTCATGCATGAAGATGATTTTGCTCCTGAAGCCACATTTCTGCTTTTTATACCATGGAAGAAAGTTGTCAGTCAGAAGCTCTATATACTTTGCAGAGGTCATTTTCACACCTTCAGGAACCTTAAAGGGCCCTTCTAGCTGTTACCCCATGATTTTGGCCAAACATATGACTCCTCCACCTCCTTGCTGATGTTGCAGCCTTGTTGGGACATGGTGGCCATCCACCAACCATCCACTACTCCATCCATCTAGACCATCCAGGGTTGCTCGACACACAATGGTAAATAAGACTGTTTGAAAATTAGTCTTCATGTATGTCTGGGCCCACTGCAACCGTTTCTGCTTGTGAACACTGTTTAGGGGGGGCCGAATAGTAGGTTTATGCACCACAGCCAGCCTTTGAAGGATCTTACACATTGAGGTTCGAAGGACTCCAGAGGCACCATCAGCTTCAATTAATTGTTTGCTGCTTTGTAATGGTATTGTGGCAGCTGCTCTCTTAATCCAATGAATTTGTCTGGCAGAAACCTTCCTCATTTTGCCTTTATCTGCATGAACTCTGTCTGTGCTCTGTTTCAGTCACAAATCTCTTCACAGTATGATGAACACTCTTAAGTTTTCGTGAAATATCTAATGTTTTTATACTTTGTCCAAGGCATTGCACTATTTAACGCTTTTCAACAGCAGAGAGATCCTTTTTATTTCCCATATTGCTTGAAACCTGTGGCCTGCTTAATAATGTGGAATATCATTTTGAAGTAGTTTTCCTTTAATTAGAATCACCTGGAAAACTAATTATCACATGTTTAAGATTGATTTCAGTGATCTATTGAGGCCTGAGACACAATACTATCCACGAGTTTATATGAAAAACAAAACAATTACATCTTTATGACACTTAAAACCAATTTGCATAATAATTTGGAACACAGTGTAAATAGGTGCAGCAGTTGACCACACTTTTATTTTTTGGGTGAAAAAATTTACTATAGTTGTCATCCATAAAGTATTACATGCTCTGTGGTACATTTTGGTGCTATGTAGCAGTCAAAAAGAGCCTTGAAACTTTCTTTGCATTCAATTACCCATCCATATATTATTGCGCTGTCTGTGGTACATTCCGGTGTTAAATAACACTCCAAAAAAAATTAAAACATTCTTCTGTATTCATTCACTCATCCATATACTATTAGGTGTTCTGTGGTACGTTTCAGTGCCATATAACACTTCTAGAAAGCATAGAAACATTTTCCCGGATTCAATTATTCATCCATATACTATTATGTGCTCTGTGGTACATTTTGGTGTTATATAACACTCCAAAATAGGGTTGAAATTTTTTTCTGGATTCAATTACTCATCCATAGGGTATTTATGGTACATAACGGTGATATTAAATGAAAAAAATGCTTTGGCTGCTGCAGGTCATCCATGACACATATTTTTCTGTCCCACTTTGCAGGGAGGCACCGTACACTACTTCTTAAGCCAGAGCAGTGGTAACATGTGGACGGTTGGATGGCAGAAAATGCTTCCAGCATGCTCACTCTGATAAAAATAAACAAAGCTTGGATTATCTCAAACTTTTCCACACAATCAGATGAGAGCAGCATGTACATTGTTTTCAATCTGATATACATAAGAACAAAAACAAGAGCTTTAAAGATGTAACTCAATGATAATATATAGGTAATCACAGAATGCCCAGAAAAGTTCTATAAAAAATATATCTTTATTAATAATTAAGTACAAACAAGGCAAACCAGTGCAAAAAGTAAAAAGCAAAAAATACTGGACAGATCTGATGAACAATGATGCAAACTGGCAGAGGCAGGCAATCCATAAAATGAGAATAGCCAAAATAACCCCACATGTGTGCATTTAAAAAAGGAGAGTGGCCTCATAGAACACCTAGTATAAATGGTTGTTTTTAATCTTCAATATTTGAATGAGACTCTCCAGTTGTTGCCTTCAAGGGTGAATGGATGACTCTCCTTAGATTTTTTTTTCAGGTTTAACAGCAGAGCTTTTATGAGTGTAGAAATACCACAACAACACTTTCTTAATTATTTAGGAGGCACTCCAGTTGGTGCCTTGAAGGGTGTATGGATCAACCCCTTAGAATTTTTTTCTGACTTTGCCAGTGTGCAGAACCTTTATGAGTGTAAAAGTATCTGTTAGGTGTCAAGTTCCCGCCTCTGCACAGAGGGAATCTCGAGCCATCTCCTCTGCGGTCTCCCATTCTTCTCCAGCCACAGTGGAGCCTGCTCAGTGGAGACTGTCAGTCCCAGCATCTGACTCAGGCTGATACTAGGCAACTGGTTACTACTGTTCTTCCAGGCTCTGCCTCTGTAGCCAGCGATGATCAGCAGCGAGCAGATCTTTCTGGGACTAAGCCAGGCTTTTCACATACTGGGCATGCCCACGGGACGACCTCCTATTGGAGGTCGAGGGTCACATGCGCAGGTTCCTGTTGGACCACTAGGAAGGTCGTTGAGTGCTGAAACTATAAAATTTTCACATGCGCTAGTATCAAACCTATGTTATGAGCACAACGCCAGTGTGGTCATGGTTGTATGTGGTCAGAGTTTGGCTGAAATAAGCCCCTAGAATACCGGCACCTCCGGTGACGAGTTTTGTGTATGTGGATTCAGGGCTGGCGTATAGCCATTAGAATTCCGGCTCCACCGGAGAGGAGTTGCTTGTGTGCTAGTCTGACTGCATGACCACTGTTGGCTCTATTAGGTAGCCGTGATCTCCTGTGAGGTTAACAGGGCATAGCGTTCTCTTTTTGTAGTGAATCTGTGAAGTAACGAGTTCGCTTATACCGCTATATAGTACCGCCTGTTACTAGCAGCAGGTTTCTTTCCTGCACAGTGGACCCCGGGTTGCGAACGTACCTACTGTACCATACTGTGTATATATATATATATATATATATATATATATATATATATATATATATATATTCGGTGCTTTCCGCCAACCCTAACAGTACCACAACTACACTTTCTTAACGTTTTTATGAGGCACTCCAGTTGGTGCCTTCAAGGGTGTATGTATGGTCCTCGCTATAACTTTTTTCAGTGTTTGCACTGTGTGCAGAGCTTTTATGAATGTAGAAACTACACTTTGTTCACAGTATTTGAATGAGGCACTAAGGTTGGTGCCTTCAAGGGTGTATGGATGACCCTGCTTGTAAGTTTTGGCAGATTTTGCACTTAGTGCATAGACTATGAGTCTAGGAATACCACTACATGACAATTTGAAAAGAATGGGTATGAGACCCTCCTTTATGTCTAATACAGGATGTATCTGTTAGGAGTCGAGTTTCCGCTGCTGCACAGGGGGAATCTCAAGCTGTGTCTGCTGCGGTCTCCCATTCTGCATCGGCCACAGTGGAGCCTGCTCAGCGGAAACATCAGTCCCAGTATCTCACTGAGTCTGATACTGTGCAAAGGGTTACTGCTGTCTCTCCAGGCTCTGCTATTGTTCCCTGCACTGATCTGCGGCGAGCAGGCTTTTCTGGGACCAAGTCCTGCTTTGCACACACTGAGCATGCCCAGGGTAAGATCTCTCAGTGGAGATCAAGGGTCACATGCTCAGGTACTGCAGCAACTTCCATTGGTCCTCCAGGAAGGTCCTGTACCTGATCAAGTTCTGTGGTAGCCTTCCATTGGTCCTTCTTGGAAGGTCCTGTAGGTGCTGCAGCTATATAAGGTTCTCACGACCGCACGGCCATGCGCTAGTGTCAAATATGTACGAGCTCAGCGCCAGTGTGGTCGTGTGTGTGGTCAGGGACCCTGCTGAAATAAGCCCCTAGAATGCTGGCACCTCCGGTGAGGAGTTTTGTGCATGCAGTCTGGGACCCGGCTGAAATAAGCCCCTAGAATGCTAGCTCATCCGACAAGGAGTTTATGTGTGAATTCTAGCCGATAGAATTCCAGCTCCACTGGAGAGGAGCTGCGTGTTGGTTGGACTGCATGACCACTGTCGGCTCTACACAATAGCTGTGTCCCCTGTGAGCTAAACAGGGCACAGCATTCTCTTTACTACGGGCTCTGTGACGTAACAGAGTTTGTTTATTCTAATTTCCTTTGTCGCCTTACTTAGCAGCAGGTTCTTTCCTGCACGGAGTATTTTTTCCGCGATCCCCCCAGGGGGTCCTTTTAAGGTCTAAAAACATCTGAAAATGATGGAAACACTGCTCAAATGACACGGAAACATCATGGGGATCGCCCCTGGAAGCATTTCTGACTCCTAGGTCACAGCTGTAAGCAATGTTGTCAGAGTTTCATGCCATTTTTACAGGTGCACCAAAAAACTTACAAAAACAAAACCAAAATGGATTTTGCTGGGAAATATGTTAAGGTACATCCTTTCCAGGGTAATGACTTGTATATAAGGCAAAATAATTAACCCCAGACCAAAATGTTCCTCCACCACTTAGGATATATTCACACGCAGCGTTTTTGATGTGTTTTTCAACTTTAATATTGCTTTCAACCAATACAAATGCATTCACTGGGAAATGTCATTGTAACATTTAACAACCCTAGCTGGCCATGTGGTGTGTGGCACATAAGGATACACATATTATTTAATTTATGAAAGATGAACTCAAAGTCACAAAGCCTATTTTTTGAGGGTCATCAGGCGGCATTAATATTCTTAAAGGGCCATTATTAAACAGTGGTTCTCCTATCCTGTTATTGCCTATGCAGTGAGTGGCTGGGCTGTCAAGAATTACGACACACCCCAATAACCCTTTCACGAGAGGTACAGGAGAGCATCCTGAAAAAATGTTGCATTGAATGCAAGGCCTGCCCTGCTATCAAGTCATATGCACCCCAAGAATCCTTTGAACCCAGGTGCTGGATGGTCACAGGAAAATCCACTTCACATTAGTCATTTTGTAATCCCATACTGTTTTCTTATGTATTGACTGCAAGGTCTGCCTTGCTACCAAGTCATATGCACCTCAATGAGGCTTTGAACCCAGGTACTGGATCGCAACAGGAAAACCCACTCCACATTATTCAGTTGGTCCTGCCATACTGTTTTCTTATGTATTAACAGCAAGGCCTGCCCTGCTGCCAAGTCATATGCGCCCCAATAAGTCTTTGAACCCAGTTACCGGATGGACACAGGAAAACCTACTTCACATTATTCAGTGAGTCCTGCCATACTGTTTTCTTATGTATTAACAGCAAGGCCTGCCCTGCTACCAAGTCATATGCACCCCAATAAGCCTATGAACCCAGGCACTGGATGGCCATAGGAAAATACACTTCACATTATTCATTTTGTAATCCCATACTGTTTTCTTATGTATTAACTGCACGGCCTGCCCTGCTACCAAGTCATATGCACTCCAGGGTGCCTTTGAAACCAGGTACTGGATGGCCACAGGATAACCCACTTCACATTCTTCAGTTGGTCATGCCATACTGTTTCTTTATGCATTGAATGCAAGGGCTGCCTTGACCCAAATTTGCATGCAACACAATCCCCCCTTAGAAGAAACATGGAGGAGGGTCTCATAACAAAACTGTCCCATTACAAAGGAGCAGGTCACTAAGTGCATGGGATGACAAACATTTCCCTATGGAGGTACATGTCAAAAAAATATTTTATGGGTATCATAGACACCCTTGCCCAAAAATTGACTGGCTGTGTCAGAAAGTAATACGTTAACCCTGGTGATCTAGTGGCGGAGAATGATGAGACGTAGAGGAAGGCCTCATTAAAAACTAGGCCCATTTTAAAGAAGCGGGTCTCCTAAACTTGTAATGCCCATGCACTAAGGGCATGGGCTGACAAACATTTCCCCATGGGGATACATTTAAAAAAAAAAAAATTATGGGCATCATAGACACTCTTCTAAAAATTGGACTGGCTATAGCAACACGGAACACGTTAACCCTGGTGATATAGTGGCGGAGAATGATGAGACGTTGAGGAAGGCCTCATTAAAAACTAGGCCCAATGTAAAGGAGTAGGTCTCCTAGACTGGTAATGCCCATACACTAAGTGAATGGACTGACAAACTTTTCCCCATGGGGGTACATTTTAAAAAAATATTTTATGGGAATTATAGACACCCTTGCCAAAAATTGGACTGGCTGTAGCAGAAAGAAACAAGTTAACCCTGGTGATATAGTGGCGGAGAATGGTGAGATGTTGATGAAGGCCTCATTAAAAACAAATCCTAATTTAAAGGAGCGGGCCTCCTAGACTTGTAATGCCCATACACTAACACCCTTGCACAAAAAATGAGTGACTTTTGCATCACGGAATACGTTCACCCTGGTGTTCGTATGGTTGTGGATGATAAGGATGAGGTTAAGGAGGAGGATAACACCAAACAGACCAAATTAGGAAGCGTATACCCATGTGTGGTTGTGAAGAGGTGCATGAGAATACATCTTCACAAAAAAGACAATGTATTTGAGGTTATGTTTCGCTGTTTTCATTCGATGGTGTAAAAAAGTCTTGCCCAATCCATGCCTTGTTCATTTTTATAAAAGTCAGCCTGTCAGCATTTTCAGTTGACAGGCGGATGTGCTTATCTGTTCTAATTCCACCAGAGGTACTAAAAGCCCACTCTGACAGAACGCTAGCAGCAGGGCAGGTCAAGACCTCCAAGGCATAGAAAGCCAGTTCATTCCAAGTGTCCAGCTTAGATACCCAACAATAAAAAGGCACAGAGGAATCACAGAGGACATTTGTACGATCAGCAAGGTACTCCCTCATCCTCTTCCCTAACATTGCACTTCTTGTGACAGCACCCTGTTGTGAATTCTGTTGTGGGTTCTGCTCTTGGGCTCCCTCCGGTGGTTATAAGTGGTAGTGCTGCTGTTTGTCCTTCACAACAGTCATCAGCTGCTTCCACTTTGGACGGGGCTATTTAGTCTGGCTCCTTCCTTTAGTGAGTGCCAGTTGTCCATTGTTTTCTAGGGATCCACATCTCTGCTTGGTTTCTCCTTCTGGATTGTCCAAATCATCAAAGATAAGTCCTGGCTCTGTTTTTGCAGTCCACATGCGGTGGACTTAATAGTTCTGTGAATTGCTATGTTTTTTCTTGTCCAGCTTTGTTTGTGTTAAGATTTACTCAGCCAAGTTGGAAGCTCTGGAGTCACAGAGTTACCCTCCATGCCTTTAGTTAGGTGTGGAGATTTTTGTATTCTCTGTGGTGGATTTTGTAGTATTTTTTATACTGACCGCACAGTACTCTTTCCTGTCTTTTCTTTCTAGGTAGCGTGGCCTCCTTTGCTAAATTCTGTTTTCAGTCTGCGTTTGTAATTTCCCTCTCCTCTCACAGTCAATATTTGTGGGGGGCTGCCTTTTCCTTTGGGAATTTTCTCTGAGGCAAGATAGTATTCCTGTTTCTTTCTTTAGGTGTAATTAGTCCTCTGGCCGTGACGAGGTGTCTAGGGAGTGACAGGAACATCCCACGGCTACTTCTAGTTGATGTGTTAAGTTCAGGGTCTGCGGTCAGTATAGAGGCCACCTACTCCAGAGCTCGTCCATGCTGCTCCTAGGCCACCAGTTCATAACAGCACCCCTTGCCTCTGTGCCGGCAAGATGGGAGGGTCTGAGAAAACTGTTCCAGAACTTTGCTATTGTTCCCCTGCCTGAGCTGGATTGTACCTCTATCTTTCTCGCTTGGACTCCTTGGTTATACAACAAACTCTGACGTCTGCTGACAGATGGTAATTTTTTTAGTAATTCAGCTAAAAGGGCCCTTTGGTACTGCAACATTTTAGTACACCTCTCTGCCTCTGGAAGAATAGATTGAAAATTCTACTTGTAGCATGGGTCTAGAAGTGTCACCAACCAGTAATGAGTGTCACTGAATATGTTAATAATGCGAGGGTCATGGAAAACGCAGTGCAACATAAACTCAGCCATGCGTGCCAGACTGCTAACAGACAAGACTTCCGTGTCCTCACATACAGGATGACTGACCATGCTGTCCTCCTCCTCCTCATCCCTGTCCTCAGGTCATCCACGCTGAACAGACGGTATGACGGCTGTGGTTGTACTAAAGAATTCTGCGTCCTTATGCGGCACCTAATCTCCCTTTCCAATTTAAGTGGATCTTAATCCTTGCCAGCCTACGTCACAGACGCTGCTATTTAGCGTGCCCGGAGACTCTGACTGTCTCTCCACTTAACTCCTCACTAAGTACGTTACTGAGGAAGGTCCGGTGTTTAGGACCGAAACGTTTATTAGTACTACAATAAAATTCACAAAGAGCTTTAAGTTGAGTGCAAGGTTTTTCTTTAGTATACTGTAAGGTGTGGGAACCTACCTTTGCACCTTCACCAGCTGTGCACACGTCTTTACTATTTAGGCTGTGGTTGTAGTACCGCCTATGGTGCATGAAAGTAGCTCATGTTCTTCCTCTCCCTCCTCATTGTCTACCAATACACTTTGGGACGACATGAGGCTAGGCTGAGTGTAATCACCCTGTATGGTTCCTTGCTCCATGTCCTCGTGCGCTGCCTGCAATGCATCCTCTTTGCATTCTGAAAACCTCTCTGCTCATAATTAGAGAAGCGGGATGGTGACGCTAATTATGGCGTCATCGCCACTTACCATCTTTGTGCAGTCCTCAAAGTTTTTGAGGATGGTAAATATGTTTGACATCAATGTCCACTCCTGAGGTCTTATGTGTGGAGTCTGAACTGAATAACTACAGCCTTGATTATGCTGGTAGTCAACTGCCCTCTTCTGCAATGGAAGAATCTTCTGCAGGGGAGAATGTGAATTGTGACAGACGATGGCCGTTTCGTGCTGCTGCGCTTCCACAGGTCCTACAGACAAAAGGAAGTGGAGAGGCTCCTAAACCTGTTCAGGCTAAGGTAACCTCCCCCTCCCAAACATCATCAGATACACACCCCCACCTCCCAGAATGAAGTGAGAGAAAAAAAACACACAAAGATAAAAATCCTTAATAACATGACATGAAACATTGATTGCATATAGTGGCTGGATGGAATATCTAGAGAAGCACTGACATATCGATTTTTTCATTAAAACCCAATAGTCCTATCACATCAGTACGCAGAATCCATCTAGCGTCTCTCCTAAGCAAAAGCCTATGTAAATCACCTCCTTGCTGCGGTAAGTTAACCCCTTCTAGCCCTGCAAAACGGAGTGTTTTTGCATTACCTTTGTGACAGTTCCTCACATGTTCAATAAGGCGAGGGACCCTTTTCCCGGACTGGATGGAGTTGAAATGCTCCCTCCCCTGCTGAAGATTCTTCCGTTGCGATAAAGGACTATTTTTAGGATGGTGAGTGCTTTCAGTTCTCTTCTTTCATTGTATTTTCCTACATACTTTTCTCAGATTGAGCACCCGATCCTTTGGGGCGTTTATGGCTCGTGGCTGTGGTGAGTGTGAGGCGCAGTGAACCCTTATTGCAGTGGTGCGGATTCTTTGTTCTTTTTTACTGTAACTGCCCTCTTCTACTCACAAATAGTGTTGAGCGATACCGTCCGATACTTGAAAGTATCGGTATCGGAAAGTATCGGCCGATACCGGCAAAGTATCGGATCTAATCCGATACCGATACCCGATACCAATACAAGTCAATGGGACACCAAGTATCGGACGGTATCCTGTATGGTTCCCAGGGTCTGAAGGAGAGGAAACTCTCCTTCAGGCCCTGGGATCCATATCAATGTGTAAAAGAAAGAATTAAAATAAAAAATAGGGATATACACACCTCTCCGACGCAGCCTGGACTTTACTGCCGTAACCGGGAGTGGTTGTACCTAAAAATGCGCGTTTGAAGGGCCTTAGATGACGTCACGGCGCTCTGATTGGTCTGTAGCGGTCGCGTGACCGCTACGCGACCAATCAAAAAGCAGTGACGTCACCTAAGGTCTTTCAAGCGCTTGAAAGACCTTAGGTGACGTCACTGCTTTGTGATTGGTCGCGTAGCGGTCACGCGACCGCTACGGACCAATCAGAGCGCCGTGACGTCATCTAAGGCCCTTCAAGCGCGCATTTTTAGGTACAACGGCTCCCGGTTTCGGCGGTAAAGTCCAGGCTGCGTCGGAGAGGTGAGTATATCCCTATTTTTTATTTTAATTCTTTCTTTTACACATTGATATTAATCCCGATACCGATTCCCGATACCACAAAAGTATCGGATCTCTTTATCGGAATTCCGATACCCGCAAGTATCGGCCGATACCCGATACTTGTGGTATCGGAATGCTCAACACTACTCACAAATCCTTTCCACCATATACAGTGTAGAGTTCCAATGTGTGGGGACATCACACACCAGTCGGTGAGCCGGAAACTTCTGAAGCATGTCAAGGGCGGCTAAAGCTGTAGCTGACTTTCTAAAATGGGAACACAGATGGCGTACTTTCACTAGCAGATCCGGCAGCTCTGGGTAGCTTTTGAGAAAACGTTGAATGTCGAGGTTAAGCACATGGGCCAGGCAAGGTACATGTGTGTGCTCACCTTGCCTCAGAGCTGCCACCAGGTTCCAGCCATTGTCACACAAGGCCATGCCTGGCTGTAGGTTCAGCGGTGTCATCCAAAAATCTTACTGCTTTTTCAGTGCTGTCCACAACTCTTCAGGATTGTGCGGTTTGTCACCTAAGCAGATTAGCTTCAGCACAGCCTGTTGCCGCTTGGCTGAGGCAGTGCTGAAGTGCTTCCAGCTTCTGACTGATGTTCTCATTTCAGAGATGGAGGTTGAAGAGGAGGAGGAGTTTCAAGAGCTGTAGACTGTGGGGGCAACCCTGACTGACGTAGGGCCCACAATCCTCGGTGTGGGTAGGAGGTGATCCGTCCCAAGGTCCGACTGGGTCCCGGTTTCCACCATGTTAACACAGTTTGCCATCAGTGAGATGTACCATCCCTGCCCACATGCACTTGTCACGTGGTTAGGGCGACTTTCCCAGTAACAGCATTGTTGAGGGCACGGGTAATATTGTGGGACACGTGCTGGTGTAATGCTGGTTCGGCACAACGGGAGAAATAGTGGTGACTGGGGACCGAGTACTTTGTGATAGCCGCCGCCATGAGGTTGCGGAAAGCTTCTATCTCAGCGAGCCTATAGACAACATTTTGAGCGCAAGCACACGAGAAATGTTAGAATTTAGTACTGTGGCCTGTGGGGTGTTGGCTTGTGTTCCAATGACTGGGGTATAGACAACTGAAGGCTGCGCTGAGACAAGGACATGGAAGGGCTTGATTATGGTGCTGGTTGACTGTGGGCAACAACAGGTGCAGGGCATGAGGCATCTTTACATGCACCGTGGACTGGGGATTGACTTCTAAGCAAAACAGTGGAAGAAGCAGCGGTGTCACCTGCAGACAATGTTCCTGTAGCCTGGGGTTTGGCCCACAAAGTCAGGTGCTTTGCTGCCATGTGCCTGATCATGCTGGTGGTGGTCGGGCTGGTAGTTTTGCTACCCCCACTGAAGCTGACATGGCAGGTGCTCCAAATGGCTTGTTTGGGGTTATCGGCAGAGTCTTTAAAACATAACCAGACTTCGAAAGATCTAACAGTCGGAATGGTAACTTCCATCATGTTAGTGTTATGGAGAACGGATGCACGTATTCCATCAACACATCACACTGCTTCTTCCTGCCTGTTGGGGTGCTATGCCTCCTTCCCCATGTGTGCTGCTGTACTCGCTCTGCATGTTCTCCTGCCAGGTTGGGTCAGTTGCTATGTCATCCACCACCTCGTCTTCCACATCAAAACCCTGTTCCTCCTCCTGACTTTTTGGCAATGGTGCCTCATCATCGTCCACCTCTTGTGACTCTTTTCCACCATCGCCTTCTTGTAACCATGGCTGTTCACATCTTTGGGCATCGATACATGTGATCTCATATGGCTCCACTTCAAGTTGACCAGCTGAGAGTCTGTTATCTTTAAAGGGAAAACTGAACAGCTCTTCAGAGTGACCAAGTGTGGGATCAGTTGTCTCAGGGCACTCGGAATGGTGGGAGGAGGGAGGATCAGGGTGAGTAATATGCAGTCCACACTCATGGCTACTCAGACTTGACAGTGTGGAAGACATTGTGGTGGTGGTGGCTAAGTGACTGGAAGCATGATCTGCTATCCAACCATCAACCATTTCACACTGCTCTGGCTTCAATAGTGGTGTGCTGCAGTCCCCTAGAAACTGGGACAGGATGGTTGAGCGAGAAGATGTGGGTCTTTGTTGTGGCCCCCTTTCAACTTGGCAATGGCCTCCTCCTCTGCATGCACAATCAGCATCACATCAACTTCCCCATCCCTTGCCCCTTGCCTTGCCCATTTTAAATGGACTACTAAAATATTTGAAAAGTTCAATACAAATGGATTAATTTTGAGATTACTTATATGTGATCAGTATGCCTGAAAAGCAAGTATGTGGAGACAACAGATAGACCGGGCATCTGACTGAGATAACGGACTGTTTCAATATGTGGCCTGGATTTTGCTAACTTTTTTTTAACCAACAAATACTGTATAGACCAAGTATAGCAGACCAAAAAGTGGAATGTATTCTTGAAAATCAAGGATTTGGAGACCACAGATAGACCAGGCATCTAACGAAGATAACAGACTGTTTCAATATGTGTTTTTTTAACCACAAAATACTGTATAGAACAAGGGTACAAGACAAAATAGTGGAATGTATGCATCAAAAGCATGAAATTGGAGACCACAGATAAAAACGGCGTCGGATGGAGGTAGCAGATTGTTTAAATATCTGGCCTTTACTAAAAAAAACTTTTAACCACAAAATACTGCATATACCAAGGCTATCACACCAAAAAAATACAATGTATGCTTACAAAGCCAGGATTTTGACACCACATATACACCTGGCGTCTGACGGAGATAACAGACTGCTTAAATATGTGGCCTTTTCTAAAAAAATGTTTTAAACCACTAAATACTGAGTAGACCAAGGCTAGCAGACAAAAAATTTCAATGTATCCCTGCAAAGGGAGAATTTTAACCATACAGATACACCAAGCATCTGACGAAGATAACAGACTGTTTAAGTGCGTGGCCTTCTTTTTTTAAAAAAAAGTTAAACCACAAAATACTGAGCAGACCAAGGCTAGCACAAAAAAATACAGTGCATGCCTGCAAAGCGAGGATTTTGACAACATAGATTCACCGGGTGCCTGACTGAGATAACAGATCGTTTAAATATATGGCCTTTTTTTAAAATGTTTTAAACCACTAAATACTGAGTAGACCAAGGCTTGCAGACAAAAAAATACAATATATGCCTGCAAAGCAAAGATTTTGACACCACAGATAAACCGGGCGTCTGACGGAGATAACAGACTGTTTAAATACGTGGCCTTTAAAAAAAAATTTTTTGAAACCACTACATACTGAGTAGACCAAGGCTAGCAGACAAAAACATACAATGTATGCCTGCAAAGCGAGGATTTTGACATTACAGATACACCGGGAGTCTGACGGAGATAACTAACTGTTTAAATATGTGGCCTTTTTAAAAAAATGTTTTAAACCACTAAATACTCAGTAGACCAAGGCTTGCAGACAAAAAAATACAACACATGCCTTCAAAGTGAGGATTTTGACACCCAGATACACCGGGTACCTGACTGAGATAACAGACTGTCTAAATAGTTGACCTTTTTTTAAAAAAAATTTAAGCCACTAAATACTGAGTAGGCCATGGCTAGCACACAAAAAAATACAATGTATGCCTGCAAAGTGAGGATTTTGACATCACAGATACACCGAGCGTCTGACGGAGATAACAGACTTTAAATATGTGGCCTTTTTAAAAAAAATGTTTTAAACCACTAAATACTGAGTAGACCAAGGCTAGCAGACAAAAAATACAATGTATGTCTGCAAAGGGAGAATTTTAACCATACAGATACACCAAGCATCTGACGGAGATAACAGACTGTTTAAGTGTGTGGCCTTTTTAAAAAAAAAAATTAAACCACAAAATACTGAGCAGACCAAGGCTAGCAGAAAAAAAATACAGTGCATGCCTGCAATGCGAGGATTTTGACAACATAGATGCACTGGGTGCCGGACTGAGATAACAGATCATTTAAATATGTGGCCTTTTTTAACCCCTTTACCCCCCAAGGGTGGTTTGCACGTTAATGACCGGGCCAATTTTTACAATTCTGACCACTGTACATTTATGAGGTTATAACTCTGGAATGCTGCAACGGATCCCGGTGATTCTGACACAGTTTTTCTCATGACATATTGTACTTCATGACAGTGATAAAATTTATTTGATATTACCTGCGTTTATTTGTTAAAAAACCCTGAAATTTGGCGAAATTTGTGAAAATTTTGCAATTTTCCAACTTTGAATTTTTATGCAATAAAATCACAAAGATATGTCACACAAAATACTTAATAAGTAACATTTCCACATGTCTACTTTACATCAGCACAATTTTGGAACCAAATTTTATTTTTGTTAGGGAGTTATAAGGGTTAAAAGTTGACCAGCAATTTCTCATTATTACAACACCATTTTTTTAGGGACCACATCTCATTTGAAGTCATTTTGAGGGGTCTATATGATAGAAAATAACCAAGTGTGACACCATTCTAAAAACTGCACCCCTCAAGGTGCTCAAAACCACATTCAAGAAGTTTATTAACCCTTCAAGTGTCTCACAGGAATTTTTGGAATGTTTAAATAAAAGTGAACATTTAACTTTTTTCACAAAAAATTTACTTCAGCTCCAATTTGTTTTATTTTACTAAGAGTAACAGTAGAAAATGGACCCCAAAAGTTGTTGTACAATTTGTCCTGAGTACGCTGATACCCCATATGTGGGGGTAACCCACTGTTTGGGCGCATGGTAGAGATCGGAAGGGAAGGAGCGCCGTTTGACTTTTCAATGCAAAATTGACAGGAATTGAGATGGGACGCCATGTTGCGTTTGGAGAGCCCCTGATGTGCCTAAACATTGAAACCCCCACAAGTGACACCATTTTGGAAAGTAGACCCCCTAAGGAACTCATCTAGATGTGTTGTGAGAGCTTTGAATCCCCAAGTGTTTCACTACAGTTCATAACGCAGAGCCGTGAAAATAAAAATTATTTTTATTTCCACAAAAATTATATTTTAGCCCCAGTTTTGTATTTTTCCAAGGGTGACAGTTCAAATTAGACCCCAAAAGTTGTTGTCCAATTTGTCCTGAGTACGCTGATACCCCATATGTGGGGGAAACCACCGTTTGAGCGCATGGCAGAGCTCGGAAGGGAAGGAGCATCATTTGAAATGCAGACTTAGATGGATTGGTCTGCAGGCATCACATTGCGTTTGCAGAGCCCCTAATGTACCTAAACAGTAGAAACCTCCCACAAGTGACCCCATATTGGAAACTAGACCCCCAAGGAATGTACCTAGATGTGTTGTGAGAACTTTGAACCCCCAAGTGTTTCACTACAGTTTATAAAGTAGGGCCATGAAAATAAAAAATCTTTTTTTTTCACATAAATTATTTTTTAGCCCCCAGTTTTGTATTTTTCCAAGGGTAACAGTTTAAATTATACCGCAAAAGTTGTTGTCCAATTTGTTCTGAGTACGCTGATACCCCATGTGTGGGGGGAACCACCGTTTGAGCGCATGGCAGAGCTCGGAAGGGAAGGAGCGTCATTTGGAATGCAGACTTAGATGGATTGGTCTGCAGGCGTCACATTGCGTTTGCAGAGCCCCTAATGTACCTAAACAGTAGAAACCCCCCACAAGGGACCCCATATTGGAAACTAGACCCCCCAAAGAACTTATCTAGATGTGTTGTGAGAACTTTGATCGCCCAAGTGTTTCACTACAGTTTATAGCGTAGAGCCGTGAAAATAAAAAATCTTTTTTTTTTTCCACAAAAATTAATTTTTAGCCCCCAGTTTTGTATTTTCCCAAGGGTAACAGGAGAAATTGGACCTGAAGTGTTGTTGTCCAATGTGTCCTGAGTACGCTTATGCCCCATATGTTGGGGTAAACCCCTGTTTGGGCGCACGGAAGAGCTCGGAAGGGAAGGAGCACTGTTTTACTTTTTCAACGCAGAATTGGCTGGAATTGAGATCGGACGCCATGTCGCGTTTGGAGAGCCCCTGATGTGCCTAAACAGTGAAAAAAACCCAATTATAACTGAAACCCTAATCCAAACACAACCCTAACCCTAATCCCAAAGGTAACCCTTACCACACCCCTAACCCTGACACACCCCTAACTCTAATCCCAACCCTAATCCCAACTGTAAATGTAATCCAAACCCTAAGGCTATGTGCACACGTTGCGGATTGGGCTTAGGAATTTCTTGTGCGGATTCTGACTCTCCTGGCAGAAAAAGCACCTGCGGTTTTTTGTGCAATTCCGCAGCGTTTTTTTGTGCGTTTTAGCAGCAGTTTTCTTGCGGATTTGCTGCGGTTTTTACCTCTGCGGTTTTCTATAATGGAGTGGGTACAAAAACGCTGCAGATTCACAAAAAAGAATTGACATGCTATTTCTTAAAAACCGCAGCATTTCCGCAGCGGATTTTCCGCAAAGTGTGCACATCATTTTTTTTTTCATTGATTTACATTGTACTGTAAATCAATTGCGGATCTGCAGCGTTTCTGCACCTCAAAAAACGCTGTGGATCCGCAGCAAATCCGCAACGTGTGCACATACCCTAACCCTAACTTTAGCCCCAACCCTAACCCTAACTTTAGCCCCAACCCTAACTGTCGCCTTAACCCTAGCCCTAACCCTAACCCTAGCCCTAACCCTAGCCCTAACCCTAACCCTAGCCCTAACCCTAGCCCTAACCCTAACCCTAGCCCTAACCCTAGCCCTATCCCTAACCCTAGCCCTAACCCTAGCCCTAACCCTAACCCTAATGGGAAAATGGAAATAAATACATTTTTTTAATTTTTTAATTTTTCGCTAACTAAGGGGGTGATGAAGGGGGTTTGATTTACTTTTGCAGCGGGTTTTTTTGCGGATTTTTATGATTGGCAGCCGTCACACACTGAAAGACGCTTTTTATTGCAAAAAATATTTTTTGAATTACCACATTTTGAGAGCTATAATTTTTCCATATTTTGGTCCACAGAGTCATGTGAGGTCTATAATAATAATAATAATAATTTTTATTTATATAGCGCCAACATATTCCGCAGCGCTTGACAACTTATAGAGGGGACTTGTACAGACAATAGACATTACAGCATAACAGAAATCACAG